>NW_024100782.1:666666-1000000 GCF_016161935.1 Mauremys reevesii | reverse complement strand
GGTGCTGGGCTCCACTGAAAGCTACAGAAGGAAACCATTTCCCGCCTTTTATCAGCCATCTTGAACCGAACAGCTCTCCTACGTTTCATGCCATTTTTCCAGGATTACCCATGCAGGCACCATAGCGCGGCAAGTATGTAGCCCACTCAGATCTCTGCTGCAGTCTTGACCATTGTAAATGCCTCATGCATTATCCAGCAGTATGTGAAGTTTCTGCAAAAATGGGCGAGGAAGCGACGACAGAGCGATTACTGTACTGATGAGGACATGGACACCTCTGTTCCTAGAAGCACAGCATGCAGCGATTGGGAGATCATGGTGGTGTTGGGCCAGGTTCATGCCGTGGAACGCCAATTTTGGGCCCAGGAAACAAGCACAGACTGGTGGGACCACATAGTTTTGCAGATCTGGGATGATTCCCAGTGGCTGCGAAACTTTCGTATGCATAGGGCCACTTTCAGGGAACTTTGTGACTTGCTGTTCCCTGCCCTGAAGCACAGACAGCAAAATGAGAGCAGCCCTCACAGTTGAGAAGTGCGTGGCCATAGCACTGTGGAAGCTTGCAATGCCCAACAGCTACCAGTCAGTCAGGAATCAGTTTGGAGTGGGCAAATCTACCATAGGGGCTGCTGTGCTGCAAGTAGCCAATGCAATCATTGACCAGTTGCTATCAAGGGTAGTGACTTTGGAAAATGTGCAGACCATTGTGGATGGCTTTAATGCGCTGGGGTTCCCTAACTGCAGTGGGGCGATAGACAGAACGCATATCCCTATCTTGGCCCGCACACCGGGCGCCAATATGTAAACTGTAAGGGGTACGTTTCCATGGTGCTGCAAGCACTGGTGGATCACAAAGGACATTTCACTGACATCAAGGTGGGATGGCCGGAAAGTGCATGACACTCGCAACTTCAGGAACTCTGGTCTGTTGGAACAGCTGCAGGAAGGGACTTACTTCCCAGACAAGAAAATTACTGTTGGGGATGTGGAAATGCCTATAGTTATCCTGGGGGACCCAGCCTACCCCTTAATGCCATGGCTCATGAAGTTGTACACAGGCACCCTGGACAGTAGTAAGGAGCAGTTCAACTATAGGCTAAGCAAATGCAGGATGGTGGTCGAATGTGCTTTTGGACGTTTGAAAGAGCGCTGGCGCAGTTTACTGACTTGGTTAGATCTCAGCACAACCAATACTCCAGTTGTAATTGCTGCTTGTTGTGTGCTCCACAATATCTGTGAGAGTAAGGGGGAGACGTTTATGGCGGAATGGGAGGTTGAGGCAACTTGCCTGGTGGCCAATTTCGCACAGCCAGAGAACAAGGCGATTAGAAGAGTGCAGCAGGGTGTGCTGTGCATCAGAGAAGCTTTGAAAGACAGTTTCATGATTGGCCAGGGTACAGTGTGACACTTGTGTTTGTTTATCTTGAAGTTACCCGCCCCCTATATATATGAAAGGAAATAAAGTCACAATTGTTTAAAAACCATTCTTTAGTATTCATTGCACAACACATGGAGAGAAATCAGAAGGTAAATGGGGGGAGGAGGGGTTGGGTTATGGGGGTGGAGAAGAAGGGAAGGAGAAGTCCAGAAACCAAATCAAAAGTTCACATATGCCAACTTTCTGCTGCTTGGGTGAGCCTCTGGGGTTGAGTGTGTGAGTCCCCTTAGACCTCCCCCGTCGTGTTCTTGGGCGTCTGGGTGAGGAAGCTATGGAACTTGGGGAGGAGGGAGGGCAGTTATACAGGGGCAGCAGCGGCAATCTGTGATCTTTCTGCCTTTCCTGCATTAGATCCACCATACAGGGCAGCATGTCAGTTTGCTCCCCCATGAGCTCGACCATAGTGTCCTGCCTGCTCTCATCGCGCGCGTCCCTCCTCTCTTCGTGTTCCTGTAATGCATTACGTGACTGTGCAATTGTTTACCACCACGCATTCAGCGGGGCCCTATCAGCGCTGGAGGACTGCATGAGCTCGGCGAATATGTCGTCCCGAGTTCCTTTTTTCTGCCTTCTAATCTGGACCAGCCTCTTGGATGGAGTAGATTGGGGCTGCGTTGAAACATTTGCACCTGCAGGAGGAGAAAAAGGAAGAGTAGTATTTTAAAAGATACATTTCAGAGAACAAAGGACACACTGTTTCTCAGTGAAACAGGCAATTCATAGTACACAGCACATCACACACAGCCGGGCAACAGAATTCAGCTTGCAGCCAGCCATGGTAAGCCCTAGGGGCACACGGGGTTCTGTTTCTTCCGCATTCATTTCAATACTTTCAAACTGCTGGGCCCCCTTTCTCATAGCAAGCAATGCCTGGTAGGTTTGCAGTATAAAAGGAGGTCCTGCAGGCTCTCTGGGATGATTGCTTCACACAACACACACACACAGACTCGCACCCACTGCGTGGCTCCGATGAGGCTCTGAGCAGGGATGAGCCCTTTAAACTAAACGCAAACAGCCCAACGTGGCTGTGTTTTACCCACCCCCCACCCCGCCACCGCATGGCTCCGATCAGGCTCACTCGCCAGAAGTACCTTCTCCAGGATCATGGAAGTGGGGGTGGGGGCTATTGGCTCCTGCATTAAGAATAGTTCCTGGCTAGGGATGAAAATGGATTCCCCACTTACCGCCTGTGCACTGTCCTCCTCCTCCTCCTCTTCGTCCTCCAATAACTCATCCTCCTCGCTCCGTTCAACTTCCTCCTTGGAGATATCCACGGACAGTGGTGGGGTAGTGGTGTCGTCACCCCCATAACTGCATGCAGCTCACGGTAGAAGCGGCATGTATGCGGCTGTGACCCACAGCGCCCATTTGCCTCCCTGGCATTTTGGTACGCTTGCCTGAGCTCCCTGATTTTTGTACAACACTGCTCTGTGTCCCTGGAGTAGCCTCTTTCCGTCATGGCCCTGAAGACTTTAGCGTATGTATTTGCGTTCTTTTCTTTTTAACGTAGTTCTGCCATAACAGATTTTTCTCCCCAACATTCGATGAAATCCAGTACCTCCCATTCGGACCATTCTGGAGCTCATCTGCGAATCCGGGACTGCGTGGTCTCTTGTGATGGTGCTCTCTGCATGATTGCCTATGATAGTGGACTGTGCTGCTGGTCACCTGTGCTGCTGGTGACCAAACAGGAAATGAAATTCAAAAGTTCCTGGGGCTTTTCCTGCCCACCTGGCTAGTGCATCAGAGTTGAGAGTGTTGTCCACAGCAGTCACAAGGAAACATTCTGGGATACTTCCCGGAAGCCAATAACTTCGAATTGCATCCACACTACTTTTAATCCGGGATTGCGATCTCGATTTAAGCGCTACTCTACTTGCCGAGGTGGAGTACAGAAATTGGATTAAAGAGCCCTTTAAATCGAAGAAACCAGTTTGGTCATGTGGAAGGAATGATTTTTTTTTCTCCAAATTAACTCGGCTAATTCCGAAATAAATGAGTAGTGTAGACCAGGCTTGAGAGAGGGAGAGTATAGAAAACAGCAAGAGATCGTTTTTGGTTAGTGAGAGAAGGACAGTATAGAAAGCTGCAGGGAGGGGACACGGGGGAAGAGAGAACTTACCCTTGTGGCTGCCTCTGGGAAAAGAGGCTCACAGCCGCCAGCATGGTTATCTCCGCCTCTCGGGCGGACCAATCAGAAACTGTTCTACAGCTGCGTCATAGAATTAATTTCTCTGAACCAAACCTATCAATCCAAGATTTTTAAACAATAGCCCTCTCCCTCCCCGCCCCACACAACCCACCCCCTTTAACTGCCTTATTCTTATCTAAAAAAACAGGCCCAAAGTATCTTTCCTGAGATGAGAGAGAGAGATGTGGTGTATGGAGATAGATAGATAGATAGATAGATAGATAGATAGATAGATAGATAGATAGCCCTATTGGCTTTACGCCCTTTTACATTTTATGTGATTTTTCTCTAATCTCAGCTCCTTGAACTTTTTCATGGTCCAAAGCGAACAACAACCCTGGAACCCATGCACACATGGAATTGGCGTGTAGGAAGGAGCCCAGGGAGGCTGAACTGGGTTCAGATGTGATATTGACTACAAGCCAGCCAGCGTGTTATGGTTGGACTTTCCCTGCTGACCCAGTGGCGGACCACTCCACCGCTGTTAGGGCCCTGAGCTGGGACGCAGTGGAACGAGAGGGCCTGGGTTCCTCTAACCCTACCACCCCAACGTCAGGAGCGGCAGCCTCCCCACCTGGTTGTCAGGAGGCCTGAATTGGTCTGGCACCCGCCTGAATCCGGATGCCAGACGGTTGTGCTGACTCTCCCACCAGAGAGCTAACCTCTCCTGGACTGTGACAGCTCTGCTGGACTGTAGGCCAGAGCCCCCCTACTTGACTGCTGCCCTACCCTGATCAAGGGCCAGGCAAATGGACCTCCTGCTGCTCTGCCTGCCTGACTGTAGGCCAGAGCCCTTTCTTGATTGACGCCCTGCCCTGATTGAGGGCCCCGGGCAAACAGACTCTCTACCGTTACTTGGTCTGACTGCAGGCTAGAGCCATTAACACTGAGCTAATTGTCCCCTGAACCAAGGTACCCCCGGAAGTATCGTAGCGAGGGGCATGGTCAAAGGGGCTGACGGCGCCAGAAATGGGGATGGGGTGTGGAAACCTGCCAAAAACTGTATGGTGATGAAAGCTATCAAATGGTTAACTACTCTGTAACGGGCCGGTGTGGCTCCCCTCCTCCCCTGGGAGGGTTGAGCCACGGACACCGGAAGGGGCGGGGCTACAGAACAGTGAGCCCGCCCCTCAGAGGGTCAGGCGGCGACCCAGAAGTATAAAAGCCGGCCATCCGAGCTCAGTCAGAGCCCAGGCACCGCTGGGAGCAGACCTGCCCGAGGGAGCTCGTGACTGGGAAGCCACTGGGGCCCAGAGCAGTTGTCCGGACTGGCCGGAGCTTCCCCTCACTCGCTACCGGGAGGACCCGCCAGAGCTTCCCCGTGCCACCTACGACGAGGAGCCACCGGAGACTTCCCCTCTCCACTCTTGTTACCCCGAGGAACCCCCGGAGCAGCACTGGCTGGACTTCCCCGAGGAACTGCTGGATCTACCCCCCACCCGGGCTGCGAGGAGCCCATGCTGTGGGACTTCCCAGGAGTGGACGCCGCGGACCAGGTAGGCCCAGAGGGGGAAATTGGAAGTGGCCCGGGGGCAGCCGACCCTAGTCAGGCTGCAGATCAACCCATACCCATGTCAGTGTGTTGCGGTCAGGATCCCCACTGACCGTCAGCCGTGGTAGCCGCTGCCTAGGACCCCGGGCTGGGACGCAGAGGAGTGAATGGACCTGTGTCCCCACTGCCACCCCACTGATGGGTGGCAGTTTTCCCCCTCACCTAAAGTGACCATACGTACTGGTTTTACCAGTACAGTACTGGTTTTTTGGACAGTGGTCTGGTTAGTCGTGAGATGTAACCAGTACAGTTTAGGACTACAAAATCAAAAATTATTAATTTATCAAAAGATTGAGTACATCAAATCAATCCTTGATAAACCAGCCTAAATCAATTTTATTAATTTATCCTAGTTTTAGTTTTATTTTACACGACGGTTCTTGTCGTTGGATCTCGGCAATACTCAGCATTCAGCACACGCACTCTCACTATATTGTGGCCGCGGCGACTCTTCGATAATACTCCCGCGCATTACATACAGCCCAACCGTGGGAACTCGATGATGATGTCATCACACAGAGCCCGCCAAAATCGACCAATTCGGTGTTAGCTTCGGACTATAAAAGGCCCTCCGCAGCACAAGACAGGCACCAGTGATCTGGCATCTTCGGACCGTGACACTGGCCCTCAGAGCTCCGCGCTCTCTCGGTTACTCGAGCTTTTCACTCCGCCGTTTTCACGGCGCACCTCGCTGCTTCGCCAGGACCCGATGACTTCGCCCCTTTGGACCAGGACCGGCGTCTTCGCCCCCCTCGATCCTGGACCGGTGACTTCACCCCCTCGGACCAAGACCGACATCCGACGAAGTTTGTAATAATTGTTTATTTTTGGACACCCATGGCGCCAAAACGACGAAAGTGCGTCTTCAATGACAAGTTAAAATCGAAATATACATTCATCAAAGCAAGTACTAATAATGACAATAGTGAGGTGGAATGTGTAAAATGCAGAAGTATATTTTCTATTGCAAACAGTGGAAAAAACGACATTGAAAACCACATACAAACAGTCAAACATAAACGGGCCGTGTCTGCAGCAATTGCAAGTACGAGTGTGACATCATATTTTAAGAAAAAACAATTTGAAGATGCTGAAAGAAAACTAGCTGCAGCTGAAGGTTTATGGGCGTACCACACAGTAATGCATAATCACTCATTCCGATCAATGGATTGTACCTGCAAACTGATTAAAACATGTTTTGATGCCAGGTTTACATGTTCTAGAACAAAATGCGAGGCAATAGTTACCGATGTGCTGGTGCCTTATGCGAAACAGTTATTGGAAGAGGATTTAGATGCTGCAAATTTTATTTCTATTTATTCGGATGCATCAAACCACAAGGAAGTAAAGTTGATTCCCATAATAAGAAGATATTTTTCATACCAGTCTGGAATACACGTCAAAATTTTGGAAGTAAGAGATTTGCCAGGCGAAACATCTGACATAGTTACTGATTATATTTTGGAAGTGTTAAAAAAGTATCGTTTAGATACCAAGGTACTTGGATTTTGTGCTGACAACACCAATACTAACTTTGAAGGAATGAGAAGAAGTGGGAAAAATAAAATTTTTACCAAGCTGAAATCAAATTTGGGTGGAAGAGAGCTTGTGGGAATTGGTTGTGCCGCTCATATTTTGAACAATGCTATACAAACTACAGGCGACTGTGTACCAATTGATGTGCAAACTTTCATCACCAAGTTTTATTCATACTTTTATATATATACAGTGCGTTAATGAATTGAAAGAATTTTGTGAATTCGTGACATCGAATATAAGAAAGTCTTGGGATACAGTGTCACATGATGGTTGGCGTTACGACCCGCGATTGAGCGCGTCCTACAAATATATCCTGCCCATAAATCATATTTTGCCTCAAACGAGAAGAGCCCCACAATTATCACAAATTATTTTGATAATTCAGAGACAGAGTCTTGGCTTTACTTTTTGCATAACGTGTCATCAATGTTCCACAATGCTATTTTGAAAATAGAAGGACAGGAGATTTCTATTATAGAAACTAGCAATATTTACAGTGACTTAAAAACAAAATTAGCTGACAGAAAAGCCAACATTTTCTTGCCGTTACAGGTGCGGCAAAATTTGAAGCAGCTTGAGGAAGAAGGCATATTAAAACCTGCTATTTTCAAAGAAAAAGTGGTAGAATTTTATGACACATGTATTCAATATCTAGAGGAATGGGAAGGACCTATTAAGCATACCGAAAAATTCAATTGGGTTTTGTTAAACACTAAACTCACCCATGACAACATTCAAGTTTGCAGTGATTACATTCTTCAGTATTTTTCTGAAATCAATTTAGTAGAAGATGAACTGTTTGATGAAACCTGCTTTGTCCTGCGCTACATTACAGATGAAAAAATTACTCACTGGAGACAAAATTCTGTACCACTATCGAACAGATGGATTGAAATATTCAAAGCCTTCAGTGAAAATGATGTTTCCTACAAAAATATTGGCAAATTGGTAGAATATTGTCTCTGTTTACCAGGAACCAATGCACCTGCCGAACGTCTTTTTTCTTAGATGAACAATATCTGGTCCAGTGATAACACTCAAGTACATGTTGAAACTTTGAAATGTTTGCTAATTACTAAATATAATTTTAACCAAACTTGCATGGAATTTTATAAAAACATCCAGGAAAACAAATTATTATTAAAATCAATCCACTCTTCACAAAAATATAAGAAGCAAAATTAGGAATGTAGATTAAGTACTTTTGTACCATTTTTTATTAAAACCATTTTGTTTTACTGCTACACTTGTTTCTTTATTACTTGGATCCCAAAATCCTAAGTATACAATTATGTACTAATCTACCCATATCAAATATTTTTTTCGCAAAATTACTTTCATAATATATAATATAAATAAAAGAAGTACATTTTATTGTATTCTTTCACTTAAAGAAAAAAAAAGATAAGCATACTCCGCAATATTTTTTCAATTTATATTCTACGACAGCGACTATTACTCATGCTGGCTGAGCTATTTTAAATGTCCTGTTTTTAAATTTGAAAAAAATGTTCACCTTATGTTGGGGGGAATGACCCTGCTTCACAATGAATCTGCTGCCCATCTGCCTCCTGCTCCGGGGCCGGGGGTGAAGGCTCCCAGGGGGATGGTGAGCAGGGGGGTCGGGGCCCTGGGACGAGGGGGCTGATTGAAGAAGGAACCCGTCGGCCAGGCAGCTGATGCACCTTTAATGCAGCCCTGGCCCAGCCCAGTGCTGAGTGTGAGCACCAGAGCGGGGCAACACTGTGATGGTGACACCAGGAGTCCTGGCCCCAGGGCCAACCCCCAGCTCTAACCACTAATCCCCACTCCCCTGCCAGAGCCCGGAACAGAGTCAAACCTTCCTGACCCCCAGCTTCCTCCTGCCTTCTAGGCAATAGCAGATAAACAAAGCCCGTGTTACCTTCCTCTCTAAGGGCCTGGCCACATAACCACTGACAGTGTCTTCTCCAGCTCGGGGGCAGGGTCTCTGCAGGGGCATTGGAAGGTCCCTGGGTCTCTCCCATCTGGGGTCATGGGATGAAATTTCTCATACTCCAGTTTTCCTTTGAACCTGGTTTATTTAATTCACACACTGAGAAAAGACCCTTTGAACCAAGTGTTAAAGTGTAAAGCTATCCTCACTGCTCAGTTATGGTGCAAGAAGCACCAAACCCAGGTGCTCCCTATCGCACCTGCTCCTCACACGGTGCCATGGCTCATGTCACACGTGGGCAACTTTGGAGGATGAGAGGGAAGGCTACAGAGTCAAATCCTCCAGCACTGGGAAATGCCACAGTTACAGTTTCCTGAACCTTAACTCTGCCCCCCGCGTGCACATGCATTATGACACCATCCTTTAATTGCATGATCACATATTAATTTTACCTACATTGGTCACCAGTGAGGTTTAATTCCAGAATGTAAGAAAGGACAGGATTGGAGCGTGGAATCAGCATGGAAATTGTGATCAGGTAAAGACTGAAGACTAGACTCTGTGGTCTCCTGGCTCCTAGCCCAGTGCTCCTTCCCCAAGGCTGCAGGGTACATTGAGGGTGACCTGTTCCTGCTCCCCACAGTGACACGAACAAGCTGTGAGCTGCACGATGATTGGCCAGGCTGAAGTTCTCAGGATTTCCTCAGTTTTGCAGGGCCTGCTGCTTACTTTGGTTGCATTAGATTTCACTTGCAGATTAAAGACAAGGTGTGATGGACGCAGGAAGAAAGGAGACATGTCAACTTCCTCTAGCTGCAGCCACCAGCTGAGTTCCTTATTTGCGGCTCGGTGGAGCTGGTCCACCAGGGTGTTGGTGGCAGCGCTGAGGGGCCCCTCACTGCCCCATCATGGTATCTGCTCTCACCGTCCTCTTTCTCCGTGAGTATTGCAGACAGCCAAGGCGTGTGCCCATGGGGGGGAGGGGTCTGAGACCAGGGCATGAGCCCATGGTGGGGATTTAAGGCCAGAGTGTAGGATCCAGTTGCTAACAAGCCGTCTCCTCCCCAGGCTGCTGGCTGGTCCTGTGGAGCGAGGTGTCCGGAAGTGAGTATCTGTGCTGCTCAAGGCTAAGTGTTAACAATGGGGGTGGGGGAGGAGGCAGCGGAAGGTAGAGGGGAAAAGAACAATGAGCCCTGAACCTTCACCCAAAACTCAGTCGAGATTGACCCTGAGGGGCTGAGATCAGAGCCCGGCGCACAGGTTCCCTGTGGATGCAGTGAGGGGTCTGTTACCCTGGCGCTGTCCCTGGAACTGGGCGCTGAGGGCAGGTTACAGAGACACAGGGAGGGGTTTCTGTCTTCCCCATCTCACTCCTGTTTGTGTGTGAATGCAGAGCTCCCTGCGCCCGGACTCTCCATCTCCGTCAGCCCCAGCGGGGTGATCGCCCTGGGGGGAGCCGTCACCATCCGCTGTCAGTGTCGGTGCGAGGCCAGGAGGTTATTGCTGTATAAAGATGGAATCCAAATCAGGGAGCTGGATGCTGGGGCCAGGGGTGAATTCACCATCTCCAGCGCCGGACATGGAGACGGAGGGTTCTACAGCTGCAGCTCTCACTCCAGCTCAGAGCCGACCATGGATCCCCGTGATTACGTGCGGATAGTTGTAGCAGGTGAGGGGCCCAGGGAGTGGGGACTCCCAGCTGCTGTAGATTCAGGGCTGACATGGGGGGAAGGGAGGAGGAGGAGAGAATCCCTGCCCCCAGAGATCCTTGTGGTGTCACTTCCTTGTCTGTCTCTCCATTTCCTCTTATATGAATCATCCTCCCTGCACCTTGTGTCTGTTTAGAGAGTCAGGCTTGGCTTTAGGGTGGGGGAATTTTTCTCACTGTGCCTGTGCAGCTCCCAGCACCTCTGACTCCCAGCCCCTCCCCCTCTAACCACTAGATACCACTCCCTTCCCAGTGCCAGAGATAGAACCCAGGCATCCTGGCTCCCAGGCTGGGGGGAATATTAAGTGGATAGACAGGTACAGAGAGTGAATCATAGAATATCAGGTTTGAAAGGGACCTCAGGAGGTCATCTAGTCCAACCCCCTGCTCAAAGCAGGACCAATCCCCAGATTTTTATCCCAGTTCCCTAAATGGCCCCCTCAAGGATTGAGCTCACAACCTTGGGTTTAGCAGGCCAATGCTCAAACCACTGAGCTATCCCTCTCCCCTCTGGATTTAGGTCCTCAGGCAGTGTTGGTTGTAGCTCCCAGGAATCTCTGGGATCTCGGAGAGGTTCCTCTGGCTGCATTTCTCCCAGGTGCCCCGTGTCTGGGACCGTGCGGTGAGGACGAGGTGCAGTGACTGTGCCGGGGTCTGTCTCACGGCCTGTCTCCTTCTCATGGCAGAGCTCAGCTCCCCCAAACCTTCCATCTCCCTGCGCACCAGCGGGGGAGTCGCCCTGGGGGGAACTGTGATCATCCGGTGTGAGTGTCGATGCCAGAATGTGATGGTCCTCATGTATAAACTTGGAAACCTGGACGTACAGCGCTGGGCAGAGACTGCAGGGGGTGTGGCTGAGTTTACCATCGACAACGTGAGCCGGAGAGACACAGGGAGCTACAGCTGCCAATATGGCACCAAATCGGACCCACCTGTCTGGTCGCATCCCAGCGACCCCGTGGAGCTGATGGTAGCAGGTGAGGGGCCGGCTCAGTATCTCCGCTCTGTGACAGGGGTCCCAGGGTGGGTCTGTGGAACCGCTGGACTCTCTGTCCCACCAACCTGGGGTTTCCCTCGCAACTGTGATGCTGATGTCAAGCTACAAACTCTGGCAGGTCCTGCACTTACCCAGCCATCCGCAGCCAGGGACACACCCACCGGAGTGACATGAACGATCTCCCAGCCTCTCACAGACCATTAATAGGGACGCGCCAGCCAAGTCCCTCCCAGATCCCCAGCCTGATACCGTCCTGCACTGGTCAGAAGCCTGAGCAGTGTCTGTTCATTACCCAGTCCGGCCCTCCCTCGATGGGGAGAGGACACACACCAGCCTTTGCATCCTGAGCTGAGATTTTCCAGACACCTCAGCCAAAACACACTGTTTGAGATCAAATAGAAACCAGATGTATTCACTCCAGAGAGATGGAGTTGAAGTGATTATAACTAGCAAGTGTAGAGATCGGAGTCAGTTACTTAAGAAACAAAAATAAACTGACAATCCGAGTTCTACAAACTAACCAGGATTTGAATCAAGCAGCGTCTCCCCCTGGTAGCTGGTACACAAAGATCACAGATCTTCAGTACACAGACTGGAACTGCCTTCCGGCCCGGACCACCCTCCCCAGCTCAAAGTCTTTGTCCTCCAGATGTGTTTCCAGGTGTTGAGTTGTGGGGGGAGTGAGGCCAAGGGATGTTGTCACTCCCCCTCTTTATAGCTTCTTCCAGCTTACTGGGACGATCTTTTGCTAGCAGTGGGTCAAGCAGTCTCCATAGATGCTCTCTCTGTGAGGGTCCTTGGGTGAGTGGGTTCCCCTCAGTGTGGGTCCTCAATCACAGCCCCACACCCAGCCAGACCCTCAGGGGGTGTCTGTGCCAATGGGACACTGAGAGCCAGCTCTGCCCTTAGCCCTGGGCCCAGCAGAGGGGACACCCAGGTGGGGAGCAGGGAAGGAGTCACTGGGGGGTTCCCAGCCAGGGGGAGCTGCAGCTGCTGGAGGTTTGGGGCCAAGAGAGGGAGGATCCCTGCCCCCAGGGGGACCTGCAGAGCAGGGGCCTTTCCCAGGGGGATGCTCCCCCAGCTGCCCCCACTCTGGGGACATACCGAGGAGTCGGGGCCCAGGGGCTGGCCAGCCAGCGCTGGCCCCAGAGCTGAATTCACCCCCAACCTGCCTGGATAATGGAACCCATAACTACGCCAGGTCATGGGGCGAGCGGCCCAGTCACTGAGTCACCGTTTCAGCCCCTTCCCGCCCCAGGCCTGGGTGCTGGTTCCATCCCCTCCCCCATCCAGGCCGACGCTTGTTTTAATCCTACAGAGGGAACTGACCCAGCTGGGCCCCAGCAGCCGGATCCCCCCACAACAGAGCCGGCGGGAGAAATGGAACAATTCATCCCCCAGGGAACAGGGATCACGGCTGTTTGGATGGGGGTGGGCCCTGCAGACAGAACTGATGGGTTCAGGTCTTCTACACAGAGGATGATGAATAGATCCATGGGGACCTATGGCCACCAGTCCATGGGAATGTGGGTCTGTGGGAACGTAGGGTGGTGGACAGACGGGAGTGCGTCTGATGAGGGATAGAAAGATGGACTAAGACTTTGTCCTCATGAAAACTGGACCCAAAATGATGAATCCCATGTGGTTTCCAACCCCTACTGGTGATCTCAGAGCGAGTCTGGGCTGTCAGAATTCGCACCCCCGGTTTGATACAGACACGTTTGGCAGATGAGCTCTCCTGTAGCTCTATAGACACAGGGTGTCCTCTTCTGATATAGGAACAGCCGCGCTCAGATTAGCTCCGCAGTGACTCCAGATCTGAATGGCACCTGGCTGGGGCAGGGACTGTCTCTGTGTCCTGTTTCCGTAAAGCTCCGAGCACACGGGGCCCGGGCAGGGGCTCCTGGTAATTAATACTAGTCATTAATGGTTGCAGTTCCAGGTTTGTGGAGCCAGGCAGGGGCTGTATCTGTGCTGAGGGTCTCTCTGGGCCGATCCTCCCCTCCTGCGATCCCCGGGGCTCTGAGCCAGCCTGAATCCCTGGGTCCCGTCCTCTCTCTCAGCCCAGGGAAAAGCCCCCATCACTGGTTGGTGGGAGGAGAGTTTCCCTGTATAACTTACCCCAAACACTAGGGCTCCAGCTTTCTCATCCCTGCACCTCGGCCCCTGACAGACGCTGGTTCTATTCCCCCACTCAGCCAGGAACCCACCCAGGCAGCACGGGGCCAGGTACTGGGGCTGGGGGCAGGAAATTGCCATCAACCCTCACAGAAACAGGTTTGTGCTGTCCTAGCTGCTGCCCCTAGGGAGAGCCACGAAGGGTTGTTTGGGTGGGATTGGGGCAGATCTCCACAGTGAATGCCCCATTTGGGCTGACAGCCCCCTGACTCATTTCATATGCTGGGGGGATGTCACGGGACAGATGCCAGATTGGCTTGGTGGGGGCAGGGCCCGGGACAGCTTCCCTCCTATGCACAGCCCCACCTTGGGGGCCCCACAGACTGGGATGCTGTGCTGCCCCCCAGCAGCACAAAGCCACCCATGGAAAAACAGGGCCGTGGACAGAGAGCCAGGGATAACGGTCCCATGTATCCCGTCTGTCTGCTTGTGCCTGCAGAGAGCCCGGGGGAACGGCTCAGAAGCAGAGCTCTCCCTTCACATGGGTGCTGCCCAGCGGGGTGTTAACCCGGGAACCTATCAATTCAGATAGACATGGAATTAACACTTGAAGCCACCCATTCAGAGTGACATGTTGTTGACTCTGGAACCTAACGATGGCTGTTGCAATGACAGCACCATTATATTTTCTGCTGCTGATCGTTTCAGCGAGGCATAATTCTCCCAATGATCTCAAGGTGCCCTCCCCAGCCACAAGCTCCACCCACTGCCATTACCCCACCCACATGATTGCTACATAGAAATGAGCTGAAGCTGCTGGGAAATTCCCAGGACAGTAGCAGGACCTAAGGGGCTGGGCTATGGGTTTCAGGCCCAGCTGGCTTCACAGGGTACATGGGGCCTGAACCCCCCCACACACACTCTGCCCCTACCCCAGGACAGCCCTTTGCCATTGGCAGTGAACTCCCCTGACCACTATTACGCAGCATCCCCTCTGCTCCTGCCCCTCCCAGCTCCGTAGCATGTTCTGTTGTGTGTCCCTGAGGCCTCGACGGGGAGGGGCTGGGGTAGCAGGTAACAATCCAGCCACCCATGGCGCTCACGGCCTGGTGCTGCTTCCCAGGTGGATCAGAAACAAGCGCAGCATCGGTTCTGACCGGCCCCATCATCGCCGGGGTGAGCGCAGCAGCCGCCGGCCTCCTCCTCCTCCTGGGCATCCTCTGTCGCAGAAGAAGCCAAGGAAGTGAGTGCCCCGCTCAGCGAGGAAATGGTTAAACCTGCTGCTAAGCCGAGCTGGGAAGGGGTCACTGCTTGGACGGGAGACAGGCCAGGAAACCCAGGGGGCAGAGCAGGGGGCCCAGCAGGGGGTGCTCTCCCCTGGCAGAGAGAACTGGCCCCCCGTAGGAGGCGCTGTGCTGCAGGGAGTGAGAGGGCTTCATAGGGGGCGCTGTGCTGCAGGGGGCAAGGGATTCTATAGGGGACGCTGTGCTGCAGGGGGCAAGGGGCTCCATGGGGGGGGCGGTGCTGCAGGGAGTGGGGGGCTCTATAGGGGGCACTGTGCTGCAGGGGATGAGGGGCTCCAGAGGGGACGCGGTGCTGCAGGGAGTGGGGGGCTCCAGAGGGGACGCGGTGCTGCAGGGAGTGGGGGGGCTCCATAGGGGGTGCTGTGCTGCAGGGAGCAGGGCTCAGCCTGTCTCTAGGGTATCCAGGCAGAGAGGTAGAGGGAGGAATCCCTCCCTCCTGAGCCCCCCGTCCCGGCTGCCCTGTGAGGCTGAGGGGCAGGGCTGGTACATGGGGATCTGGGTCGACTGATGGATGATTCCGCTTCCTGTCTCTGCAGGGAAAGGACCAGCACCGAGAGAGAGCAGGTGAAACCCCCCTCTGTTACCCCCAATCTACCTGTCCTGGGACACAGGACTCCTGGTTCTCTCCCCGGCTCGGGGACGGGAGTGGGGTCTAGTGGGTTGGAGCAGGGGGGCTGGGAGGCAGCACGCCTGGGTTTGTTACGATCTCGCTTTCTTTGTCCCTGTAGAGAGTCCGAGGCTGCAGCCACAGTCGGTAAGTCACACACGAGGGGGCAGCCATGGGGAGGAGGGAAGGGGAGAAGAGGGGAGAGGCGGGTGTCCCCTGGGGCCGTGTCCTGAGGGGGGGAGGACATGTTGATGTGGGGTGCAGCCTGTGTGTCACTTTGGGACGAGGCATCTCTGCCGTGTCTCACTGCGCCCCCTTGGGGTGCCCCCACCCTGCTCTGTGCCTCAGTTTCCCCTGCTGCACCATGGAGCTCATTACCCTGCCCGAGCCCGGTGTGCAGGGGGGCAGGCGGGCCACTCTGCAAAGGGCTAAGATGGGGAGTGGGAGGCCAGGCCCCTGGCCCTGATCTGGACCCAGTCCCTCACTGGCGCTGTCTCTGTTCCACAGACACCCTTATGGGCCAAGGGAAGCAGCTGGATGTCCTGGTAAGTGCCTCCCACTCCCCAAGACACTCACCGGCCCACCAATCTGGCCCTGCATGGGCCCCACTAGAGCAACAGGGATCAGGAACCAGGCTCCCACCAGGATCGGGGGGCAGAGGGTAGGGGAGAGACCCAGAACACAGAGAATAAGAGGCTGACCTTGCACCCCACAAACTCACCCCCACACACACCTGAACCTTCCCCCAAATGTTCGCATTTATCTGAG
This sequence comes from Mauremys reevesii, assembly GCF_016161935.1. Taxonomy (NCBI): domain Eukaryota; kingdom Metazoa; phylum Chordata; order Testudines; family Geoemydidae; genus Mauremys; species Mauremys reevesii. The sequence continues at coordinate 983,863 of NW_024100782.1, read as the reverse complement.
GTTTGTGGACGGTCAGCGGAATTCCAGGGGGGCAGGTGCTGGGGGCGGGGGAGGAGATTTCCCTGATTTCTGCCCCATGGGGCTCTGTGGCTGGAGTGTCCGGGGAGAGGGGGTGTCACTGGATTCCCCAGGGGAGGGGCGGGAGGAAGAGCTGCTCTCCAGAGCCCATCGCTGGACAGGACAGAGTGTGTCAGAGCAGTTGTATGTGGGTGTGAACGTTGCTGCCCCCTGGTGGAGGGGTTGGGTCTGCTCTACTGCTGTGTACATCCGCTCCCTCAGGAGGGTGCGGGGAGCACACACGTCGATGTGCTACGTTGGTGTAAGTTCACCTGTGTGTGTACAAATCTCTGTGTGTGTGTGTGCACGCACATCGCTATGTGCAGTGTGGCAGTGTGTGTGTGTTGGCACACTCACACTCTCTCACACACACACATGGCTCATGGTGACTCTCTCCCCTCCCAGCCGCAGGAGCCCAGCACTGAGGGACTCACCTATGCTGAGCTGGACCTCCGGATGCTGCAGGCCAAGCCGGGGGGCCTGGCCCCTGCCCCTGAGCCCATCCTGTACGCTGCCATCAACGTGAGCCAGGTGCCCCACAGGCAGCCACAGGGTGAAGGGGGCACCCTCCCCCCACCCCCATAAGATGAACCCGGGGGGAGTCACCCCCCACAGAGAACGGATTCCGCGTATAGTCCCCCAGTAACTCCTCCAACAGCTGGTGCTGCCCCACATGTGGGGGGCCGTGGGGGTTCAGCACCGGGGGGGGGGGACAGGTGGCTATTTGTGTTATTTTGCATCCTGTTAATCTCCAGATCTGTAATAAACACGGAACAACAAACTGCCCCCCCCCCCCCGCCCCGGGTACCCCACAGCCCCTGTCCCCACGCCGGCAGTGTGTGTCACACCTGGGGCAGACGGGATCGCTTCTCCCATTTCCCAGGTGGGCCCCTAACCCGGCCACCGGATATAACTTGAGGGCTGCTTTAGGAGCCCGCCTGGGACACGAGAGAAGTCGGGGAGCAGAAATCTGTGACCCAAAATTGGGGTGTCGGAAACGAGGCCTCATTGGTGGATAAAATACTGCGGGGACGGGCTGTGCCACCCGCCACCCTTTGGGCCCTCAAAGAAAGAGACTTGCTTCACCATCGTGGCTGCCACCCCCAACTCCTGGGCCCCCCGGGCCATCCAGACCCTGTTCTGCAGAGACGTCCTGAGCAGAGGGGCCGGAGAGAGGGACCCCAACGCCATCGCCCCTCCCCCAGCTGAACCCCCAACCCAGGAGGAAGCAGGGTCGAACTTTAACAGCAGCTGCAGCGACACCGGCTCCAGCCCAGCTCCGCCAGCTCCTCTGCGCCCCCCCAGGACAGTCGCTAGCGTCTTCAGGGCCAGTGGGGAGACACCCAAACTCGGGGCATTTTCTGGCTAGAGACTCGCTCCAGCGAACGGGGCCGGGGCTGGAACAAACCCCTCGTTTCACACAGCGCCTGCCATGGCTCCCCTGGTTCCTGCTCTGCTGGGTTTGTAACAGCCGGTCCCAAGGGTCAATGGGGGGTTTGCTGTGGGGCTGAGCAGGCTGCTGGCTCTGGACCTCGCCCCTGGCCCGTGTTTAACCCTGTTCAGTGTGGGGCAGGGCCTGGGGCGTGTTCGCACCTTGGGCCCTTTGTTGCGTCTCCATGAACACAACAGGGCGCAGAGGGATTTAGCCACTGGCTTTTCTGGGCCCCCCCATGGCAAGCATTTGGAGGGAGCCAGATGAGGGCACAGGTGGTGAGTTGTATGGGCCACTGCATGCCTCCCCCAATGCGTCCCCCAGCCCCGCCAGCTGTCCCCAGGCAATTTTTGCTGCCATCACCAGCAACGCAGTGGGGCTAAAGCAGCTTCCTACCCGGCCACTGCGTGCCAGGTGGCTGCGGCCCCTGGGCAGGGGTGTGTTTGTCTCTGTGTGCTGTCCCTACCTCGAGCACCCCTGTGGCCAATGGGAGCTGCGGGGGCGGTGCCTGCGGGTAGCAGCGTGCGGCGAGCCCCTGATCCTCCCTGCCTAGGAACTGCTGCCGGGGTGGGGGGCGGGTGCGAGTCACTTATGGGAGCTGCCCCAGGTAACCATCTCACCCTTCACTCCTTCCTGCACCCTGTACCCCCTCCTGCACCCAAATTCCCTCCCAGAGCCCAACCCCTCACCCCCTGCACCCAAACTCCCTCCCAGAGCCCGCATCTCCCAATCTCCTGCCCCAGCCTAGAGCCTGCACCCAAACTCCCTTCCACAGCCTGCAGCAAACCCCCTCCCGCACCCAAACTCCCTCCCAGAGCCCGCACCCGTCTTGCAACCAAACTCCCTCCCAGAGCCAACCCCTCACCCCCTGCACCCAAACTCCCTCCCAAAACCCGCCATAGGAGAATCTTCAATCTCCTTGGTCACTCAATAACAGACTTAAAAGTGGCAATTCTTCAACAAAAAAAACTTTAAAAACAGACTCCAATGAGAAACTACAAAACTGGAATTAATTTGCAAACTGGACACCGTCAAATTAGGCCTGACTAAAGACTGGGAGTGGATGGGTCACTACAAAAATTAATTTCCCCCTTCTGATACTCACAGCTTCTTGTCAACTGTTTGAAATAGGCCACCTTGATTACATTGACATCATTAGCACTAGAAAAGTGATTTTTCCTCCCTTGGCACTCACCCCTTCTTGTCAACTATTGAGAACAGCCCACTTCCACCTTAATTGAATTGGCTCATTAGCACTGACCCCCCCCCCCCCGCCCCACTTGGTAAGGAAACTCCCATCTTTTCATGTGCTGTATATTTATACCTGCCTACTGTATTTTCCACTGCATGCATCTGATGAAGTGGGTTATAGCCCACGAAAGCTTATGCTCAAATAAATTTGTTAGTCTCTAAGGTGCCTCAAGGATTCCTCGTTATTTTTGCTGATACAGACTAACACAGCTGCCCCTCTGAAATAATCTCCTTGTTTCCCAACCACCACTGGCAATTAACTATGCAGATTAACACAAGGTAATTTGTTCATTAACTAGTGTTACCTTTAATTTCTAACAATACAGGTTTGCACTTAAAGTTCTGTCCTAGCTATCCATGAATGATCCTCATTACCATTCACAACCTCTTCTAACATGCCTCTCCAGGTCATCTCTGGGTCAGTCAGCCTGCAGGATGCTTAACCTTTTCTGGCCACGTGTCACACTTCAATGAGATGTTGTATTATAATCATATAATGTCACATCCTCCCCCTGCCCCTCTAGACAGTCCATGGGATCAGGATTGTTCCCTATCACCAAGCTGCGGCATCGGCCACCTTAGCCAGGGGCAGCACAGCCGCCCTGCGAGGGCAACAGGGCGGCCATTTTAACTGAAGGCACCTGGGGGACCAATGGGAGATGGTGACCATGGCTAGTGGAGGGCTGTAAGGGGGGATGGGCCAGAGGTGCAGGGAGGCAGAAGGGACCAGTGGTCTGAGAGGGGATACAGTCCAGGGGGCAGAATAGGGGGAGGAGGGGTGTGGAGTGAGAGACGGGGGGAGGGGAAGTCAGGGTAGGGGGGCAAGTCAGGGTGGGGAATGACCCTCCTTCGCAATGACTCTGCTGGGAACTCAGCATGGAAATCATGGTCAGTCGAAGATTGAAGACTAGACCCGGTGGCCTCCTGGCTTCCAGCCCAGCACACCTGCCCCAAGGCTGCAGGGTACATTGACGGTGACCGGTCCCCACAACCCACAGAGACACGGACAAGCTGTGAGGTATGTGACACTTGGCCAGGCTGAAGGCGTCAGGTTTTCCTTCCTGTTGCAGGGGCAGCTGCTTAATTTGACCGCGGTAGATTTGGCTGGCAGATTAGAGACAATGTGTGAAGTACTCAGGTAGAGAGGAGCCATTGCTGGCTTCCTGGAGGTGCAGCCCCTGGCTCAATGCCTCATTCTGCTCCCACCATGGCATCTGCTCTCACCGTCCTCCTCCTCGGTGAGTATCGGAGACAGCTGATGTGTCCATGGGGGGATCTGAGACCAGGGCATGTGTCCATGGTGGGGGGGCACCCTGGAGATTCAGGGGTAAAGAGACTCATTTGCTCTGGGATCTGGTCCCTAACGAGCTGTCTCCTCTCCAGGCTGCTGGCTGGCTGGGCAGAGCAGGGTGTCCGGACGTGAGTATCTGTGGGGTGGGGTTTGGGGGGAATGTTACCCTGCAAGATGGTGGGGTGGGGGAGGGAAAAGGGAGCCAAACCTTGAACCTTCTCCCCAAACTCACAGTGACCCCCCTGAACTGATGTACCCCAGGTCGAAGAGTGGGCCACATCCTGCCATGCAGCACCCAAAATATGCCTCACACACACACACACACACACACACCAGACCCAGCCACTCCTGAAAGAGTGGCTTCAATCTGGATTTATCCTGGGAGGAGCAAGATCAGAACCCAGCCCTGCCCCCAGTGCAGTCAGGGGTGATTCCAGATTCATCCCAGGGGGCTGAGGTCAGAAACTGACGGGTGTGGTTCACAGAGGCGGCAGATCGGAAATGCCCTGCTCATCCTGCTGTGTGATTCCCAGGGGCTGTGAGGACGGGGTGGTCTCTGGACTGGGTGGGGGCAGGACTCACAGACAGACACCAACAGGGCAGGGCTGGCACCTGCCCCACTGACCTCCGGGTTCTTTTTTAATCCAGAGAGAAAGTTTCCCAAACCCTCCCTGTCCATGAGCCCCCAGGGGGAGACTGAGCCAGGAGAAAACGTCATCTTCCGGTGTGTGGGTGGGCAGCCAGGCATGAGGTTCGTTCTGTATAGAAGTGGACACCCTGTAAATACGCGAGACCCTTCTGGAAATGAGGCCGAATTTCCCATCCCCAGCGTGGGACCAGGCAACAGAGGGACTTACACCTGCCGGTATTACACCATATCACAAACCCCTGACTGGTCGGAGCCCAGCGACCCCGTGGAGCTTATGGTAGCAGGTGAGGGGCCTGGAGCAGTGTCCCCATTCCCAGCCCCAAAGCTAGGTGAACTCTGTGGGGCCTCTGTGTCGATGGGACCCTCAGAGCCAGGCTCTGTCCTGAGCCATGGGCCCAGCAGAACGGCACCCGTCCGGGGAGCGGGGACAGAGTCATTGGGGGGTTCCCAGCTGCTGGAGATTCGGTGCCGAGGGAGAGGGGATCCCAGCCCCCAGGCACCTTGCGGTGTCACTTAACCTGCCTGTGCCTCCATTTCCCCTTGTATGATCGGGGGATACTCATCCATTTCTGCACCTTGTGTCTGGTTAGACAGTCAGGGCTTGGCTTTAGGCCAGGGGCTTTTTCTCACAGTATCTGTGGAGCCCCCAGCACCTCTGACTTCCAGCCCCTCCCCCCTGCTCTAACCACTAGCTCCCACACCCCTCCCAGAGCTGGGGAGAGGACCCAGGAGTCCTGGCTCCCAGCCCTGCTGTTCTAAACCCCACTCTCTTCTGGATCTCAGTCCTCTGCTGTAGCCAGTAGCCCACCAACCCTCCAAGGCCCTGGCTGGCCATGTGACCTAGTGTGTAGAGCACTGGGGCCAGGACTCAGGAGACCTGGCTGCCATTCCTGGTATAGCCGTGATTTTCTGGGGGACCTTGGCCAAGTCCCTTCCCCCTCCTTGCCTCAGTTTCCCCCTCTGTAAAATGGGGATGATGTCCTGCCCCCCTCTGTGAAGTGCTGTGAGATCTGGGGGTGTGAAGCGCTGGGGAAGAGCCAGGTATTGTTGTACCAGACACAATCTGGCCCAGCCCAGTGCTGTCAGCCTGAGAGCAGCAGGTTTCCGGCCCCTGCCAGAGACACAGCAGCTACTGGTGACTGCTGGGTACAAGACAGCGGCTGTGAGGGCCTGTGGGTCTGATCCAGGAGATGGTGGGGACGATACTGGCTGGATGGGCCCATGGGGCAGGGATGGGGAGGAGAACACTGGGCTGGGGTGGCCCATTAAGTGGATAGACGGGTACAGAGGGTGCTCTGGATTTAGGCCCTCGGGCAGCATCAGTCGTAGCTCCCAGGAATCTCTGGCTGGGACCGTGCAGTGAGGACAGGGCGCAGTGACCGTGCCGGGGTCTGTCTCACGGCCTGTCTCCTTCTCACGGCAGAGCTCAGCTACTCCAAACCCACCATCTCCCTGTGCCCCAGCGGGGGGGTCACCCTGGGGGGAGCCGTGACCGTCCGGTGTCGGGGTAGGCACCAGAACGTGAGGTTCCTTCTGTACAAAGATGGGAACCGGAACGTGCTGCAGGACGCGGAGCCCGCTGGGGACGTGGCTGAGTTTCCCATCAGCAACGTGAGCCCAATACATGGAGGGAGCTACAGCTGCTATTATCACAGCAAATCAGACCCACCCGTCTGGTCACATCCCAGCCAGGGGCGGCTCTAGGCACCAGCAAACCAAGCTGTTGCCTGGGGCGGCCAAATCTAGGGGGCGGCAGGCTGGGCCGGTGGACCTGCCGCAGTCATGCCTGCGGGAGGTCCACACGACGGACCTGCCGCAGGCATGACTGCGGATGGGGCGCTCGTCCCGCGGCTCGGCTGGACCTCCCACAGGCATGACTGCGGCAGCTCAAGCGGAGCCGCCGGACCCGCGAACCGTCCGCAGCCGTGCCCGCGGGAGGTCTGCTGTTCCCGCGGCTCCGGTGGAGCTCCCGCAGTCATGCCTGCGGCAGGTCCGGTCGTCCCGGGGCTCCGGTGGACCTGCCGCGGGAGCTCAACCGGAGCCGCGGGAAGAGGGGACCCGCCGCGGGACCGAGGAAGGGCGGCGCAGCGCTCCGCGCTGCCTGGGGCAGCCTATTTTCTAGAGCCGCCCCTGATCCCAGCGACCCCATGGAGCTGGTGTTAGCAGGTGAGGGGCCCCGCTTGGCGTCCCTGCTCCCAGCCCCACACCAGGCCAGGCCCCCAGCAGGATTCAGAGCTGCCGGGATGCTCAGAGCCAGCTCTGCCCTGAGCCCTGGGCCTCACAAGAGGGATGCCAAGCTGGGGTCTGGGGACAGCATCCCTGGGGGGTTCCCCAGCTGGGGGTTGCAGCAGCCACTGGAGGTTCGGGGCTGCAGGAGTGGGGATCCCTGCCCCCAAGGGGAGCTGCAGAGCAGGGGGCCTTTCCCTCCGTCACTCACTCTCCCCCACCCTCACTCACTTTCACTGGGCTGGGGCAGGGAGTTGGGGTGCGGGCTCTGGGCTGGGCCCAAGGGGTTCAGGGTGTGGGAGGAGGCTCTGGGCTGAGCCTGGGGTGTTGGTTGCAGGCTCCAGCCGGGAGGCGCTTATCTGGAGTGGCTCCCAGGCTGCGGTGCAGGGGGCTAAGGCAGGTTCCATCCCTGCCCTGGCTCTGCACCACTCCCAGAAGTGGCTGTCATGTCTGGCGGCAGGGGTTTGGGGGGAGGGAGCCAGGGGTCTCTGCACGCAGCCCGCACCCAGAAGCACCGCCTGGTGTTGCAGTTCCCTGCTAGTGGAGGCTGCGGAGTCAGTTCTCGAGGCACAGGGGTTGCAGGGATGTGCCGGTCACTTCCCGGAGCGGTGCAGGGCCAGGGAAGGTAGGGAGCCTGCCTTAGCCCCACCGCACCACCGGATTTCTAGCACCTCAAATCTCCCAGTTTGGCTTCAGTACCCTCTGGGAGATAGGGCCTGATTCCAGGAGACTTCCGGTGAAACCGCCGGGGTTGGCAACCCTACCAGAATGCCAGGTAGAAAAGGGACCCTGGCAGCTCCAGTCGGTGGCGCAGCAAGAGTCTGGGGCTAGGGTTGGCTCCCTGCCTGCCCTGGCTCTGCGCTGCTCCTGGAAGCAGCTGCCAAGTCTCTGCAGCCCCTAGGTGCTGGTGAGGCCAGGGACTGGGAGGCTCCGCACGCTGCCCCCACCCCGAGTACCAGCTCTGCAGCTCGCAGTGATCGGGAACCGCAAACAATGGGAGCTGCGGGGGGCGGTGCCTGTGGGTGTGAAGGCAGCACATACTGCGCTGAGTCACCTAGTTTCCTATGCACCTAGAGGCCACCGGGCCCTGGCAGCTGCTTCCTCGGACCCCAGTAAGCGCCACCACGAGCCCGTACCCCAACCCCCTGTCCCAGCCTGGAACCCCCTCCTACACCTCAAACCCCTCATCCCCAGCCCCAGCACCAGCCAGAGCCTCCTGTGGGCCCAGGGCTGTTGGATTTTCTGGGGCCCCTGTCTGGGGTGTGCAGGCTCTGGGAGGGAGTTTGGCTGCGGACTTTGTGCTGGGGATGGGGGTGCAGGGGGGGTGCGAGGGCGGGCTCCAGGCTGGGGCAGGAGTTGGGGTGCAGGAGGGAGTCGGGGGGGGTCTGCCCTTACCTTGGGAGCTGTTGGGGCGGTGCCTGTAGGCGAGAGCAGTGCAGAGAGAGTGTCAGAGCTTCCCCTGATCGCCGCACGGCTCCAGCCTGGGGGTGCGGGGGGGGCAGGGAATGTATGAAGCCATCCTCCCCCCGCCGGGCAGCGCCATATAACACAGCAAAGGCTTCAGTGGCTGCAGCCCAGGGCCCTGGGCTAAGATCTGGACTTTTAGTGGTTCTGAGATCTTTTTGCAGGGCCCCCCTTAGCCTAAAGCCCCTACATTAATCCAGCCCTATCTCTCAGCCCCAGTGTGTGGGGGGGTTGCCCTGCGGGGAGCTGAGACTGTCCGGTGTCAGGGTCAGCGCCGGGGTCTGGAGTTTGTTCTGTACAAGGCCGGGGTCAGGAATGCAGCAGCGGGGGCAGGGATTCGGCTGGGGTTGAATTTCCCATCCCCAAAGTGAACCGCGCAGAGGGAGGCAGCTACACCTGCTATTAACCCCCCGACTCGGAGACCTGGTCGGAGCCCAGCAACCCCATGGAGCTGGTGGTAACAGGTAAGGGGCCTGGCTCAGTGTCCCTGCTCCCAGCCCCACACCTAGTCAGAGGCAGGGCGCTGGCCTTGGAGCTGGAGGCAGGGAGCTTTGGGGGGTCCTTGGATGCTGGGGGAGCTCATTTCGCAGCCTAGGCCTGATCCCCAAGGAAGTTCTGTCCTCTGCCCAGACGAGTGTGACCCTGATTGCTTCCAGGCCGGAGGCAGGGAGCCGTCACCCTGGGGTCAGCCCAGAGCTGTGGGCTGTTGTCGGGTGTCTGCCCTGCAGCTGAGAGCCAGCGTGCAGCACCAGGGCTACCTCTGATGGAGGTGAAAATAGCAATGGAGCCGTGGCTGGGCAGGACTAGCCTCTCACGTGTGCACCCAGTGCCCGGGGTCGGCTTGGCTCTCACAGCCTGTCTCCTGTGCGCAGATCCCGGCTTACCCAGACCCTCCATCTCCCTGAGCCCCACTGGGGTCACCGCCCCAGGGGCAGACGTCACCATCCGGTGCCAGGGGCAGCGCCGGGATGTGAGTTTTTTCCTGCACAAGGCTGGAGACCTGAACCCGCAGCGACACATGGACCCTGCTGGGTCCGGGGCCGAGTTCCGCATCCTCACCGTGGGCCGGCAGCACGGAGGGAGCTACAGCTGCAGCTACCAGCCCCGGTCACAGCCCTTCGTCTCCTCACAGCCCAGCGACCCCGTGGAGCTGGTGGTAGCAGGTAAGGGGCCTGGCTCGGTGTCCCTGCTCCCAGCCCCACACCTAGTCAGAGGCAGGGCGCTCGCCTTGGAGCCGGAGGCGGGGAGGTTGGGGGGTCCTTGGATGCTGGGCGAGCGCATTTCGCAGCCTAGGCCTGATCCCCAAGGAAGTTCTGTCCTCTGCCCAGACAAGTGTGACCCTGATTGCTTCCAGGCCGGAGGCAGGGAGCCGTCACCCCGGGGTCAGCCCAGAGCTGTGGGCTGTTGTCGGGTGTCTGCCCTGTAGCTGAGAGCCAGTGTGCAGCACCAGGGCTACCTCTGATGGAGGTGAAAATATCAATGGAGCCGTGGCTGGGCAGGACTAGCCTCTCACGTGTGCACCCGGTGCCCTGGGTGGGCTTGGCTCTCACAGCCTGTCTCCTGTGCTCAGATCCCGGCTTACCCAGACCCTCCATCTCCCTGAGCCCCACTGGGGTCACTGCCCCAGGGGCAGACGTCACCATCCGGTGCCAGGGGCAGCGCCGGGATGTGAGTTTTTTCCTGCACAAGGCTGGAGACCTGAACCCGCAGCGACACATGGACCCTGCTGGGGCCGGGGCCGAGTTCCGCATCCTCACCGTGGGCCGGCAGCACGGAGGGAGCTACAGCTGCAGCTACCGGCCCCGGTCAGAGCCCTTCGTCTCCTCACAGCCCAGCGACCCCGTGGAGCTGGTGGTAGCAGGTGAGGGGCCCAGCCTGGGGTCCCCACTCCCAGCCCCACACCCAGCCCGACCCTCGGAGGGGCTCTGCACCAATTGTACCCTCAGAGCCAGGCTCTGCCCTGAGCCCAGCAGAGGGGATATCCGTCTAGGGGGCGGGGGCGGAGTTGCTGTGGGGTTCCTCAGCCAGGGGGGAGCAGCAGCCGCTGGAGGTTTGAGGCCAAGGGAGGGGGGACCCCTGCCCTGATGGGAGCTGCAGAGCAGGGGCCTTTCCCAGGGGGATGCTCCCCTGGGCTGCCCCTGCTCTGGGGACGAACAGAGAAGTCGGGGCCTAGGGTCTGCCCAGCTGGTACCGGTTGGGCCGATCGATGCTGAGTTGCAGGGGGAAGGGGGGAGGGTGATTGCTGAGTTGCTGTTTCAGCCCCTGTCCCTCCCCCAGCCCCTGACAGATGCTGGTTCTATTCCCGCAGGGGGAACCAACCTGACCCAGCATGGAGCGGAGCCGGCTCCCACCCGCCCGGGCAGCATGAGACCAGGTACCAGGGCCCGGGGGGAATCTACTGAGTAAAAAATTACAAGGGAGCTCCCCACAGTGATTGCCCAGGAGAGGGACGGAGGCTGTTCACAGGAGCAGTGACTCCCGCCTTCCCTCCACCCCTGCCGACAGATTTGGGAGGGGAGTGAAGCCACCTGCTCAGACATAAACCCCCCACTATCAGGGCAGCTGGAGGCTTCCTCTGGGGGCAGCTGGGCCCATCAGTGGCCCTGGGGTGTGTGTGCCCTGGAGCTCCCTGTGATGCTGCCAGGAGCAGCCAGCATGGGAGGCGGGATACCGGGCTAGATGGGCCCATTGGCCTGAGCCATTGTGGCCAGGCCTGGCTGGTGCCATGGCACCATGGATGGTGGGAGGGGCTGGAAATACCTGAGACAGACAGACAGATGCTGGAGGAGCCTGGGACCGGTTAGCCTGGGTCAGAGCCAATGTCCACCTAGAGCAGTCGCCAGTCGCTGTGGGTGGATGGATGGATGGATATAGAGGGGTGTGGGGGGGCAGGGGGAGAGATAGCTAGACATAAGCAGGAGCAGCATCCGTGACCTAAAAATGGGGAGGGGGGCTACAGGCCCTCGTACTGCCCCTTTCCCTAAGCTTCTGCCCCCACATCACCTCTTCCCTCACGGACCCCTCCCATGCAGCATTTTCCCACCAAGACCCTGCCCCCCACTTGCTCCTCTCCATCCCCTCCTACCCACCCTTACCACCAGCAAAACAGTGGTAGGGCCATGGCCCCCCAGTTCCCCCCTGTTCTGGCACAACAGGGCAGGGGGGTGTGGGTGGGGATAGATTAGATTAGATGGATGGGTGCATGGGGCTGTGGTGGTTTTCTGATCTTGGGGGGGAGAAAGCGGGTGGGAGCCCTTATGCCTCTGGCTGGACAGTGGCCAGCCGCCCCACCCCCTGGAGCAGCTGCTGATGCCCCCCCCCCGTTTGTCACCCCCAGATTACACCCAGGGCAACATCATCCGTCTGGCCCTGGGCACCGGGGTCCTGATGGCCCTGTCGCTGATCCTGGCCGAGGCTGCCCCAGGATGGAGGAGGGGCAGCGGGGTCACTGTCACCCCGAGTGAGGTGATGCCGCATCGTCAGGACCTGTCTGAGCCAGCCCCGCTGACCGGCCCCCAGGGGTCTGGATGAGCCTGGCTCGGCATGGGGCTGGGGGAGGGGCTGTGCCAGGGCCTTCATCTGGGGGTGGCAGAAATGGCTAATGGCAGCGGGATGGGGAGCCTGTGCCACTGGGCACCTAGGGGAGAGCTCCGGGCCCTACAAGGTGTCTGGGGCCATGGGGACACAGGGCGCCCTAGGGTCCGTGCCTTGTGGACAGCACCCCCTGTACCCGTGGCCTCTGGGACACGCTCCGACACAGCCACACCAGAGAGGATGAGGGATCGTCCCGCCAGCCTGGGCCACCTGGGGTTCATTCACACTGTTGTGCTGTTGATCCTGCGAAGCGGCCCGGCTGCAAGCTCACATGTAAAACCCACGGGCAAGTTCCCCAGCTGTGCCAAGGCCCCGAGAACCAGGGGAAACTGGGGATGACATTGAATGTTGTAACCCAAGCGAGAGAACCAGCCATAGACACTGGGTTGGTCCCTGTCGACATCATGCTGGGATAAAGCAGAAGCTGGAACCAGGAGTCAATAGCCCCACATTGGAGTGAGGGACTTAAGAAATAAAAATATATTCGCAGTCTGAGTTCTACAAATGAAACAGGATTTAAATCAGGCAGCGTCTCCCCCTGACAGATGGTACAAGCCGGTTACAGATCCTCAGTACACAGACTGGACTAGCCTGGGACCACCCTTCCCCAGTTCCAAGTCTTTGTCCTTGTCATAAACAGATAGTTAAGGGTTAATGTCTCTTTTTACCTGTAAAGGGTTAAGAAGCTCAGTAAACCTGGCTGACACCTGACCAGAGGACCAATAGAGGGACAAGATACTTTCAAATCTTGGTGGAGGGAGTTCTTTGTTTGTGTTCTTTTTTTTGGGTTCGTTCACTCTTGGGACTGAGAGGGACGGGACATCAATCCAGGCTCTCCAAATCTTTCTGAATCAGTCTCTCATATTTCAAACTTGTAAGTAACTAGCCAGGCAAGGCATGTTAGTCTTATTTTTGTTTTCTCAACCTATAAATGTTTCTTTTTGCTGGAAGGATTTTTACCTCTGTTTGCTGTAACTTTGAACCTGAGGCTAGAGGGGGTTTCCTCTGGGCTATATGAATCTAAGTACCCTGTAAAGCATTTTCCATCCTGATTTTACAGAGATGATTTTTACCTTTTCTTCCTTTAATTAAAAGCTTTCTTTTTAAAGAACCTGATTGATTTTTCCTTGTTTTAAGATCCAAGGGGATTGGGTCTGAATTCACCAGGGATTGGTGAGTGGGGATGGTTAATTTCTCCTTGTTTTAAGATCCAAGGGGTTTGGATCTGTGTTCCCCAGGGAAGGTTTTGAGGGGACAGAAAGTGTACCCGACACTGATTTCTGGCTGGTGGCAGCGTTACCAGATCTAAGCTAGTAATTAAGCTTAGAAGTGTTCATGCAGGTCCCCACATTTGTATTCTAAAGTTCAAATTGGGGGGAGGAAACCTTGACAGTCCTCCAGATGTTCCTCCAGGTGGGAGGAAGAGAAGCTGAGGGGTAATGTAATGTCCCTTCTTTTATATATTCTGCCAGCTTGCTGGAAAGATCTTTGCTGTGACCCAGGGATCAGGCAGGCACCATTCGTCCAGCAATCTCCATTTTACACAGTGTAGTGAGTCGGTGTGGCTCCCCTCCTGCCCAGCAGAGGGAGCACCTAGCCAGAAGCCTGAGGGGGCGGGGCCAAGGAGCATTGAGCCCGCCCCTCCAAGGATCAGGCGGCGACCCAGAAGGATAAAAGCTGGCAGCCAGAGCTCAGTTGGGGGCCAGCTGCCGCAGGGAGCAGATGTGCAGCAGGGAGCTCATGACTGGGAAACCTCAGGGACCCAGGGCAGCTGCCAGACTGGCTGGAGCTTCCCCGCGCCCGTTACCTGGAGGAGCTCCCAGAGCTTCCCCACTCCCACTACCCGGAGGAGCCACCGGAGCCTCCCCGTCCCTGCTGCTACCCGGAGGAGCCACCGGAGCACGCCTGGCCGGACTTCCCCGAGGAACTGCCAGACCTGCCACCAAGCCCTGGCCGAGAGGAGCCCATGCTGGTGGACTGGCTGGGGACTGATGCCACGGACCAGGTAGGCCCCAAAGGGGAGACCGGAAATAGCCTGGGGGTAGCCGACCCCAGTCAGGCTGCAGACATACCCGAACCTATGTCAGTGTGTTTCGGTCAGGAGCCCCACTGACCGAGCAGCGGTGATAGCAGCTGCTAGGGCCCCGGGCTGGGACGCAGTGGAGTGGGTGGGCCTGCGTCCCCCCTGCCACCCCACTCTCGGGTGGCAGTCTTCCCCCTCACCCAACGCTCGGGTGTAAGAGCCCGAGCTTAGGTACAGGATTGCTTGCTCAGCCCTGAGCCAAAAGGGTCTGAGCCTGGTGACTCTGTGTTTGGTGCCCTGCCCGAACCTAGGGCTGGGCCCCTTTAAACTGTACTGCTGCTCAGCCCTGAACCAGAGGGCCTGAGCTCCCTGAACTTTGGGTTACTGATTGTTTGCTCAGCCCTGAGCCAAAAGAGGTCTGAGCCCTTTGACTCTGTATCGTTGCTAAGCCCTGAAGCAGAGGGCCTGAGCCCCGTTGACTCTGTATTGTTGCTCAGCCCCGAGCCAGAGGGCCTGCACCTTGGGATTTTGTGGTGTTCGCCCAGGAACACCGTGGACCTGCCCGGACCAGACAGCGAGTAGTGAGTCGGTGTGGCTCCCCTCCGCCCCTCGGAAAGGGTCAAGCCCTGGTCACACACAATTACACACAGTCACTGGGATAGTGGATTCTTTCCTCAATGGGTGTGGATGAGCCATTGACACTGGCTGGCTGGTACTTTGTTACAGTTGTGAGGTTGGGAGACACCCACAGCCAACCTCTCAACACATTTCAGTAGCGCACACAACAATGCTTCGTAACTTCCCATACTAGGATAGCACATACAATCCATCAGGATATTCATGTTGAACAGATCAAGACTTAAAATGATGCTGAACAAGGCATAATTTGTACCCAACCTATCATAATTCCGTCACAGTGGTGAATGCGGGGGCTCCAGGGTGCTATCTTGAGGTACAGATTATCACCCTCTGGTATTAATGCAACGTGGCCAGGGCCTGGGCAGGAGGCCCGGGAGGTGTGAGGAACAGACTGTGAACTTCCTTTCCCGTGCAGAAGCAGCTATTCGTGGTGTCCCCGTGACCGCAGGGCGGGGTAACTAGTTTCCGTTCACCGTCCCCATTTTTACTTGTTTTTTTATGAGTTGCTGTGTAATACATTGTATGTGCTCTGAACTCTATGTAATGATCAGTGGGTGAGGGAAGTGACCTACCCTAAGTGACCACGACAAGACTGGGGGTTGAGTCCGCAGGGATCTGGGGCCCAGCCTTGCCGGGGTTACGAGGACTCTGCCGCACGGGAGGGAGGAAGGGGAGCCCTTGGGGTCAGGCAGGCCTCTGGGTAAAGGGAGTGGGAGCGAGGACTCAGATCCTTTCACCAGCCAATCCCACCGGGGCGGGTATAAGCCAGGAAAGTTCCCCACAATAGCGGGACCCTTCCCCCACTTACACTAGGAGCAGGGTCAGCGGCCGCCCTGCCCGTCCGTCCGGAGAATGAATGAACCGGTTCTTCCCCCCACAGCCCGGCTGGTCTGGACACAAGCAGCTCTGCTCCAGTGACTCCCGAAGCAGCCAGACTTGGAGCCAGGCTGACTCCGGCTGTTGGCTGCGGTCGCTCAGCCCCCGTTTCAATAGATAGGCTGGGTTTGATTCCTTGGCCGTGGGGTTAACCCGAAAGCTTTGCCTGTGAGCGGCTGCTGCTGGGGATTTGCCCAGGAGCTGAGTAGAACCAGGGGCTCAATTGGAAACGAGCCCCGGCCCCCGGCCTGTGTAATGCTGGCGAGGGAGAGAGGTTCCCACCCCACTGAGCCTTCTGGGCCTGTGAGACCCTCTGCAAGGAGTAGCTGGGATGGGGGAGTTTGGGGAACAGGCCAAGGGCAGGGGGAGGATTAGAGGGGAGACGGGCTGAGGTCAGGGTGGGAGGGGGAGGGGGCTGGAATTTGAGGGGAGACAGCACGGGGGTGGTTGGGTGTTAGAGGGGAGACATGACGAGCATTGGAGGGGAGACACTCTATGGTCGGGGAGCTCACAGTGGGGCAGGACAGGGGGTTGAGAAAATGGGGATAGGAGTTGGAGTGGGGACAGGGCGGGTGGGGAGATGGGCCGAGGTCAGTGCTGGGTGTGGGGGACAGAAGTTTGAGGGGAGACAGGACGGGGTAGAAAGGAGATGGGATGGGATTAGGGGGGCAGAGGTTGGATGGGGATGGGCAAGGGCGGGGGAAGGGCTCCCCTCTCACACAGTCGGGATCGACAGATTGGGGGGGATTGTTTTCCTGCCAAAACTCTGGTTGACCTGGGGCACCTCTGGCTGGGTGGGGAGGGAGCGAGGAGCAGGTGACACCCCCCCCCCATGGCCATGGGGCAGATACTCCCTGAAATGCTCATGAGTGGGGAACCCAGGCACCCCCAAACCAATGGGGGCAGCTTCCATTGTCCCCCCTCCCCCACCACTGTCCTGCCTGCTCCAGCCCCCTAATGTTCAACCTATATTCTTTCACCCCCCCATATTCCCCTGCCCCCCAGCCCCTCCTCCCAGCCCAGGTAGGTGCCATTTCCCCAAGGGCAGCCTGGCGCCAAGCCCACCAGGGCCTCTGAGAGATGGTGGCCATATTAACTGAGGGCGGGGATGGGCATTAGAAGGGAAATGGGGCAGGGGGAGGGTGTGAGGGGGGCAGGCTGGGGAGGGAATTGAAGGGGGCAGGATGGAAGATGGGGGGCAAGTGGGTTTGGGGGGGTGTTAGTTGCAGGCAAATCTGCTGCTTGTCCCCCTCCTGCTCCATGGGTCTGGGAGAAGCTGAGGAGGGAGGCTCCTGGGTGGTTGGTGGGGTGGCTGGTGAGCAGGGGGGTCAGGGATTTAAGAAGCCCCATTGGGACCATGTAGCTGGGCTTCTGAACTATCTTCTAACATTGACCCCGAGTCGTGGTGTCCCTGGCAGCGCCCAGCGCTGGGTCAGAGCAACCCATGGGTGACGGTACCACCATCAAACCTGGGTCCTGCTCCCAGCCCCTAGGTCTAACCACTAGTGCCTGGCCACATAATCACTGACAGTGTCTCCTCCAGCTCAGGGCACAGCGTCTCTGTGGGGGCATGAGAAGGTCCCTGGGTCTCTCCCCACTGGTGACTCTCTTGGGGGCCCAAGATAGAATTTCTCTTTCTCCAATTTTCTTTTGAACCTGGTTTATTTAATTCTCATGTTGAGAAAAGCCCCTTAGAACCAGGCATTAGAGTGTAAAGCCGCCATCACCTCTCAGCTGTGGCACAAGGGGCAGCAAACCCAGGTGTTCCCCCTTGCGTCCCCTCCTCACTTGGTGTCACACATGGGCAGGTTGGCAGGCTGAGCAGGAAAGTTTCAGAATCAGACCCTCCAGCACCAAGAAATGCCACAGTTACAGTTTCCTGAACAACCTTAACTCTGACCCCTCATGCACATGCATTACGACACCATCCTTTAATTGCATGAGCATGTATTAATTTTATCTACCTCGGTCATCAGCCACATGAACCCATATTGAAAAGGGGGCAGAATTTTCATGGAAATAGTGATCAGCTGAAAATTGAAGATGAGGCATTTGGTCTCCTGGCTCCTAGCCCGGTGGACCCTCCAGAAGGCTGCAGGGTACACTGAGGGTGACCTCTCCCCACTCCCCAAAGAGACACAGACCAGGTGCACCCTGCATGATGATGGCCAGGCTGATGGGCCCAGGATTTCCTGGGTTTTGCAAAGACCTCTGCTTACTATAACTGCACTAGATTTCGCCTGCAGATTAGAGACAAGGTGTGATCGATGCAGGAAGAGATGAGCCATCGCCGGCTTCCTATGGCTGAAGCCACTAGCTGAGCTCCTTATTTGGGGCTTGATGGAGCTGGTCGAGGGGCCCCTCACTGCCCCATTATGGTATCTGCTCTCATCCTCTTCCTTGGTGAGTATTGGAGATACCAAGAGTGTGTGTCCATGGGGAGGATCTGAGACCAGGGTGTAGAATCCAAGTGCTCTGGGATCTGGTCCCTAATGACCCATCTCCTTTCCAGGCTGCTGGCTGGCCGGGCAGAGCAGGGCATTGGGACGTGAGTATCTCTGGGGCTGGCAAAACTTTAGTGTTAAGGACCAGGGAGGGGAAAAGAGGAGCTGAACCCTGAGCCTTCCCCCCCCCCATAAACTCTAATCCATTCCCCTGAATTTACCTAGTGGGGCTGAGATCGGAACCTGTCCCTGCCCCCAGTGCAGTCAGGGGTGACTCTGGATCAACTCCAAGGGGCTGAGATCAGAACCCAGCCCTGCCCCCAGTGCAATCAGGGGTGACTCCAGATTGATCTCAGCCCCCCGGGATCAGATTCTGACAGGTGTGGTTCACAGAGGCGGCAGATCGGAAATGCCCTGCTCACCCTGCTGTGTGATTCCCAGGGGCTGTGAGGACGGGGTGGTCTCTGGACACCCAGGGGCTGGATGGGGGCAGGCTCACAGATAGACACCAACAGGGCAGGGCTGGCACCTGCCCCACTGACCTCCTGGTTTTTTCTTAATGCAGAGAGAGAGTTTCCCAAACCCTCCCTGTCCGTGAGCCCCTGGGGGGTGACTAAGCCGGGGGGGAAACGTCACCTTCTGGTGTGTGGGTGGGCAGCCAGGCCTGAGGTTCATTCTGAGTAAAACTGGAGCCCATATAAAGACACGGGACCCTTTCCCATCACCAGTGTGGGAGGGGCAATGGAGGGAGTTACACCTGCCAGTATCACACCATATCACAAAACCCTGACTGGTTGGAGCCCAGCAATCCCATACAGCTGGTGGTAGCAAGTGAGGGGCCCAGCTCAGTGTTCCTGCTCCCAGCCCCACAGCCAGCTGGACACTCAGTGGGGCTCAGACCCCAATGGGACCCTCAAAGCAAGACTCTGCCCTGAGCCCTGGGCCCAGCAGAGGGGACGCCCATCCGAGGAGCAGGGATGGAGTCACTGGGGGTTCCCAGTCACTGGAGATTTGGGGACAAAGTCCCCGCGGTTCACTGGTCCAGGCCAATGGGAACTGCTGGAAGCGGCGGCCAGTACGTCCCTCGGCCCGTGTCGATTCCAGCAGCGCCTATTGGCCTGGAGCAGCGAACCATGGCCACTGGGAGCTGCGATCGGCCAAACCTGCGGATGCAGCAGGTAAACCGGCCCGGCCCACCAGGGGCTTTCCCTGCACAAGCGGCGGAACAAGTTTGGAAACCACTGGTAGAGCTGATGGTCCTTAATGGGCAAGGTGTTGCATATTATTTATTATGGAAGCATCTAGAAGCCCCAGTCTTGGCCCCATTGTGCTAACTGCTATACAAACCCAGGACAGTCAGACCGTCCCTGCCGCATAAAAATATGAACCTGAAGGCTCTCCATTCCTGTCCACTCTAGCAGTTCCTGTGGTTTCTAATCTCCCACAATGCACTGCTGCTAGCTTCTGAGCTAGGAAGTGTGGTTCAGGTACCCAGAAAACATTGCAACAGAACTGGACCAGGACAACGCAGGGCAGACCTGCACTTGTGTTGGCACTGATCAGCATGGCTTGGAATTGTTCTGGGGGCACAGGGGCGGTGGAGGGGTCAGCATGGCTGCAGTGCACTCAGTGAACTTTCTCTGCATAAGATGACTCGTTACCAGCCTTTCAGTGCCAAGCGGTTAGATTTTCCATTGCTTGGACGCCGCTTACTCCTCCTTGCACATCTGCTGAGAATTCAACTCAAAAATTGACACCAGGCTCAGGCTAATTGCTTCTTTGGGATTCAAACCCCCTGGAGAATCAATTTGTGAATCATCTCATTATGCCCAAGATCCTATGCTTAAAAACTTTGTCAAGTGTATAAAGATCTCGAGAAAATGTAACTTTCTTCTAGTTCATCTGAGCTCTCCAATTCTCTGCAGGCTGAGAAAATGAACGAATCTGCTAAGCATAGTGGCTAGAAGGTATCTCAGACCTGTCTCCTCTGATCTAACAGGGGATGCTTTCCGTGTCATTCCCTTATTGAGTCGTTCTCTGCTCTTCCATTTCCAATGTGCATGCCATCTGGACAAGCCCAGGAGCCTGGGTCCTTGTCTAGGACTCACAGAAGGCACTGGAATTCGCATACACGAATGGGGGTCTGGAATAGAGGCCAAATTATATGGAGAATCCTCCTGCTAAAGTGATCAGCCAGAATTAATTTGATCAGCAATAGAAATCTTTTTTGGTACCCGGTACTTAAAATAATCATCTCTGGCTTTAACCCACCCAAATCGATGATGTTCCAAGCACCTTACTTTACTGGGGATGCATTCTTCCAGTGACAGCCCTGAATTGCCTCAATATTGCCTGGCTTTCACATCTGAAAAGGTAAATGGCTCTTTAGATGTCTTAATTTCACTCTCGCTGTCACTGGTACCAAGTCCCAGAAACCAGAACATTTTTCATCTTTTCCCATCCCAACTTTTCTCAGAACTCTTCCTTGTGATTCTACAGGATGCAAATTCCTGGGACATGCTTCTTCGAATCTCCTGGCCGCTATGAATCCTGGGGCTATGGAATGAGGTGAGTCACTGCGATTTTTCCTTCACTCCATGTGCAGAACTGCCCCTGTTTGATCTGGTGTATATATTTTTCTTCTCGTTTTCTCTTTTTCATTCCTACATAGATCAGAAAGGCATTTTGGTACACTTAATCAGAAACTATCATTTATTATTATTATTATTATTGTATTTATTAAATATGATATGTGGTCCCATCGATAGAATCATGTAGGACTGGAAGGGACCTCGATAGGTTGTCTAGTCCAGTTCCCTGTACTCAAGGCGGGATTACATGCTTGTTCGATTGGGCCTATTTTTCTTAAAACCACATTGGTTGCCATTAATGATGCTACCATCTACAATTTCTTTTCTGGTTGCACAATAAGAAAATGGATTTAGAGGCTCGATTTCTGGCCAGTCATGATCTATACTCACCTACCTGGGGAGGAAATATCTGATCATCAGCAGCTTTTCCAGCAGAAAAAAGCATCAAGAGATGTGATGGTTGGAAGTGGAAATGAGAAAAAATCAGCCTTGAAATAAGGCACAAATGTTGAACCGTGAGGCTGATTGATCTGTGGGACAATTCACTAAGGGACAAGGGGGATTTTCCGTCGCTTGAAGTTTTTAAATCAAGACTGGCCTAGCTTGATCTGGTCTGGGTTTAAAGCAGGGATGACCAGGCAAGTTCTCAGGCTTGTGTTATACTGGGCATCAGACTAGATCAGGGGTAGGCAACCAATGGCACGCTTGCCAAAGGCGGCACGCGAGCTGATTTTCAATGGCACTCACACTGCCCAGGTCCTGGACACCGGTCCGGTGGGGCTCTGCATATTAATTTAATTTTAAATGAAGCTTCTTAAAAACCTTCTTTACTTTACATATGACAATTGATTAGTTATATATTATAGACTCATAGAAAGAGACCTTCTAAAAATGAAAAAATGTATTACTGGCACCATGCGAAACCTTAAATCAGAGTGAATAAATGAAGACTTAGCACATCACTTCTGAAAGGTTGACGACCTCTGGACTAGATGATCAAAGTGGTCCCTTCCAGTCTTAGAATCTTTGACATTAGTTCTCTGGCGTATTTTCACATATTGAAGTAGCAGTTAGGAACTTTTAGTGTGTGGGGGCAGGTCCGCGTGGCCAGTAAGTGCACGGCGAGCTAGCAGGCTGCAGATTTACACACCAGCTGGCAGTGCGCTGAGGCCGTATCTACTCTGTGGCTGCTATATTATTAACCCTCTGCAGTGCCGTAGCGTGGATGCTTCCCAGTGGTAGAGAGTTTTACTGATGATTTAGTTAATCTATTCCATAGGTGATACCATCTTGACAGAAGAATTGTTACATAGAAGTAGTTGTGTCTACACCGGAGGTTAGGTCAACCTAACTGTGGAGCGCAGGCTGCAAAATTTTTCACAGCCCTGAATGCCATAATGATGTTTTCAATGTAAAACTTAAGAGCAGCTGTAGTGGGTCAGACCAAAGGTGCATCTAGCCCATTACCTCCAGACAGTGGCCAGTGCCAGGTGCCCAGAGGGAAGGAACAGAACAGGGAATCATCAAGTGATCCATCCCCCGTCGCTCATTCCCAGCTTCTGGCAAACAGAGGCTAGGGATACCACCCCTGCCCATCCTGGCTAATAGCCATTGATGGACCTGTCCTTCATGAATTTACTTAGTTCTTTTTGAAACCCTATTATAGTCTTGGCCTTCACAACATCCTCTGGCAAAGAGTTCCACAGGTTGACTGTGCATTGTATGAAGAAAGACTTCCTTTTGTTTGTTTTAAACCTGCTGCCTATTCATTTCATTTGGTGGCCCTTAGTTCTTGTGATATGATAAGGAGTAAATCACACTTCCTTTTTTGCTTTCTCCACACTAGTCATGATTTTATAGACCTCTATCATATCCCCCCTTAGTCATCTCTTTTCCAAGCTGAAAAGTCCCAGTGTTATTAATCTCTCCTCATATGGCAGCCATTTCATACCCCTAATCATTTTTGTTCCCCCTTTCTGAACCTTTTCCAATTCCAATACATCTTTTTTTGAGATGGGGCGACCACACCTGCACGCAATATTCAAGGTGTGGGCGTACCATGTGTTTATATGGAGGGAACATGATATTTTCTGTCCTATTATCTATCCCTTTCTTAATGATTCCCAACCTGCTGTTTGCTTTTTTGACTGCTGCTGCACATTGAGTGGATGTGTTTAGAGAACTCTCCACAATGACTCCAAGATCTCTCTCGAGTGGTAACAGTTAATTTAGACCCCATCGTGTGGACAAGGCTTAACTCAGTGTTTAGAGAAACCCTGAGCGCTATTGAGTCCGAAGCAATTGAGTAAGTTTTGAAAGCATGACATCAGTTCCTAAGTCGCTTACACACTTTTGAAAATGTTGCCAGAGAGCTAATCTAATCCATGTGCACTAAGACATGTGCATCATTGTCAGGCTATGTGGGGGAGCGAGATCCAAATGGTTTTAAAAACAGGAGCTGGGCAGCATGAATGGGCATGTGGCTAAACTGTTAAATGAATACTCTGGAGATATGGATTCAGTTTCCAGATCTGCAGTAGGCCCCGTTGTGTGATCTTGGATAAGACCCTTTACCTCCCTGTCCCTCTTTCATCCATCTGTGAAATGAAAATACATTAGACCCCCTTGGTTTACTAACTGAGCGGGGTTTGAGGAGTTCATAGCATTAAAAAAAATCATAAAATTGAACATCTCAAAATGACACAGGTCTGGTGTATCAATTGCCATATGGTGCTTTCTTATTGTCTTTCAAGTCATTGCAAAACAATTTCCAACAAAGTGATGGCATCAGAATGTGAAAAGACGTTGCTCTATTTTTCATCAATATTACTTTTGTCAGGTGATTTCTTTTTTTTAACCCTATCAGGGAAAGTAGTTTGTAAAGTTGGTTGTTTGTAAGACTGATGTTTGTAAAACTGAGAATCTATTCTAAGAATAGCAGCAGCTGTGTGAATCACTGATAGTTTTTTGATTCACTGGCAGTCCCAATTTTATTAAAAAATGTAGGTTTGGGTCAACCTGAAAAAGAAACGTTATGAAGTTTTTGGTGGATCAAAAAATAAAATCAAGTTGCATTTCAGGTGGAACTCAACATGTTTAGTTTCAATTCAAAGCATCCGTGAATGTATTTTTAGTTATTTTTAATAAAATTAAAGGAAATTCCAAACCAAAATGTCATTCCAAATTGAAAATTTGTTTCACTTTGGGGAAATTGTAAAAAAATTTTTTTTTACTTTCTCAGGGTGTTTTGGTTTAGTTCCCCTCCCCCGGCCCCCGACATCAGCAATTTGGTGACACCTGGAATCTGTTTCATTTCACCCAAAAAACTTTCAGCTGGAAGATTTCCTCCCGCTGTAATAACCCTTGTCCATTTACATGGTAAGTTGCATGGGAAAGAGACTATTGCTAGAGCACTTAGCACCCTCCGGGAAGTGATTTTGGTTTGAGCCTCATAAGAACATAAGAGTGGACAGACTGGGTCAGACCAAAGGTCCATCCAGCCCAGTATCCTGTCTCCCAACAGTGGCCAATGCCAGGTGCCCCAGAGGGAATGAACAGGTAACATCAAGTGATCCATCCTGTTGTTCATTCCCAGCTTCTGGCAAACAGAGGCTAGAGACACCACCCCTGTCCATCCTGGCTAACAGCCATTGATGGAGCTATCTAGTTCTTTTTTGAACCCTGTTATAATCTTGGCCTTCACAACATCCTCTGGCAAAGAGTTCCACAGGTTGACTGTGCATTGGGTGAAGAAATACTTCCTGTTTGTTTTAGACCTGCTGCCTATTCATTTCATTTGGTGGCCCCTAGTTCTTGTGTTATGAGAAGGAGTAAATAGCACTTCCTTATTTACTTTCTCCACACCTGTCATGATTTTATAGACCTCTATCGTATCCCCACCTTAGTCATCTCTTTTCCAAGCTGAAAAGTCCCCGTCTTATTAATCTCTCCTTGTATGGCAGCCGTTCCATACCCCTAATAATTTTTGTTGCTCTTTTCTGAACCTTTTCCAATTCCAATGTATCTTTTTTTAGATGGGGAGACCACATCTGCATACAGTATTCAAGATGTGGGTGTACCATGAATTTATACAGAGGCAATATGATATTTTCTGTCTTATTATCTATCCCATGGGTAGGCAACCTATGGCACGTGTGCCGGAGGCGGCACGCAAGCTGATTTTCAGTGGCACTCACACTACCCGGGTCCTGGCCAACAGTCTAGGGGCTCTGCATTTTAATTTAATTTTACATGAAGCTTCTTAAATGTTTTAAAAACCTTATTTACTTTACATACAACAATAGTTTAGTTATATATTATAGACTTATAGAAAGAGACCTTCTAAAAATGTTAAAATGTATTACTGGCACGCGAAACCTTAAATTAGAGTGAATAAATGAAGATGCGGCAGACCACTTCCGAAAGGTTGTTGACCCCGATCTATCCCTTTCTTAATGATTCCCAACCTTTTGTTAACATTTGTGACTGCCGCTGCACATTGAGTGGATGTTTTCAGAGAACTATCCACAATGACTCCAAAATCAAAGAAACATAGAATCATAGAATATCAGGGTTGGAAGGGACCTCAGTGGGTCATCCAGTCCAACCCTGTGCTCAAAGCAAGACCAATCCCCAACTAAATCATCCCAGCCTGACCTTAAAAACCTCTAGGGAAGGAAATTCCACCACCTCCCTAGGTAACCCATTCCAGTGCTTCACCACCCTCCTAGTGAAAAAGTTTTTCCTAATATCCAACCTAAATCTCCCCCACTGCAACTTCAGACCATTACTCTTCGTTCTTTCTTGAGTGGTAACAGCTACTTTAGACCCCATCATTTTATATATATAGTTGGGATTATGTTTTCCAATGTGCTTTGCTTTGCATTTATCAACATTGAATTTCATCTGCCATTTTGTTGCCCCATCACCCACTTTTGAGAGATCCTTTTGTAGCTCTTCACAGTCTGCTTGGAACTTAACTATCTGAAGTAGTTTTATTTCAGGTGCTAGTGCAATATAAACAACTGTATTCGGTGCATTTCAGTATTGTGCACAGCATTGTGTAGACTATTGTAGAAAACCGTCCATTTGCACATGATGCCCGGCTTTGCATGGCATGATGTCTCTCCTGTTAGCCCTCAATGTAGTAACCACTCCTCCTGTCTCTTGGCAGATGAGCCCTGGACTGTGGTACCATGGAAGGAGACAATGACTCTGTGGTGACTGAATTCATCCTGGTAGGAATTTCTGGTGGCCCTCATGTGAAGTTCACCCTCTTTGGCTTCCTTTTTGCAATCTACCTACTGACCCTCATCGGAAACACTCTCCTGATCCTGCTCATCAGAGTGGACCTCCGACTCCACACCCCCATGTACTTTTTCCTCAGTAACTTGTCCTTCTTAGATATCTGCTATATCACCATCAATGTCCCTCAGTTCATGGTCCATTGCCTCTCCAAGAGACCCTCCATCTCCCTGGGCAGGTGCTTGGCTCAGATGTACATCTCACGCTTCTTCGGGATAACCGAGTGCCTTCTGCTGGCTGTGATGGCTTGTGACCGCTGGGTCGCCATCTGCAAGCCTCTGCGCTATACCCTCATCATGAGCAACAGGGTCTGCGTCCAGCTGGCAGCCATGTCGTGGAGTGGCAGTTTCCTCCTGTGCCTTTCTGATTTCCTGGCCAAGCAACCTCGCTTTTGCGGGCCCAACGCCATCAACCACTTTACTTGTGAGCTCCACTCTATGCTGAAGCTGGCCTGTTCGGACACCCGCAGCAACCAAATCGTGATGATCAGCACCAGCGTCCTGGTCCTGCTGGGGCCCTTTTCCTTCATCCTCATGGCCTATGTCCACATCATTGTGGCTGTGCTGAGGATCCACTCCACCCAGGGCAGGACCAAGGCCTTCTCCACCTGTGCCTCCCACATCACCGTGGTGGCCTTGTTTTACGGGGCAGCCATCTTTGTGTATCTGCGGCCTCAGTCCAAATCTTCCGCGGACCAGGACAAGTACGTTTCCTTCTTTTACGGCGCAATCACTCCGGTTCTAAACCCTCTGATCTACAGCCTGAGAAACAAGGATGTGAAGGAGGCCCTGAGGAAGTTGGCAGGAGCGAAAATGAATTGCTGAGAGCTTCCAAGAGCTTTGATTCCTTTCTCCCATGTGTGCTTCAGAGCTTTCTTCTTGTGCCTCCTGACTTAACAACGTAGAGACTCTCAGGATAGAGAGTTGGAGAGGAACCTGATTCCTGACCTAAACAACGTTGGATGGTGAAGGAAGGATTCCAATTTCCCAGACTGAGGCAGACTTTATTTGTTAAAGTTTCACCTCGCATCTCTTTCTGTAGTAAATTATAAGTGAGTAGAATTAAGGAAGATGGGAATAAAAAGTCAAAAAAAATTTTTCTCAGAACAGGGAATCTTTTGGTGCAAAAGTGTCAAAATGTTATGTCTGACACTAACCTGTCTTCCCCTGAGCACTAATGTTAATCATGGGGAAATACTTCTCTGTGGGCTGAAATATTGTTGTGTATTTGGTTGTCATGGTTTTTGTTCTTATGGCAACTGAGTTAGATTATTAGGGGATAGCCCAGCCAGCTTCGGCCGGTTGGGTGAGCTCTGTGTCTGTAAATAAAATGGTAGTTTTGTTAGCTGTCTGCTCTCTGGCCTCAAGTGATTTCTTCCTAAACCGGCTGCCCCCAAGGATATAACAAGTGGCAACGATGGATGGGATTCCGGTGCTGCTCCAGTAACAGAAGGAAGTAGAAGTCAAGGTGTTGCCGGCTCAAAGGGCCCGAGGCGGAGCAACAGCAGGGTTTGTTGCCCGGTGTGTGTCGCACTAATTAACACACCAGGGTGGAGAAGCAAACCACGTTTATTTGAGCCCAAATAAGGTGCCAGGGAGAAAAAGCATTCTCAAATCCTGCACACCCGCGCGCAGGCGGGGTCCCAGCATTTATACCCCCCTTGTTTGTGTAAGCCTTTTGTTTGGTTTTCCCCCTCACCCCTCCCTTCCCAACAGCAGTTACTTTAAACATTACATTTCAGCGTGTAAAAAAAGTTCCCATTCGCATATTTATCTATGGCCTTCACAGCACAAACGCATGCAGATTTTCCTCCCCCTCCTCCCCGCCGCTTTTTGCTGTTTCAAATTGTCCTACAGCTGCAAGCTGAGACAGCTGACAGTTACACATTTTGCTTGTTGTCTGTTAGCATCTTAGGCTGGTTAAAGTTCACAGCATGGAAGACCTTTGGTTACCACTTTGGTTTATTTAGGCTTAGGGACACCAACAAAGGTAAAGAACAAACAAACAAAAAAGCTGCTTGTTTGCACTGACTGTGAAAGTGAAACTAAAAATGATGACTACTCTGACCAGGCCACTGGAACCTTTTGATGAGAATATAGAGTAGTGGCATGTGTATACTGAGCATTTTGAGCTTTTTGTTATTGCAAATGACATTACAGAAGCAAAGAAGGTGCCAATATTCTTAAGTGTTGTAGGGGCTAAAACCTACTCCCTGCTATGCAGCTTACTACACCCTGTTAAGCCTGAGACTAAATCTTACAGTGACATTGTGGAAATCCTGGGGTCCCATTTTTCCCCAAAACCATTGGTAATTGCGGAAAGATATAGGTTCCACAAAAGAGACCAAAAGGAAGATGAAACAGTTGTACAATTTGTAGCAATTTTAAAAAAGCTAGCAGAACACTGTGAATTTAAAGAGATGTTAAATGATGCCATGCGTGACAGGTTAGTGTGTGGCCTGTACAGTGAAGCTGTACGGAAGCGCCTATTGACAAAGGCTCAGCTTACCTTACAGAAGGCTGTTGATATTGCTGTCTCCATGGAACTGGCTACAAGGGACGTGCAATACATCGGTGCATCCCCTAGGGTGCAAAAAGTGTCACAAGAACTGACCCACAAAACTGTGCAGAGTCAAGAATGTTACCGCTGTGCTAAGCCGGATCACCAGGCATCAGAATGCTGGTGTAAGGACCTGGTGTGTCGACACTGTGGCAAAAAGGGACCCATTGAGTGTGCCTGTAAACAAAAGAAAAAGAGGTCTGTGGTCTGGCCGACAAAAAGAGGAACCCTTACCCTGCATACCCTAGAGCAGACCCAGGATGATCAAGGTGACACCTCATAGCAAGAGGAAGTGCCACTGCATATTTTGTCTTTGGCAGTGGGCTCACATGAATACTGGGTAACACCGTTGTTGGATGGCAAACCTATACACATGGAACTGGACACCGGTGCAGCCGTCTCGCTGGTCTCAGACTGTGTATAAAGAAAAGCTACAGCATCTTCCGCTTAAGGCAACAAAAACTGTTCTGAAGACGTATACGGGAGAAGCTGTGCCCATGTTGGGCACTATTGATGTTAAGGTGGAGCTCAATGGACAGGCTGCTAAATTGCCACTGTTTGTGGTGAGAGGTAACCACCCAGCCTTAATGGGTAGGTCTTGGCTTGGGAAGATTCAACTGAACTGGGCAGAAGTGCACCGGATGACTAAAGAAGAAACCCGTCTCACCCCTATACTAAGGAAACATGCTGCTGGTTTTGGAGATGATTTGGGAAGTATGAAGGGAATCACTGTGACATTGAACATTAAACCTGAGAGTCCACCAAAATATCTGAAAGCCCGAATTGTGCCATATGCCATCAGGCCAAAAGTTGAAGCAAACCTGGAGTGCCTGGTCACCAATGGAGTCCTAATACCAGTTACCCATAGCTCATGGGCCACTCCTATCGTTCCAATAGTGAAGAAAGATGGCTCTCTCCGGATTTGCGGTGATTTTAAAGTCACTGTCAACCCAGTGTTGTGTGCAGAGCAACACCTGGTTCCCTGCATCGATGACCTCTTCGCAAGCCTGGTTGGGGGACAAAAGTTCAGTAAGATTGATCTGAATTAAGCATATTTACCGATGCACGTTGATGAAAAGTCCCAAGAGCTGTTGACTATTGTGACTCATAAGAGGCTTTATCGATACTGTCGCCTACCCTTTGGAATAACGTCTGCTCCCGCCCTGTTCCAGAGGGCTATGGACCAGATCTTGTGTGGTTTGTCAGGAGTTCAGTGCTATCTGGATGATATCCTGGTGTTGCGTCTCATGCGGGCCGGATAAAGCACAACAACCAATATGATTGCAAGCAGAATCATTTATTGTGTACAATGCATCATATTATATAGGCTTCTCCATGTTAGCAAACGTCAGACACACCAACATCACATTGCTGCTGATTGGTTCTTTGTCCGATACACACGCTTTTCACATGCATGGCCCTTTGCTCACTGGTTCCCCATTTCCCATGCAATCCATCTAATTATGGCCTTGTTTATCACCTTGAAACCGATCCCAGCCAGGCCATCTGGCGCCTGGCTCCTCCTGGATAGCTCCCTACTTTCTCACAACAACTTTATCTAACACCTCTGTCCTTGTGGCCTGCTGCTGTAACTTTCCACCAAGGCAGCATAGGGATGATATATCCCCACATCCTGGTCACTGAAAGAAATGAAGAGGATCACTTAAAGAATTTAGAGGCTACCCTACAAAGACTGGAAGAGTATGGCCTACGAGTTCACAAAGACAAGTGTGAATTTTTCAAGCCCTGTGTTGAATATTTGGGACACATCATTGATTCTGCAGGTCTTCATAAGGCCCCTGCAAAAGTTAAAGCTATTGTGGAGGCTCCCCCACCTCGAAATGTAAGCCAGCTGCGCTCGTTTCTAGGACTACTGAACTATTATGGAAAGTTCATCTCACAGTTAGCCACACTGCTAAAACCACTTCATGAGCTCCTTGGGCAGAACAAGACCTGGAAGTGGACTGAAGCCTGTGATGTTGCATTTAACAAAGCTAAGGATGCATTGTTAAATTCTGAAGTTCTAACGCACTTTGATCCATCCTTACCCCTGCAATTGGCCTGTGATGCCTCCCCTTATGGAGTGGGAGCAGTCGTGTCACACATTATGCCTTCGGGAGAAGAGAGACCTATTGCTTTTGCTTCACGCACTCTTGAGCAAAGCAGAAACTAACTACGCCCAAATCAAACGTGAGGCATTAGGAATTGTTTTTGGAATTCGGAAGTTTCATCAGTACCTGTTTGGGCGAAAGTTTACTCTTCTCACAGACCATCGACCTTTGAAGTAAATTTTTGGACCCTACACAGGCATTCCCCCATTAGCTGCTAGTCGTATGCAACGTTGGGCATTGTTACTTTCAGCACACACATATGAAATCAAATATCGGAAATCCACTCTGCACGGCAATGCAGATGGCTTCTGAAGGTTGCCTTTGCCGGTCAAACATCAAGATAGTGCCCAAAAGGCAATCTTCTACTTTGAACAGGTAGAGAATACACCCATCACTGCTACTCAGATAAAGAAGGCAACTCGCATTGACCCAGTATTGTCCCAAGTTATGGACCTGGTGATGCATGGAAAATCTCAACAAACCTCTCTGGTGTCACCCGACCTTGTTAACTCTGTCCTCCTGGCCATGTAGGTATCGGTCCAATCTGGTTGTTTGTTGTGGGGGAGACGTGTCATTATTCCACCACCACTGAGATC
The DNA here is from genome assembly GCF_016161935.1 of Mauremys reevesii. Lineage (NCBI taxonomy): Eukaryota > Metazoa > Chordata > Testudines > Geoemydidae > Mauremys > Mauremys reevesii. Next base: position 952,756 of record NW_024100782.1, on the reverse strand, counting down.
ACGGATGTTAGAACAGCTCCATTCCGGTCACTGTGGAATAGTGTGCATGAAGGAAATTGCACGAAGCTATTTTTGGTGGCCTGGATTGGACAGTGCTATTGAAGAGAAGGCAAAAGCTTGTATGTCATGTCAGGGTGTGAGGAATGCACCCCAGTGGGCACCCCTACACCCATGGGACTGGCCTGAAAACCCGTGGCAATGTATTCACATTGACTTCGCTGGCCCCCTTGAAGGAAGCATGTTCTTGGTGGCAGTAGACGCCCATTCTAAATGGGCAGAAGTCTCTATAATGCAGTCCACTACTGAAGAGAGTACTATCCAAAAACTACGAGGACTCTTTAGTTGTTTTGGTCTGCCAGAACAACTTGTGAGCGACAACGGACTGCAGTTCGTCTCTCAGGAGTTTCAAAATTTTATGAAGGCAAATGGGATACACCACATCACATCAGCACCATATCATCCATCCACCAACGGATTAGCTGAAAGATTTGTGCAGACAACGAAACACGCTTTGAAATCAGCAAGGGAACAACACTCCATCCAAAAGCGTCTGGATACCTTCTTACTTTCCTACAGAAACACACCTCATGCTACGACCTAGGCATCCCCGGCCTGTCTAATGATGGGACGACTGCTGCGCACTTGCTTTGATCTGCTGAAACCTTCTGAACCCTGACAAATTGTGCAACATCAGCAGCAATATCAAGTCATCAGACGGGCACCCAGAGCAAAAGACCGAACCTTTAGCCCGGGACAGCCAGTTTTGGCTCGGAATTATACTTCCAGAGCTAAATGGGTCCCTGCCACAATCATCACTCAAACAGGACCTGTTTCCTACACAGTCCAGACTGCAGAGAATCTTACCTGGTGGCGACATGTAGATCAGCTGTTGCCAGGTCATGCCAGTCCTCAGGACACATCTGCAGTTGAGTGGACTGACGTCACCTCTTCTGGTGAGACACCGAATCATGAATCACCTGTTCCTGACTGTTCTCCTCCATTACTGCCAGCAGCTGAGATACCCCTTTGCCCAGCACGAGCTGATACCACCTCCCCACCTGTTCGTGCTGCGGACCCTGATCCCATGGTACTTTCGGGTGCAACAACACCAGAAGTTTGCCGTCATCCACCTAGAGACAGAAGGCCTCCTCATCAGCTGGATCTTTAGCTAGGGCGAACCCACGGTTATGGGGCAAAATAATCCCCAGGGTTTAGCCGGGAATGGAGGCAGTCTACGCTCCTTCTCTAGTCTAGTGTGTGTTTTATTTAGGGGATATTCTTACTGGGGGGGAGGAATATGTTGTGTATTTGGTTGTCATGGTTTTTGTTCCTATGGCAACTGAGTTAGATTATTAGGGGATAGCCCAGCCAGTTTCGGCCGGTTGGGTGAGCTCTGTGTCTGTAAATAAAATAGTAGTTTTGTTAGCTGTCTGCTGTCTGGCCTCAAGTGATTTCTTCCTAAATCGGCTGCCCCCAAGGATATAACAAATATATTTCCCCAAGGTGCATGCTGGTCACGTGTTGTGATGGGTTCAGTCACAGAGACCCTGTGGCATGGCCAAAGACTCACTGGCGTGGCGCCTCCTGCTGGTCATCTGGGAATTAACTCTTTTCCAGTCTCACAGCGCCCTCTGCTGGCCGGTGTCTTGCCTACGTCAGGCTCTGTGTCCCTCCCAGACCCTGGTGACCTTTATCTTGGGGTTCTGCCCCAGAAGTCCCCACACTCTGGGTCTTCTCTCCCAGGGGGACCCCCCCAACTCACTACACCCACTTTGCCTCAGTGGCTACTGCCAGTCATCATCTAGCCCTCATTCACTAGGGCAGCCTGCAGCCTGTAAGGGCCACTTATCACTGGCAAGAGGGTTGGACCAGCTGCCTAGCCCTGGGCGACACGTCTGCCGCCCCTGTACCTCTTTAGGCCCCCAACAAGGCCTGCAGGGGAGTTGCCAGGCTGGAGCTCCCCAGCTCCTCTTGCCCTTCCCCAGCCCTGTCTGCTCCAGGTACCCTGTGCTCCCAGGCAGCCAGGCCCTTCTCACTCCAAAGCTAGAGTGAGACTTCTTCAGCTCCTGGCCCCTCCAGCCCCCTTATCATTTATTCTTTGACGCAGAGACTGTCCGTAAACTATGTAAAACTACGTAAAAGAATAAATGGACACAAATCAGACGTCAAGAATTATAACATTCAAACACCAGTTGGAGAACACTTCAACCTCCCTGGCCACTTGATTACAGACCTAAAAGTCGCAATATTACAACAAAAAAACTTCAAAAAACAGACTCCAACGAGAGACTGCTGAATTGGAATTAATTTGCAGATTGGACACCATTAAATTAGGTTTGAATAAAGACCGGGAGTGGATGGGCCATTACACAAAGTAAAACTATTTCCCCATGCTTATCTCCTCCCCATTCACCCAGTTCCTTGTGCAATTAAAAAAATTGTGATTCATCACACTGTTAAACAATAATAGAATACCATTTATTTAAATATTTTTGGATATTATCTACATTTTCAAATGTACTGATTTCAATTACAACACAGAATACAAAGTGTGCAGTGCTCGCTTTATATTTATTTTTGTTACAAGTATTTGCACTGTAAAAAAGCAAAAGAAATCGTATTTTTCAATTCAACTAATTGTAGTGCAATCTCTTTATCAAGAAATTTGAACTTTCAAATGTAGAATTTTGTACTAAAAAATTAATTCTAAAATAAAACAATGTAAAATTTTAGAGCCTACAAGTCCGCTCAGTCCTAGTTCAAAATCTGAGAGGGACGGGGTTTGGGGAATGCTTTCCGAAGTCTTAAAAGAGCAACACTCCAATGCAGAAACTACAGAACCTGAACCACCAAAAAAGAAAATCAACCTTCTGCTGGTGTCATCTGACCCAGACGATGAAAATGAACATGCATCAGTCCGCACTGCTTTGGATTGTTATCGAGCAGAAACCGTCGTCAGCATGGAAGCACGTCCTCTGGAATGGTGGCCGAAGCATGAAGGGGCATACAAATGTTTAACATATCTGGCATGTAAATACCTTGCAATGCTGGTTACAAAAGTGACATGCGAGTGCCTGTTCTCATTTTCAGGGGACTTGTAAAGAGTAAGCAGGCAGCATTATCTCTTGTAAATGTAAACAAACTTGTTTGTCTGAGCAATTGGCTGAACAAGAAGTAGGACTGAGTGGACTTGTAGGCTTTGAAGTTTTGCACTGTTTTGTTTTTGAGTGCAGTTAGATAACAAAAAAAATCTACATTTGTAGGTTGCACTTTCACAACAAAGCAATTGCACTACAGGACTTGTATGAGGTGAATCGAAAATACTATTTATTTTATTATTTTTACAGTGCAAATATTTATAATCAAAATAATATACACTTTGATTTCAATTATGACAGAGAATACAATATATATGAAAATATAGAAAAACATCCAAATTATTTAATGAATTTCAATTGGTATTCGATTATTTAATAGTGTGATTAAAACTGCAATTAATCACGATTAATTTTTTTAATCGCGATTCATTTTTTTTAGTTAATCACATGAGTTAACTGTGATTAATCGACAGCCCTAATACATGCACCTCATGTGCAGACTCACACCCCATCTCCATAAACATTCTCTCTCTCACACACACACACACACACACACACACACAGAAGGCTCATCTCTTCCAGCAGGGACACACACACACACACACACAGCAGGGCGCAGCCCCTCCAGTAGGGAGTGGCAGGGACACACACACACAGAGCTGGGCCCAGCCCCACCAGCAGGGACACACACACACACACACACACACACAGCAGGGCCCAGCCCCTCTAGCAGGGGACATGGACACAGAGACACTCACCGGTACTGGTTCAGCAGGCAGTGCTCAGATGCTCAGATCCTCTGGGGCAATCAGCCCACGCTCAATATGTTTTGAATTGAATATTCCAGGCTAAAATCAGAGGTGATATTTAAGGCCGTAAAATTACTACATGGGGTAGAGTAGATCCAGGGTTTGTACTGAAGGGCAGAGTGGCTAATTTCCCTTATATTTTCTTACACCATCCTCTGATCTCCTTTACTGACTTAAATTGCTCTTCTAGCTACCTGGGACCAGACCCTCAGCTGGTATCAATCGGCCATAGCTCAATTGGAGTCAGTGGGACCAGATCCCCAGTGTGACGGGTTCCCCGAGTGCTAACTGAACGGGGGTACTGCTGAGTCCTCTGTCCCTCTAATCCAGGCTCCCTCTCACACTGTGATGCTGTGACAAGCTGCAAACCCCTCCAGGTCCTGTGTTTACACAGACATCCACAAGCAGGGACACCCCCAGCTGAGTTACAAGAATGCTTCTCTCAGCCACTCATGAGCTAACAACAGAGAGGATCCAGCCAATTCCCCACAGCTCCCCAGCCTCAGACCCCAGGGCTGTACCCTCCTGTCCTGCTCAGAAACCTGACCAGTATAAGTTTATTATCCAGTCCGCCCTCCCTCAGTATGGACAGGACATGCACCGGCCTTTGTACCTGAGCTGAGGTTTCCCCAGCACTTCAACCAAAACACACTGCTTTAAGTAAATATAAAAACAGATTTAGGGTATGGCTACACTTGCAGCTGTACAGCGCTGGGAGTTAAACTTGTCTTCGTACAGCTGAGTAGGGAAAGCCCTGCAGTCTGTCCACACTGACAGCTGACAGCGCACTGTCATGGCCACATTTGCAGCATCTGCAGCGGCACTGGGAGCGGTGCATTATGGGCAGCTATCCCAGCGTTCAAGTGGCTGCAACATGCTTTTCTAAAGGGGTGGGGTGGGGTGGAGTGTGACAGGGAGCGTGGAGGGAGAGAGAGAGTGGATTTTTGGAGCCGACACTGTGTCAGCTCCCTGCCTTGCAAGTTACGACCCCACCCCCCACCCCTCTCTCACTCACTGAAAGCAAACAGCAGCTGTTTGTTTTTTTCCTCACAGACCAGATAAGCATCCGCTCGCCAATACGGACCCCGCTCCCTCCCGCCACGCTGCTTCTCTCCTCAAGCAAACACTAGCTGTGGGCGTTCCAAAGGGAGCCCCCCTGCCTCTGCTCATTCACAGCAAACAGGAGCTGTGTTTGTTTTTTTGATAAGCAGCTCCGGGAGCCCGGAGTTCACAACAAAACAAAGAGGCATCACAACAAAACAAAGAGCGGGACCTTCACTTAAAAGGATTATGGGAAGCTTCCGGAGGTCAGTCACTGCGTACTAAGATTATTCCCTGTTTACACTGGCGCCCCAGCGCACCAGCAGCAGCACTATACTCTTTATTCCTCTCGCGGAGGTGGAGTACAAGCAGCGCTGTAGCCACGGAGATACAGCGCTGTATGTGCCTTGCCAGTGTGGACAGGGAGTGAGTTACAGCGCTGTTGGTGGCTTTATTGCGATTATAAGTGGTAGGCATAAGAAAAATCAGAGAAAGTTACCAAAGAAAATAAGAGAATAACGCAGGATCTATATCTTAAACCTTATTACACTAGGCAGTATTTGGATCAGCAATTTTCTCACCCCACTGGATGTTACAGTTCTTAATACACAGGCCTCTCCCTTAAGCCTGGACCGGTCTCCTCGGATGATCTTCATCTTCTCAGCATTCCAGTTGCTTCTAGCATAGGTGGGGAAGGAGAAAGGCTGAGACATGCTGCAAGCGACTGTTCCTTATTTTGTACCCTCAATCCATGTGTCTGGGATACACTTTCCCGGTCATGTCCCGGTGAGCTTTGCTGAGTCACAGTGATCCAGTAAAGCTCCATTGCTGGACTTGGGCAACTGTCATTGAACTGCAAATCCTTTGATTACAACTCCCACACTGATTAATGGTGGTGGAGCATCCTCCTGGGTGGGGGTCCTTTGTATGTCACTAGCAAACTTACAGCATATTTCAGTAACAACCATACAGCAAAACCTCTTGCCTGTATACACACTAATGATATACAGAATTGGATAAAACAGCAGGTTCCAGCAGATCATGACCTTTCATGTGATCCCTTACATGGCATGTGTTGTTATGAAATATCACAACCATAAGTGAATGATGAAGTTTGCGGACGATACCAAGCTTGGAGGGGTTGCAAGTGCTTTGGGGGACAGGATTAAAATTCAAAATGATCAGGACATACCAGAGAAATGGTCTGAAGTAAATAGGATGAAATTCAATAAGGACAAATTCAAAGGGCTCCATTTAGGAAGGACCAGTCAGTTGCACACATACAAACTGGGAAATGACTGCCTAGGAAGGAGTACTGCAGAAAGGGATCTGCGGGTCATAGTGGATCACAAGCTAAATATGAGTCAACAGTGTAACGCTGTTCCAAAAAAAGCAAACATCCTTCTGGTTACCTTTCTTTTTAAAGAAAGTGCAAATTCTCACAAAAAGACATGGCTCTGAGAGCTGGAGACATCAAGAAACAACACAAAATATCACCTGACAAACTCACGCGAGACACTCGAGGAGGCTACGCACCCGGTCCGGACAGGACTGGAAAGTGAAAGTGGAAATACGTAGGCAGGTGGCAGTGGGTCATTCCTAGGGCTGGAATTTTGGCCAGGCATCAGAGTATAACATCCCTGCTCTTGCAAAACGTGAGGTGGGGAGGCGCTTTCAGTCACATGGGCAGAGTTGGAGTGGGACGTCCGTGTCCCAGGTCAAGAAGAAGGGGAACATCTTCTCGGAGAAGGGGTAGTTGAAGGTGACGATGTGTCATTGTTGTGGAAGGAGAGTTGTCCAAGGAAGTAGTCTAGATGCACCTTGGTCCTGCGCAGAGGCACCCATAGGAAAAGTGTCGTCTTAGGGGTGCTGAGCGCCTGGTACTCCCTATTGTTCAACTCCAGACCCCAGAAGCCCTGCTCGGCCATTATGTAGAGATGCCCCTTCCTCTCCACTGACTCCTGAGCGGCGCCAACGATCCAGCCTTTCCCGGCACCCACCTCCACTACCCAGTCCAGCTGCTCCCCAGAGATGCCCGGGGCACCCAGCACGCAGAGCTGGAAATCAAAACGCTCGGAGTTGCTGGGAAGGTACTGGGGGCGGTCCCCGAGCCTCACGCTTTTCTGGTCTCGGGAGATCAGCAGAATGGGGAACATGGTGTTGGGATCCAGCTTCACCTCCACTGGGGAGAGAGAAGCAGAGAGTTAGGGTGAGATCTCGGCATGCAGCACAACGGCCGCTGTGAAATCTCACTGCACCCTGGGCTGGTATTGGATAGTCACTGACCTTTCTTCTTGGTTCCGAAAAATCGATCGCACATATCCGAGATCAGCTCCTCCTGCTGGTCCTTTTCGCCATCCTCACGCCAACCGTTTCCCAATAAAAATTTCACCCTTCCAAGCCAATCTCTAGGTTGGGTCCCAGATAGCAGGTCCACACACCCTACTTTAACTTAGTCCTCATCTACACTATGAGTTTAGGTCGAATTTAACCGCTGACATGCCGCTTCTACGCTGAGCTGCGTGCAATTCTGGGGGGGCCGCCACCACTACCCCACCCCTGACCGTGGATTCCAAGGAGGGGGTAATCTCAGCCGTGCCCTTCTGGGAATGAGGCTGAATTTCCCATCACCAGTGTGGGACGGGGCGATGGAGGGAGTTACACCTGCCGGTATCACACCACATCACAAACCCCTGAATGGTCGGAGCCCAGCACTCCCGTGCAGCTGGTGGTAGAAGGTGAGGGGCCCGACTCAGCATCCCTGCTCCCAGCCCCACAGCCAGCTGGACACTCGGGGTGCTCAGACCCCAATGGGACCCTCAGAGCAAGACTCTGCCCTGAGCCCTGGGCCCAGCAGAGGGGACGCCCATCCAGGGAGCAGGGATGGAGTCACTGGGAGATTCCCAGTCATTGGAGATTTAGGAACAAGAGAGGGGTGATCCCAGCCCCCAGGGGACCCTCAGGTGTCACTTACCCTACCTGTGCCTCCATTTCCCCTTGCACGAATGGGGGATAATCATACTTCTTGCAGCTGGTGTCTGGTTAGACAGTCAGGGCTTAGCTTTAGGCCGGAGGCTTTTTGTCACTGTGCCTGAGGAGCCTCCAGCACTTCTGACTTCCAGCCCCTCCCACCAGTCTAACCACTAGACCCCACTCCCCTCCCAGAGCTGGGGAGAGAACCAGGAGTCCTGCCTCCCAGCCCTGCTGTTCTAAACCGCACTCTCTTCTGGCTCTCAGTCCTCTGCTGTAGCCACTATCCCATCAACCCTCCAAGGCACTGAGCCAGGCTGACATCCCCTGGGTGGTCGTGTGGCCTAGTGGGTAGAGTGCTGGGGCTGGGACTCTGGAGACCTGGCTGCCATTCCTGGTATGGCCGTGATTTTCTGGGGCACCTTGGCTGACTCACTGCAAGTTTGCCTCAGTTTCCCCCTCTTTGGTTCCCAAACTTGTTCCGCCGCTTGTGCAGGGAAAGCCCCTGGCAGGCCGAGCTGGTTTGTTTACCTGCCATGTCCACAGGTTCGGCCGATCGCGGCTCCCAGTGGCCACGGTTCGCTGCTCCAGGCCAATAGGCGCTGCTGGAATCTACGCGGGCTGAGGGACGTACTGGCCACCACTTCCAGCAGCTCCAATTGGCCCGGAGCAGCGAACCCTGGCCACTGGGAGCCGCGATCAGCCGAACCTGCAGACGCGGCAGGTAAACATACCAGCCCGGCCCGCCAGGGGCTTTCCCTGAACAGGCAGCAGAACAAGTTTGGGAAGCACTGGTACAGCTGATGCTCTTTAATAGGCAAGGTGCTGTACATTATTTATTACAGCAGCATCTAGAAGCCCCAGTCATAGCCCCATTGTGCTAACTGCTATAAAAACCCAGGACAATCAGACCATCCCTGCCCCATAAAAATATGAACCAGATGGTTCTCCATTCCTATCCACTCTAGCAGTTCCTGTGGTTTCTAATCTCCCACAATGCACTGATGCTAGCTTCTGAGCTAGGAAGTGTGGTTCAGGTACCGAGAAAACATTGCACCAGAACTGGACCAGGACAACACAGAGCAGACCTGCACTTGTTTTGGCACTGATCAGCATGGGGGCACAGGGGCGGTGGAGGGGTCAGCATGGCTGCAGTGCACTCAATGAACTTTCTCTGCATAAGATGACTCGTTACCAGCCTTTCAGTGCCAAGCGGTTCGATTTTCCATTGCTTGGACGCCGCTTACTCCGCCTTGCACATGTGCTGAGAATTCAACTCAAAAATTGACACCAGGCTCAGGCTAACTGCTTCTTTGGGATTCAAACCCCCTGAAGAATCAGTTTATGAATCGTCTCATTATGCCCAAGATCCTATGCTTAGAACCTTTGTCAAGTGTATAAAGATCTTGAGAAAATGTAACTTTCTTCTAGTTCATCTGACCTCCCCAATTCTCTGCAGGCTGAGAAAATGAACGAATCTGCTAAGCATAGTGGCTAGAAGGTGTCTCAGACCTGTCTCCTCTGATCTAACAGGGGATGCTTTCTGTGTCATTCCCTTATTGAGTCCTTCTCTGCTCTTCCATTTCCAATGTGCATGCCATCTGGACAAGCCCAGGAGCCTGGGTCCTTGTCTAGGACTCGCAGAAGGCACTAGAATTCGCACACATGAATGGGATCTGGAATAGAGGCTAAATTATATGGAGAATCCTCCTGCTAACGTGATCAGCCAGAATTAATTTGATCAGCGATAGAAATCTTTTTTGGTACTTAAAATAATCATCTCTGGATTTAACCCACCCAAACCGATGGTGTTCCAAGCACCTTACCTTATTAGGGATGCCTTCTTCCAATGACAGCCCTGAATTGCCTCAATATTGCCTGGCTTTCACATCTGAGAAGATAAACGACTCTTTAGACGTCATAATCTCACACTCGCTGTCACTGGCACCAAGTCCCAGAAACCAGAACATTTTTCATCTTTTCCCATCCCAAGTTTTCTCAGGACTCTTCCTTGTGATAGTGCAGGATGCAAATTCCCGGGACATGCTTCTGCGAATCTCCTGGCCCCTGTGAATCCTGGGGCTATGGAATGAGGTGAGTCACTGGGATTTTTCCTTCACTCCATGTGCAGAACTGCCCCTGTTTGATCTGGTGTATATATTTTTATTCTGGTTTTCTCTTTTTCATTCCTACATAGATCAGAAAGGCATTTTGGTACACTTAATTGCAGACTATCATTTATTATTATTATTGTATTTATTAAATATGATATGTGGTCCCATCGGAAGAATCATGTAGGACTGGAAGGGACCTCGATAGGTTGTCTAGTCCAGTTCCCTGTACTCAAGGCAGGATTACATGCTTGTTCGATTGGGCCTATTTTTCTTAAAACCACATTGGCTGCCATTAATGATGCTACCATCTACAATTTCTTTTCTGGTTGCACAATAAGAATATGGATTTAGAGGCTCGATTTCTGGCCATACATGATCTATACTCACCTACCTGGGGAGGAAATATCTGATCAGCAGCAGTTTTTCCAGCAGAAAAAAACATCAAGAGATGTGATGGTTGGAAGCGGAAATGAGAAAAAATCAGCCTTGAAATAAGGGGCAAATGTTGAACCGTGAGGCTGATTGATCTGTGGGACAATTCACTAAGGGACAAGGGGGATTTTCCATTGCTTGAAGTTTTTAAATCAAGACTGGCCTAGCTTGATTTGGTCTGGGTTTAAAGCAGGGATGACCAGGCAAGTTCTCAGGCTTGTGTTATACTGGGCATCAGACTAGATCAGGGGTAGGCAACCAATGGCACGCTTGCCAAAGGCGGCACACAAGCAGATTTTCAGTGGCACTCACACTGCCCAGGTCCTGGCCACCGGTCCGGGGGGCTCTCCATTTTAATTTAATTTTAAATGAAGCTTCTTAAACAATTTAAAAACCTTCTTTATTTTACATACAACAATCGTTTAGTTCTATATTATAGACTTATAGAACGAGACCTTCTAAAAATGTTAAAATGTATTACTGGCACCACGCGAAACCTGAAATCAGAGTGAATAAATGAAGACTCAGCACATCACTTCTGAAAGGTTGCCGACCCCTGGACTAGCTGATCAAAGTGGTCCCTTCCAGTCTTAGAATCTTTGACATTAGTTCCCTGGCGTATTTTCACATACTGAAGCAGCGGTTGGGAACTTTTAGTGTGTGGGGGCAGGTCCGCATGGCCAGTAAGTGCATGGCAAACTAGCAGGCTGCAGATTTACACACCAGTTGGCAGTGAGCTGAGGCTGTATCTACCCTGTGGCTGCTATTATTATTAACCCTCTGCAGTGCCATAGCGTGGATGCTTCCAGTCAACGCTAGAGAGTTTTACTGATGATTTAGTTAACCCATCTATTCCATAGGTGATACCATCTTGACAGAAGAATTCTTACATTGAAGTAGTTGTGTCTACACCGGAGGTTAGGTCAACCTAACTGTGGAGCGGAGGCTGCAAAATTTTTCACTGTCCTGAATGCCGTAGCGAGGTTGATCTACTTTTCAATGTAGAACTTAGGAGCAGCCATAGTGGGTCAGACCAAAGGTTCATCTAGCCCATTACCTTCCAACAGTGGCCAATGCCGAGTGCCCCAGTGGGAATGAACAGAACAGGGAATCATCAGGATTCCCAGCAGACAGGACACACAAGACAGACCCCCCACCCCCTATCTAGCTGACCTACCTGCCCCTGGACTCTTCCTCCATGAACTTATCTTTTTTTTTTTTGACCTCCTTATAGTCTCTCGGCCCTCCCCACATCTCCTCTGGCAAGTGTTTCCACTGGTTGTTTGTTTGAAGAAACACTTTCTTTTTGTTTTTGTTTCCTTGCCTTTATTCATTTCATTTTTCATTTCATTTCTTAGTTCTTGTGATGACAAAAAGGAGTAAATCACACTTCTCCTGTTGCTTCCTTCCCTCTCACTGACATCAGCAATTTGTGACACCAACACAAGTTTTCCGTTGTTTGTTTTTCTTCAAAACCAAAAAAACCTTTTCCTGGGAAGACACCTCCATGTAATATAACCCATACTGACAACTGCATAGGAAAGAGGGAAAGAGACTATTATTAGACACTTATCCGAAGTGATTTTTTTTTTTGCTCATGAAGAACATAGAGTGGACAGACTGGGTCAGACCAAGGTCCCATCAGCCAGTATCCTGTCTCCAACAGTGGCCCATGCCCAGGTGCCCAGTGCCCCACAGAAGGAAACACATGGTGATCCATCCTGTCGCTCATTCCCAGCTTCAGCTTCTGCAGGCTAGAAGACACACCCTACCCCATCCTATCCTATGAGCCAGCCATTGATGGAGCTATCTTTTTCTTTTTTTTGAACCCTCTAGTCTTCTTCTCAACAATCTCTGGGGAAAGAGTTCCAGAGTTGTTGACTGTGACTGTCTCACCTTCCTCACCTCTCTTTTCAAGCTTAAAGTCAAAAGTTTATTAATCTCTCTCCTCTGATGGCAGCCGTTCTCTGTATTAATTTAATTTGTTGCTTTTTTTTGAACTTTTTTCCAGCAATATATCTTTTTTTAGATGGGGTGACCACATCTGCATACAGTATTCAAGATGTGGGTGTACCATGAATTTATACAGAGGCAATATGATATTTTCTGTCTTATTATCTATCCCTTTCTTAATGATTCCCAACCTTCTGTTAACTTTTTTGACTGCCGCTGCACATTGAGTAGATGTTTTCAGAGAACTATCTACAATGACTCCAAAATGAAAGAATTATAGAATCATAGAATACCAGAGTTGGAAAGGACATCAGAAGGTCATCTAGTCCAACCCTCTGCTCAAAGCAGGACCAATCCCCAACTAAATCATCCCTGCCAGGACTTTGTCAAGTTTGACCTTAAAAACCTCTAAGGAAGGCGATTCCACCACCTCCCTAAGTAATCCATTCCAGTGCTTCAAAACCCTCCTAGTGAAAAAGTTTTTTCCTAATATCCAACCTAAATCTCCCCCATTGCAACTTGAGAACATTACTGTTTGTTCTTTCTTGAGTGGTAACAGCTAATTTAGACCCAATCATTTTATATATATAGTTGGGATTATGTTTTCCAATGTGCATTGCTTTGCATTTATCAACATTGAATTTCATCTGCCATTTTGTTGCCCCATCACCCAGTTTTGAGAGATCCTTTTGTAGCTCTTCGCAGTCTGCTTGGGACTTAACTATCTGCAGTAGTTTTATTTCAGGTGCTAGTGCAATAAACAACTGTACTTGGTGCATTTCGGTATTGTGCACAGCATTGTGTAGGCTATTGCAGAAAAATGTCCATTTGCACATAATGCCCGGCTTTGCTGACTTTGCATGGCATGATGTCTCTCCTGTTGTTAGCCCTCAATGTAGTAACCATTCCTCCTGTCTCTTGGTAGATGAGCCCTGGATGGTGGTACCATGGAAGGAAACAATGACTCTGTGGTGACTGAATTCATCCTGGTAGGAATTTCTGGTGGCCCTCATGTGAAGTTCACCCTCTTTGGCTTCCTTTTTGCAATTTACCTACTGACCCTGGTCAGAAACGCTCTCCTGATCCTGCTTACCAGAGTGGACCTCCGACTCCACACCCCCATGTACTTTTTCCTCAGTAACTTGTCCTTCTTAGATATCTGCTATATCACCATCAACGCCCCTCAGCTGATGGTCCATTGCCTCTCCAAGAGACCCTCCATCTCCCTGGGCAGGTGCTTGGCTCAGATGTACATCTCACGCTTCTTCGGGATAACCGAGTGCCTTCTGCTGGCTGTGATGGCTTATGACCGCTGGGTGGCCATCTGCAAGCCGCTGCGCTATACCCTCATCATGAGCAAAAGGGTCTGCGTCCAACTGGCAGCCATGTCATGGAGTGGCAGTTTCCTCCTGTGCCTGTCTGATTTCCTGGCCAAGCAACCTCGCTTTTGCGGGCCCAACGTCATCAACCACTTTGCTTGTGAGCTCCAGTCCATGCTGAAGCTGGCCTGTTCGGACACCCGCAGCAACCAAATCGTGATGATCAGCACCAGCGTCCTGGTCCTGCTGGGGCCCTTTTCTTTCATCCTCGTGGCCTATGTCCACATCATTGTGGCTGTGCTGAGGATCCACTCCACCCAGGGCAGGATCAAGGCCTTCTCCACCTGTGCCTCCCACATCACCGTGGTGGCCTTGTTTTACGGGGCAGCCATCTTTGTGTATCTGCGGCCTCAGTCCAAATCTTCCGCGGATCAGGACAAGTACATTTCCCTCTTTTACGGAGCAGTCACTCCGGTTCTAAACCCTTTGATCTACAGCCTGAGAAACAAGGATGTGAAGGAGGCCCTGAGGAAGTTGGCAGGAGCGAAAATGAATTGCTGAGAGCTTCCGAGAGCTTTGATTCCTTTCTCCCATGTGTGCTTCAGAGCCTTCTTCATGTGCCTCCTGACTTAATAACATAGAGACGCTCAGGATAGAGAGTTGTAGAAGAACCTGATTCCTGACCTAAACGACGTTGGATGGTGAAGGAAGGATTCCAATTTCCCAGACTGAGGCAGACTTTATTTGTTAAAGTTTCACCTCGCATCTCTTTCTGTAGTAAATTATAAGTGAGTAGAATAAAGGAAGATGGGAATAAAAAGTCAAAATATTATTTTTCTCAGAACAGGGAATCTTTTGGTGCAGAAATGTCAAATTGTTATGTCTGACACTAACCTGTCTTCCCCTGAGCACTACTGTTAATCATGGGGAAATATTTCTCTGTGGGTTGAAATATATTTCCCCAAGGTGCATGCTGGTCACATGTTGTGATGGGTTCAGTCACAGAGACCCTGTAGCAAGGCCGAAGACTCACTGGCGTGGCGCCTCCTGCTGGTCGTCTGGGAGTTAACTCTTTTCCAGTCTCAGAGCGCCCTCTGCTGGCCGGTGTCTCACCTACGTCAGGCGCTGTGTCCCTCCCAGACCCCGGTGCCCTTTATCTTGGGGTTCTGCCCCAGAAGTCCCCACACTCTGGGTCTTCTCTCCTAGGGGGACCCCCCAACCCTCTACACCCACTTTGCCTCAGTGGCTACTGCCAGTCATCATCTAGCCCTCATTCACTGGGGCAGCCTGCAGCCTGTAAGGGCCACTTATTACTGGCAAGGGGGTTGGACCAGCTGCCTAGCCCTGGGCGACATGTCTGCCGCCCCAGTGCCTCTTTAGGTCCCCAACAAGGCCTGCAGGGGAGTTGCCAGGCTGGAGCTCCCCAGCTCCTCTTGCCCTTCCCAAGCCCTGACTGCTCCAGGTACCCTGTGCTCCCAGGCAGCCAGGCCCTTCTCACTCCAAAGCTAGAGTGAGACTTCTTCAGCTCCTGGCCCCCACAGCTCCCTTATCAGGGCCAGCTGGGCCCTAATTGAGCTGGCCACAGTTGTGGTCAGTTACTCCTTCAGCTGCTCTCGCTCCTTATCCCAGCCGCAGCCTCTCCAGGGCTGCTTTGAACCCCTGTTCTGTTGGAGTGGGGCAGCTGCCCCACTACTGACCCCCTTGGGACTGTCACCTGTTGTGCTGAGATTACCTCTGAGTCCATTTTTTCTGCCAGTTTCGGCCTCCAGAACCCTGCCTTGTTGAGCCAGACACGCCAGCCTGCTGCCACACAGACCGAGGGTTTCCAGGCATGCCCCCAAAGCTGCAGACCTAACTGAAAACAGCTCATCAGGTCACCTATCTCCAGCACCCAGACACCCAGCTCCCAATGGGATCCAAACTCCAAATAAATCCATTTGACTCTGTATAAATCTTATACAGGAGACACTTATAAATTGTCCGCCCTCTATAACACTGATAGAGAGATATGCACAGCCAGTGATGAGCTGCCAAATTTTTAACAACGGGTTCCCTCCTCCCTCCAAAATTTTAACAACAGGTTCCCTCCTCCCCCCCCCCTCCGTGGGGGGGGTCGTGCCCCATCCAACCCCTCATGTTCCTTAACACACACACTCCGAGACCCCTGACCCATTCCCCCCTTCCCTGTCCCCTGACTGCCCCTTGCCTCCCCACCCAACCCCTCCTCTCATTCTCAATGCCCCCCCAGAACCCCTACCCCATACAACTACCCCTTCTCTCTGTCCCTGAGTGCCCCCACCACCTCATCCAACCCTGCTCTTTCCTGACTGCTCCCCGGGACCCTTGCCCCCATTCAATCCCCCTGTTCCCTGCCCTCTGACTGCCCTGACCCCTATCCACCCCCACAACCCACCCTCCCTGCCCCCTTACCACACTGCCTGGGACCGGGTCCACTCTGCCAGGACCACGACCGGCGCCCGAGGCCCGACTCCCGGGCCGGCCCGACTCGGGCCGGGCCCGCACCGGGCCCGACTCCCGGGCCGGGCCGGCACCGGGCCCCGGCCCGACTCGCCGAGCCGCTCTGCCCGACTCCCCGGGCCGGGCCGGCACCGGGCCCCGGCCCGACTCACCGAGCCGCTTGGCCCGACTCCCCGGGCCGGGCCGGCACCGGGGCCCGACTCGCCGAGCTGCTCGGCCCGACTCCCCGGGCCGGCACCGGGGCCCGGCCGCTCGGCGGCAGCCGTGGGGCCCGACTCCCCGGGCCGGTGCTGGGCTGGAGGGAGCCGCGGTCTGGGACCGGGAGCTGCTGAGCCAGCCGCACCTCCCCTCCCCCTCCGCGCCCCAGCTTACCTGCTGGCTGCCTCCATGATGCTTGTTCAGGCTTCCCGCGAACATCTGATTTGCGGGAAGCAGGGGAGGGGGAGGAGAAGAGGGCGGAGCAGGAGAGGAGTGGGCGGGAACTTTTGTTAAATTTAGCAGCCCTTAACAAGCGGTTCTAAAATGGCTGCTAAAATTTAACAACAGCTCACCCCTGTGCACAGCTGTTTGCTTCCCCCAGGTATTAATCACTTACTTTGGGTTAATTAATAAATAAAAGTGAGTTTATTAAGTATAAAAAGTAGGATTTAAGTGGTTTCAAGTAATAACAGAGAGAACAAAGTAAGTTAACAAACAAAAAACAAAACAAAAAAACACACAAGTCTAAGCCTAATACATTAAGAAACTGATTACAGGTAATATCTCACTCTCAGAGATGTTCCAATAAGCTTTTTTTACAGACTAGACTCCTTCTTAGTCTGGGCCCAATCCTTTCACCTGGTACAGTCCTTGTTAGTTCCAGCTCAGGTGGCAACTAGGGGACTTCTCATGACTGGAAGTCCCTTTTGTTCTGTTCCACCCCCTTTTATCTTTGACACAAGGTGGGAATCCGTTGTCTCTCTCTGGGTTCCCACCCCTCCTTCTAAATGGAAAAGCACCAGGTTAAAGATGGATTCCAGTATCATGCGACATCTAAGCCTTCATTACCCACTGGCTTGCACCCAGGTATACAGGAAGGTTTGCAAGTAAACAGAGCCATTTACAAGTCATTGATTCTGAAGCACCCTTAATGGCTTCCACTTAATATGTTTGCATCAGTAATACAAGTTATAATTTATTCTTCTAACTCCAGACATAGAAATAACACATGCAAACAAATGGGATGAACACACGCAGTGGATCCTAAGCTTTGTAATGATACCTTACAAGAGACCTTTTGCATAAAGCATATTCCAGTTACATTAGATTCATACTTATAAACAGATTTTCATATGGAGTGCAACAACCCACATGTTTCCTAGGATATACTGGATTCATTCAGTCAGAGGGGAAGCAGCAGTGCATCTTGGGAATTGTAGTTCGGGTGTCTTGTTCCACCATTCTCTATGGTATGGATTATATCTCCCATGATGCATGGTGGTCACTATGTTTCCCAGGATATATTGCATCAGTTCAATCAGAGGCAGCACCATTGTGGATTTGGTCCAGCTTTGGAAATCTTTAATTTTTATTTTCCCAATGGGAAATGGAAACAAGTTGCAGAAATTCCATTTTCCATCCAAAAAAAAAAACGTTTTGACAGAAAATTCCCAACCCTCTCTATAAATGAACTAATAAAATTGGTCTTGAAATAAAGCATTTTGGCTTTTCTGCCTTGACACTGAAAAATCAGGCTTTTGCCAAGCATTCTGCCATTGACAGGACCCAGTTCCCCTCTCAGTGTATCACTAGTGGATCTTGATTCAAAGAATCAGACCCAGCAAAGTTTGTACATCTCTTCCAGCACATGGCTGTTGCCACCCCTAATTTTAAATTACTTTGACAAGACTGAGGTAACGGCCATACTGGGTCAGACTGTAACCGGGCGCAGACTCACCCAGTGGCACCTCCTGCTGGTCTCTCAGGGAATTAGCTTGTTTTCCAGCCCGGAGCACCCTCTGCAGCTCGGTGATCCACTACAGCTGGCCCCTGTGTCCCTCCCGGACCCCTGTTCTCTCTGAGGTGCTGGCCCCTGGCAATACCCCAACAATCTCTGTGGGTCTCCCTTCCCCAGGGAGCCCCCACCCACTACCCCCACCTCACTTCAGTCAGGCTACTGCCAGTCCTTACCTAGCCCCCCACTCACTGGGACAGACTGCAGTATAAAAGCCACTCATCACAGGCAAGGAGGTTTGACCTTCTGCCTTCTTCTACCACCCAGTACGTCTCTGGGCCTGGAACCAGGCCCTGCAGCCTGGGGAGTCACCAGCCTAGAGCTCCCCTGCTCCTCTGGCTCTTCCCCAGCCCTGCTTCACTCCCAGGTACCTTCTTACTCCCCTGCAGCCAGGCCAGTTTCCCTCCACCACTAGAGGAGGGACTCTGCTCAGCTTCTGGCTGCTCTGGCCTTCTTAAAAGGCCCAGCTGCCCTGATTGGGGCGTGGCCAGCTTGGGCTTTTTCTCCTAGCCCCGAGCCCTCTCCCAGGGCTGGCTTCTACCCTATCAGGACTGCAGCGGGTAACCACCCCACTACACAGACCAATGGTCCGTCCAGCCCAGTATCCTGTCTTCTGACAGTGGCCAGTGCCAGGTGCCCCAGAGGGAATGAACAGAACAGGGAATCATCAAGTGGTTCATTCTGTCATCCACTCCCAGCATCTGGCAGCCAGAGACCGAGGGACACCAAGAGCATGGGATTGCATCCCTGACCATCTTGGCTAGTAGCCACTAATGGATCTATTTCTCCATGAACTGCTGTAATTCTTTTTTGAATCCAGTTATACTTCTGGCCTTCACCACATCCCCTGGGAACAAGTTCCACGGGTGGTCTGTGTGGTGGATGAAGAAGTACTTCCCTTTGTTTTAAACCAGCTGCCTATTCATTTGATTGGGTGACCCCTGGTTCTTA
Organism: Mauremys reevesii; assembly: GCF_016161935.1. NCBI lineage: Eukaryota > Metazoa > Chordata > Testudines > Geoemydidae > Mauremys > Mauremys reevesii. The sequence goes on along the minus strand of NW_024100782.1, from coordinate 933,598 downwards.
AATGTCCCAAATTGATGGAGTTTTGGAAAATTGTCTTGGGAGCCTGTTGTACATCCCTCTTTGTAGGAGCAACAAGTTAAACAAACAGTCAAACAAAGGGATGCCCATAATGGTACCACCTGGATGGAACTACCATAATTGTTCCCTAGCCTGCCTTTATATTTTCACTCTTCAGATATGTGTAATCTGCTGCCACATTCCACTCCGCTGCACACAGCCAAGCTATGTTGCACCTCCAGCCTTGTTCTCTTCAGAACCACTGTCACTGTGCCAATGTTTTCGTGGTCGTGAGACACTGGGAACTATGGAAGATCGATATTTGGAATTTCCATGCTGTGGGAAATCCTGCTATTTTTGTTTGTAAAAAGTTTTTTTTTTGTGCCAAACCAGAAAGCAAGCAAAAAAGGTCAACATTTCCTGTGAAACAAAATTAAAAAAAAAATACAATTCATTTGTTTCAGAAAAAAAGTCTGAATTTTCCAATGGAAATTTTCAAATTTGCAGAAGCTGCATTTTCCATGGAAAAATCATTTCCATGGAAACTTCCTCAGCAGAGTTACAATAGAAAGGAAGAACATAAGAATGGCCATACTGGGTCAGACCTAGGGCCCATCTAGCCCAATATCCTGTCTTACGACAGTGGCCAGTACCAGGTGCCCGAGAGGGAATGAACAGAACAGGTAATCATCAAGTGATCCATTCCCCGTCGCTCATTCCCAGCAAACAGAGGCTAGGGACACCATCCCTGCCCATCCTGGCTAATAGCCATTGATGGACCTGTCCTCCATGAACTTATCTAGTTCTTATTTTGAACCCTTTTATGGTCTTTGCCTTCACAACATCCTCTGCCAAGGAGTTCCACAGGTTGACTGTGCATTGGGTGAAGAAATACTTCCTTTCATTTGTTTTAAACCTGCTGCCTATTCATTTCATTTGATGACCCCTAGCTCTTGTGTTATGAGAAGTAGTAAACAACACTTCCTTATCTACTTTATTGATACTAGTCATGATTTTATAGACCTCAATCACATCTCCCCTTAGCTGTCTCTTTTAGAAGCTGAAAAGTCCCAGTCTTATTAATCTCTCCTCATATGGCAGCCGTTCCATACCCCTCATCATTTTTGTTGCTCTTTTCTCAACCTTTTCCAATTCCAATGTATCTTTTTTGAGATGGGGCGACCACATCTGCATACAGTAGTGAAGATGTGGGCATACCATGGATTTTTATAGCAGCAACATGATATTTTCTGTCCTATTATCTATCCCTTTCTTAATTATTCCCAGTAGTCTGTTCACTTTTTTGACTGCCGCTGCACATTGAGTGCCTGTTTTAAGAGAACTATCTACAGTGACGTCAAGATCTCTTCCTTGAGTGGTAACAGCTAATTTAGACCCCATCATTTCATGAAAACAAAGCTAAAGACACTAAATAGATTACAGGAGCTCCTGAAGTGCTGTAAAACCTCATTCTTTAGGGCATAAACCACCCTATAATTAGGCTTGGCAGAATGAGAGTTTTTACTGTTTTTTTTATCATTTCAGCAGATGATATTGATGTTTATTTTAAATAATTTTTTTTCAATTTTTATTTATTTAAATTTTCACAGTTGTGCAAATTATTTAGTGACAGTTGACTTTGAGATTCAAAAATGATACCCATTAAAACACAAATTGTCAGCATCAAATATCAAAATTCATGGAGGAAAGGTCTGTAAATCAAACTGTCCTATGTTCTCAAGCAGCATTTCTCTTCCTTTGCCAATCAGGAATTTTATATTATTTTCAATAGACATTTTTTCATCAGTTTGAATCTGTACAGTGAAATCGATGTTTATTGACATTTACCAATGAAAAAAAACCCACAACCCTAACCCTTCCCAGTCTAGCTATAGAGAACTACAGGGGGACAAAATATGAAATTTCCATTTTGGGGGATATTCCAACATTCTGATCATTGTTTTCATTCCAAAATGGGAAGAAAATAAATAAATAAATAAATTTCCTGTGAAATGAAATTTAAAACTATTCACTTCAGAAAAAATCAAAATTTTTCAAATTGGCAGAAGCGGCTTTTACCGGGGAAAATCATTTCAATGCAGAATCCCTGAGTAAAGTTACCAGAGGAAGGATTAAAACAAATCATAAGAACAAATATTGGAACACAGGAGTTTCTGAAGGGCTCTAAAGACCTAGGCACCGACTGTCCTGCTAGCAAAGTCCTAGCACCAGGTCCTGGCTCTGGCCACTTGGAGAAGTGGTATTACTGTGTTGACGTAACAGGACGTTTACAGTGGTGGGAGACCACTAGACACCACTAGACTGGTGCAATCTGCCTTGTGTAGACCCAATCACGTAGCCTCGGCCAGGCCTCAGTGTGCAGTGTAGACACACCCACAGTACACGTGTCCCTTCACCACCACTGAATACACCCAAAAGCACTCGACCTCCCAACCCCGCCTCCTTTTTCATGAAAACCCAAGGAAAGTTTGTTTGCTTGTGTAATACTTTGCATTCTAGGTCTGACGAGGGGTATATGTGGACCTGAGGTAAAGAAGCATTTGGAATGTATCTATCCAGGTTTTATACCAAGGTCATTACTATGATCCCTGGACACCTACTTCAGAGACAAAGCAGTTGGCCGAGAAGATGGCATTCAAGCCCCAGGCCTCGTTTACACACAAAAGCGGGACTGTTTTCACTCTCTCAGTATACACAGTGCAGTGCAGTGCAGTGCAGGGCCCCCATGTGGATTTTTGAGAGCATGTCTACACTACAGCTGCTGCACTGGCTCTGTAGTTGGGCCGCTTTAGTGCCGTAGCACTGGGTTTCCCCATCAAATGTCGTTAATCAGGGCGCCGGAACAGGAGGGCCCAGAGGGGCCCTCCTATTTTTTACTGATCACAAGGGTAAGCAATGGGAAGGGAGGGGGCAGAGAGGAGTGAGAAGGGGCGGGGTTTTGGGGGAAGAGTCAGTGCAGGAGCAGGGCCTCAGGGGAACGTCAAGGTTGATGTAACTACAGTGCTCAGGGCACAACTCTTCACAGCCCTGAGTGGCGGAGGTAGATCAGTCTAATTTTCAGCTGTAGACCAGGCCTTAGTTCTATTGCTAAAAAGCTGTGTCACAGCAGTGTAGCTATTCTTGCACGGAAGGAAAATCAATTATACCAGTAGAAGGCACCTTTATACTGGTTCTAACTGTGTCCACTCTAGCTGTCGCACTGGTTTGAAAATCACACCCCTAACCAAGAGGTTTCTACCAGCACCAAATCTGTGTGTAGACCAGGCCTGACTTGGCAATGACTCGACTGCAGGTGTGTTGAGCCCACTGGCCATCAAATTGACCAGTGGTCCATCCGCCGTGAATATCACTCTGTAGTAATCACATCCGCGACTTGGAGAGCGTTTCAGAAGCAATCCTGTCTGGCCATAATCATTGCCGAAGGAGAGCTGCCATGTAAGCGTGTGTCTCCAGAGGGGGGCCAAGTTAGCAGCCCCAATGCAACTTTTAATGGCTCAGCTAAATCGCACTGGGCATCATTAAAAGAGCGCATTGCACTGTGCATTGCAGTGTGCAGAGAGCTTCCTCGGGGCATTGGGTCTGATCGCTACAGCAACGAGGGATCACGCAACTGCTAAACGGACCTTTAATGAAACCCTTGGGGATGTGACAACTTTCCCAATGTTTCTGTAAGTGGCAATTGTTGTAACTGGCGTAGAGCAGAGAGACACAGTGCCAGATTCATTTCCGATCTATCAGCCCTCCCCTTTTAGTTCTGGGAGCTAGCCAACCAAAACACCCCCACTGAATGTTAGTAAGGGGGCAGCAGTCCCCTTATGCATGCGAAAGTTTCGCAGCCACTAGGAATCATCCCACACCTGCAACACTATGTGGTCCCACCAGTTTGTGCTTGTTTCCCAGGCCCAGAATTGGCATTCCACGGCATGAACCTACCCCATTAACAGCATGATCTCCAGAGCGCCGGGCCCCGCGGTTTGAAATAATTCTGTGTCCATGTCCTCATCACTCTCATCACCGCGCTGCCGTCTCCTCCTCCTCGCCTGGTTTTCCAGGTTCTGGGAATAGGCAAAGGCAGCAGGTCTTAATTCTCTTGCCAATGATGAGTGACCATTACAGACTGCAGTCTGCCCCAGTGAGCAGGGCCTAGATGATGACTGGCAGTAGCCACTGAGGCAAGGTGGGTTTAGAGGGTTGGGGATTCCCTTGGGAAAGGAGACTCAGAACGAGGGGATACTGCTGGGACAGAACCCCGAGGTAAAGGGCCCCGGAGTCTGGGACGGACACGGGGCCAGCGGCAGGTGAGACACCAGCCTGCAGAGGGCGCTCTGGGCTGGACAAGAACTAATTCCCAAGATGACCAGCAGGAGGCGCCATCCCAGTGAGTCTCGCTTCGCTACAGGCCTAGATATTATTTGACCTGTCCTCTCTCCATGGTACAACAACAGAGCTAATTTAGACTCAATTGAGAGTCTTGTTACATGCTGCAGAGCTGAAGTCACTGATACCTAGGTCTAAGTATTAGACCTGCTTTGGGACAGTGTCTCTATTGCAAGAGACAGACCAGTGTGAACCAGCCATGAGGCTCCCCCACTAGCAGCTGAAATCGCTGAGAGCTGTGTTAACGGTGGGGGGGGGGGAAGTATGAAGACATCTTGGTGGGTGGGTGGCTGGTGGAGCAGTGTGGCAAGCAGCCAGCAGAGAAACTGGTGGAGAGGACCAGAGCAGAGCCTCGCAGAGACTTGGCCATTGAGGCGATGAGCGAGTGCCTGAGCAATGGAGTGCGTAAGGTGCCTCCTTATCCCCCCGCCCCCACCTTCCACACAGGGTGGGAGGTGAACTCTGCGGATGAATCTCTGAACTGTGGGGCTGCACTGGCCAAGGACAGCAACTGCGAGTCGGGTACAGAGAAGGTGATGAGTTTGCCTTGATGGCCTGTTTTGCTTAGCAATAACACAGCAAGGCCTACTGAAGGAAAAAAATATATACTAGCTGAAACAGTCAGGCGCTTGCCTGGTTGCTGACTGTATGACCTTGTTAGATAAGACAGTGCTTGCAGAGGCTGGGAAAAATGCTTGAAGAAGCTTTTTGAAGTAACATACTTTTTTGTACTAACTATGAAGATAATGAAGAAATAACAGTTGCTCTTTGTTTTGTATGCTGGGAAAGTATAACTGGGAAGGTACAGTGATGACGCGACGTAAGTGATGACGCGACGGAGCAGCTAATAAAACACAGTTTGAATCTGCAGAAGCGGGGGCTAGTTCTATGTGGAGAACGGGCTGTTCTTTGTTGTTTGTGTTCATGCATTAATAAAGAACTTGGTATTTGGACTTTGCTGGGTTGCTTGTCTCTTTGCGGTCAGACAACGAACCTGAAAAGTCTGGGATAGAGATAACCCCGACAAAGGGATGGACACATTAAAGGGAATTTTGGGTTGCTGGACTTAAGACGCTGAGGGAAGTGGAAACTTACTTGGGGATGGGTCTTTTGATCATGTTTTTTGTTTATGAGCCCCTCTTTTTATTGAAAGTTTTTGCTACACTGTTGAAAAGGAACCCCTAGATACTGAACTGGGCCCTTGTTGCTACTGGCTTTACCTGCCACAAGGGTTACGTATTTACAAGCTAATCGTTCTAAGTCTACAACAGTAAACTATTTATTCAAATGAAAAGGTTTATTTGGGGATTAGGGATGTATTGTTTTCTTCAACTCTGAGGTGGCAAAGAGATTTGAATTCTGTTTTAGTTCTGCAGAAAAACACATTGAATTCCATTCATCCATTCACTGCATGCTTTTTTTCCACTGTCCTTCTGCCCATCAAAATAAACCCTGATATTTACCCAGAAAAATGATTAATAGTTTTTGCACCGATTTTCACCTGTTTATGTTGTGGTGGTAATAAACACTGAAAAAGTCCCAGGAAAAATTAAATGAAATAAAAAAGAAAATGGAAAACAAAGGGCAGGAACCATACATTGTGATGAGTTCATTATCACGGACGCTTTCCTCCTGAGCACCAGCCGCCAGCCAGCCATTCCCTGCAGCCTGTTTGCTTGGTGGAAAGTAAATATACTCAGGCAATCATGACACTGGGGCATGTGAACTTTCCTAGTCAGTGCTTGTGTTCCTCCCGTGTTTGCCGTGGAATGGTGCCAACCATACCAGGGACCTGAATTCTGACTTGGAGGCTGTGAAAGGGGCATGATCCAGGAAAGATTCAAAGTTATGTTTCTGATATCTGTGTTAAAGCTCCAGAACTGATACCTCAAGGCTTGGGATTGGGAATACCTTGCGGTATTGTCTCCTCATTGTTCTAAATTTGCATATAAACTTTAAACGTGGCTTTAATTGGAGTCTGTATATAGTTTTTCTTTCTTTTTATAACAATTAGATTAGGTCCTGTCACCTAATTCCTAAGTTATTATCTGCAAAAAATCTAGACCAGTGGTGGGCAACATACGGGCCACACACGGTCCATCAGTGCAAGCCATTGGCGGGCCCCTAGACTGTTTGTTTACATTTGCATGCCCATCCCCAGCTCCCATTGGCCGGGAATGGTGAACTGCAGCCACTGGGAGCTGCGGGCAGCCGTGCAAATGTAAACAAACAGTCTGGCGGCCGGCCAGCAGCTTGCCCTGACAGGCCCCAGGTTGCCCACCACTGCCCTAGCATCTTCAGGTGCCTAAGTAGTCCCTGGAATCATGTTTAAAGTTTCCTTCCCTTCCCCCTCAAAATCTGAAATGGTGCCCCGGTGAGCCAGAGGGCTGCAGGAGGGCTGTGGGCTCTGGCAGGATGCAGCCCCCACCGTGTGACAGCACGAATCTCACCTTGAGCCACGTGCCGAGCGCCAGGCACTACAAGCCACAGCAGCAGCGCAGACGTAAGGGTGGCAATACACCATGCACCAGGCCACCCTTACGTCTGCGCTGCTGCTGTCTGTGGCGTTGCCTTCAGAGCTGGGCACCCGGCCAGCACCCACCAGTATCAGGCCACCCTGCCAGTGCTTAATTTGCACCCAGGCTGAGCTCTGGCAGCTCTTTCAATACAAATTAAACACTGGGGAAGGCAGCAGAGCCCAGAGGTGATGGCGGGGCAGCAAGCCCGGGGAGCCTGTGGGGGTCAGGAGTGATGGGAGGGGGCACCAAAATACAGGTTCATTTTCCCTAAGGCCGACCCTGCACAGCCCCTGCTATCTCAGCCCTGCTCCCCCAACACCCCAACTGTTACAATGTCTCTCAGACCCCTCCTGCTGACCCAGCCCTGATCTCCTCCCCATCACATCCCGCTCCCTGAACTCCACCGGTGTGCCTCAATCCCGACCCGCAGCCCCCCTCCACTGCTTTTCCCAGACCTTGGTGGCAGGAACCAGACCCTGTGATGTGTTCATTGTCACGGACGCTTTCCTCCTAAGCACCAGCTGCACTGCTCCTCATAGGGATGTGCTACTGGTAGCAGTTACTGATATGTTGACTTGTAAGAAACCACACTATCATAACCATTCAGAACATAAAGAAATAAACCAAATGTGAAAAAAAAACAGGAAAACTTGTGAGAAAAATGATATAATAATAAATCTGCGGAAATATGGCAGTGCAAGGAGCAATACAGCTCAGTGTCGCACTCTGTTGTGCCACTCCCATGCATTGCATTCGTTTGGGAATTAAAGGCCTCATTGATATAATGTATAAGCCATCCGCACTAAGAACATTCCTAATGCTTTGACACTGGAAGGAAGGGAAAAGGAAATTCTGAAGAAAGTTTGTAGATGTGTCAGAGTCCAAAACTCACCTTTATGCTTTTCAAGGTGGTAGCCAGATTTATTTCACTTCCCACTTTCTAGCAATGCAGACATCGCAAAACCTGTGTCATGCAGACAGAATACTAGGATGACATTAAATTTCTTATATGAAAGTGTTGTTGCAATGGAAGAGATTGTACATTTTGCAGCAAATCTATAATTACTGTTCTTTACAATGTAAATGTAAAACTTGTATTTAAAATATAAAGTAAATATTACAGGTTTTAGTTTTATTCCAGTACAGACTCAATCGGTGATGTCTTCTGTCATCCCAGGCTAATAGTATCTTACACTCATGGCCTGGGCTGGTGCTACCATTAAGGCGAACTAGGTGGTTGCCTAGGGTGCCAAGATTTGGGGGCGCCAAAAAGGGGTGCCCTCAATTTTTTTTGTACAGCAGTTCCTCCCCGAGCGTGCGGTCGCTGCTCCACTTCTTCCGCTCCCAGGCTTGCGATGCCAATCAGCTGTTTGGTGCCGCAAGCCTGGGAGGCAGGAGAGTTAGAGCAGGGGCGGCATGCTCAGGGAGGAGGCAGAGCAGAGGTGAGCTGGGGTGGGGAGGTGCCGCACGGCTCCCCGGGCGTTGGGAGCTGCCACGGAGGGGTGCCTCAGGGCGGGGGGGGGCAGGGAGCTGCCACAGGGCTGGGAGTGGGGTGCAAGGTGGAAGTTTTGCCTAGGGCGCGAAACTTCCTTCCACCGGCCCTGCTCATGGCCATTGTTGTTTTGACTATTCCTTGATGTCCACCCCATGAACTGTCATGCTACTGTTCAAAGAGTTGTAGGGCTTGTTTCATGGTGTGCACAACAACCACCTTTCTTCCTTTGGCAGAACGGAAAAGTGTCCCCTCTGATAACCAGAGAAGATGGAGATGTGATGATGACAACATCGCCTGCTGCACTTCAGCAATGATCAGATATTTTCAAAGTCATGGATTCATTATAAGGCATATGCATGTACACGAGATCTGAATACAGTATGGGTCATCCTGCCTTTGCTAATGGGTGGGTGGGTGTGATTTCAATACTTGACTAGGAATAGACGTTAAATAAAAATTTTAAACGGCAAGTCATTGCTCAATGAACATTTATGGGTTGTTGTTTGTAGGATACACTGGATAACATACTTGAGAAATAAAGATAAAAATTGGGATTTTTTGCTAATATTTATATTTCACGCTCTTTTGTCATGTAACTGAGAAATACATTGCTAAAGTGCCTTCATATGGAGGTGCAACAGAGTGCTAGGTAAGAAACCCCAAGTCAGCACTCTGTTCACAGCCCCTCCAATCAGGCAGAGCAGACGGGAGCTGAGGAGCCTGTGGGTGCCGGTGTTCTCTGTTCCTGGCAGGTGCGGGGCCACGGCTTAAGCCAGAGAGAAGCCACGGCCCCGCACCTGCCAGGGACAGAGAACTCCAGGGCTGAAGGCTGCCAGTGCCGGTGTTCTCTGTCCTCGTGGCTTCTCTCCGACTTCTCTCTGGATTCATATATTATGTTATATTAAATAGGATGGTTTTTGTATTATTTAATGTACAAATACAAAATAAGCCTTGAAAAATTGTTGGCGCCCGCCACACTCTTCTGAAAACATGAATGTGCTACTGGCCACAAAAAGATTGGGGATCACTGCCTTAGAAGCTCCAGGCAGGGCCGGCTCCAGACCCCAGCGCACCAAGCGCGCGCTTGGGGCGGCATTTTGCCGGCAGGGCGGCAGGTGGCTCCAGCGGACCTTCCGCAGTCATGCCTGCAGGAGGTCCACCGGAGCCACGGGACCAGTGCACTCTCCGCAGGCACATCTGCAAGAGGTCCCCCGGAGCCGCGGGACCGGCGACCGGCAGCGGGCCCCCTGCGGCATGCCGCCGTGCTTGGGGCGGCCAAATTCCTAGAGCCGCCCCTGGCTCCAGGCACTGGCTGCTGTCAGAAGACAGGATATTAGATTAGGCAGACTATTGGTCTGACCCACAACAGCAGTTCTAATTTTCAGCAAAAATGACAATAGATTTTTTTTCCAGGGAGAAAGACGTTATCGCAGGCAGCATACTGCCTTTACTGAATATTTGAGAATCAAGTTGTACACACAAGCAATGGCATGCGGAAAAATACTAAGGGCTGGACTGAGAGGCAAAATAACCATTGCAAAAATGCAATCCCCATTGGTGGCTTGAATCAAAACAAAGTTTTGACACTAGGCCAGAAATTCAGTCAGACTGGAAGTCAGATGATCCAACAGAATAAACATCTGCTCTAAAAATAAGAACAAAAAACAGAATTAAAAATTCAGGGAATTCAGGGAATCACAGCAGCAGATAAGACAACTTGGGAAACTGCTCGGAGACTCTATGCAGTCAGATACAGTGATAAGGGATTCTTTGTTTCTGAGGGGATATGTGTAAAATATTTCACTGACTTAAGTCTCGAGGATTATCTACACTGGCAAGTTAAAGCGCTCTAAATTGCTGGCTCAGGGGTGTGAAAAATCATACACACACACACACACCCCCATGAGCACAGCAAGTTTGAGCGCTTTAAAGCGCTAGTGTGGACAGGCTCAGCTCCCAGTGCTTGGCTCGGAGCTAATCCCCTCGTCGAGGTGGATTACCAGGAGCAGTGACTAGGCATTGGGATGCCTGTGCCTTTAAGAACCCAGCCCTGGGAAGCCCATGCTGAGAGGTGCTGTCTATGGGAAGGGAAATAAAAAAGTCCTCCCCCCCCCTCCGCAACTGGGGTAACTGCTACCCCCTGTGCCCCTGCCTGTGCTGGGTTTTGCCCTCTGACACCCTCTGCCAGCGCCTCACCCCGAGCTTAATGCCGCCTCCTCCCCCCAGCCCTGATTTTGCCCTTTAGCCCCTGTCCCAATCCTGCCTCCAGCTGCTTGACCTCCCCATAATCAGTCCATTTCCACCCCCTGCTCAGACCCTGGCCACCCCCCTGCTCCGATTCGCTCCCTTTGCCACTTTTTAACCCCTGTAAATAGCTGTCGGCAGAATTTTACGGCTAATAAGGGCAGGGTGAAGGGCAGTGGCTTCAGCAGATGTTCCTGAGCATGCTCTGTTCAGGTGGCCGTACAAAAAGCCACTTTGCTCAAATAAATAAACCTCTTCTCCCCCTGCAACAACCTATTCTTGCAAACACGGGTGTCTCAGTCCCACTGGGTAACTGTTACCCCCTGAGCCCCTGCCTGTGCCGGGTTTTGCCCTCTGTCACCTTCTGCCAGCGCCTCATCCCTGGTCTTAACACCTCCCCACCCCCCACCCCTGATTCTGCCCTTTAGCCCCTCTCCTAATCCGTCTGGTGAGCAGGGAATCCAAGGGGAGGAGCCCCAAGGGAGGCTGTATATATGGGGCTGGGGCTCTGGGGCTGGGGCAGTGGGGACGGGACAATGGCTTCACCCACAGCCACGTGCGTCCTGGTCTGGGCCCTGGCACTGCTCTGCGAGGGGACCCAGGGTAAGGGAGGCAGGGGCTGTCTCGGGTCGGTGTGTGTTGGTGTGTAGTGTGGTAGAGTGTGTGGCTATGCAGCAGGGTACTGATGTGTAGTAGAGTGTGTGTTGTGGAGCAGTGTGTAATGTTGTGTAGTAGAATGCATGTTGTGGAGCAGTGTGTTGTAGTGGGCATGTTCTGAAGTGGTTTGGTGTGTAGTGGAGTAGAGTGCATGTTGTGGAGCAGTGTGTTGTTGTGATGTGGAGCAGTGTGGTGGTGTGTTGTGTAGTAGAGTGCATGTTGTGTTGTGTAGTAGAGTGTGTGTTGTGGAGCAGTGTGGTGTTGTGTAGTGTAGTAGAGTGCATGTTGTGGAGCAGTGTGTTATGTAGTAAAGTACATGTTGTGGAGCCGTGTGTTGTAGCGGGCATGTTCTGAAGTGGTGTGGAGTAGAGTGCATGTTGTGGAGCAGTATCTTCTTGTGTTGTGGAGCAGTGTGGTGTGGCTTAGTGTAGTAGAGTGCATGTTGTGTTGTGTAGTAGAGTGTGTGTTGTTGTGTAGTGTAGTAGAGTGCATGTTGTGGAGCAGTGTGTTGTGTAGTGTAGTAGAGTCTGTGTTGTGGAGCAGTGTGTTGTAGTGCAGTGCAGTGGAGTAGAGTTCATGTTATGGAGCAGTATGTTGTGTAGTGTAGTAGAGTCTGTGTTGTGGAGCAGTGTGTTGTAGTGCAGTAGAGTTCATGTTATGGAGCAGTATGTTGTGTAGTGTAGTAGAGTCTGTACTGTGGAGCAGTGTAGTAGGCTGTGTGTCTCTGCAGCAGTGTGTCACTGTGTAGTATAGGAGAGTGTGTGCCGAGGAGCAGTCTGTCGTTGTGTAGGTGTGTGGTGTAAAGTGTAACAGACCATGTTGTGGAGCAGCTGTTCAGGGGACTGTTTTGCAGTGTGTTGTTGACTAGTATCGTGGTGTGGGGGTTGTGGCGTGTGTAGTGCAGTGTGTGCTGAGGGACACGCTGTCGTTGTGTAGAGTAGCACAGAGTGTTTTGTGAAGTGATGAGAGACATACCAGCCTGGCAGGAGGTCTGAGATGGACAGCAGGAGTCCTGCCACCCAGCTCGCCCCCCCACACACGCACACACCAGGCCCCCTCCCCTCCCTGAGCCAGGGAGAGAACCCAGGAGTCCTGGCTCCCAGCCACCACCACCTCTCGCAATCTAACCACTAGACCCCCCGCTTCCCTCCCTGAGCCATGGCTAGAACCCAGGTGTCCTGATGACCCCCGGCTCAGGGCTCTCCCTGCTAGGCTTGGAGGGGCCCCCTGGCAGCCATCGCCCCCTTTTCTGATCTCTGCTCCTTGTTCATGGCCAGGCGCGGACCCTGTCCCCTGCGTCTTCCCCTTCACCTACAAGGACAAGGTCTACACGGCCTGCACAACTGAGGACAGCGAGCGGCCCTGGTGCGCCACCACTGCCAACTATGACCAGGACAAGGCCTACAAGTTCTGCTCTGAGGAGGGTGAGCTCCCAAGGGTGGGACAGGGACAGGACAGAAGGACAGCCAGGGGACGGGATGGGAGGGAAGCCAGCGGACAGGGATAGGACAGAGGCAGCCGGGGGACGGGATGGTGACGGGGGTAGCCGGGGCATGGTTCAGGGATAGAGGGCAGGCCGGGGACAGGGGGCAGCATCAAGCAGCACGGAGGAGCGTCATGTTCCCCGTTTGTGATCCCACATGTCCGGAGCTCGTGGGTCTGGCCCATGTCCAGGCGCTCAGCCGCCGTCTTCTTGACACCCGCCCCAGCGACGTCTCCAGAGCTGGGCAGGGCAGAACCACCCAGTTGCTCTGTCTGTCTAGCCCAATACACCCCTGCCCATCTGTCTGTCTGTCTATGAGTCAGACCCTTGCAGGGTGGCAAGAGGGTCCCCATCTCTAGTGGTCCTTACCCTCCCTTCAGGCTCTGCCCAGGGTGGGGTGAGGGGTCCGCACCCTTCTGCACTGCCCCCAAGGCACCCCACCCCCTGACAGTCCCTGTCTCTCTCCCCACAGCCTATGGCGGGAACTCAGGCGGCGAGCCCTGCTTCTTCCCCTTCGCGTACAGGGGCCACACGTACTATGCCTGCACCACAGAGCAGAGCCACGGGGCCCAGCCCTGGTGCTCCACCACGGCAAACTACGACACGGACGGGCGCTGGAGCTACTGTCCCGACACAAGTATGGTGCCTCCGGGGGCTTCCCGGACAGGGGACATGGGCAGAAGACCCAGCCACGCCCAACATCCCCCCCAAGCACCCAGCCCTGCCAGTGCCCTTCACTCCTGACCTGCAGCCCGTGCTACCTCAACCTTGGGCCCCCCTCCCATATAGCTCTGCCAGTGCACCACAACCCAGTCCCCCATTCCCTGCACTACATTGGGGTTGTGGAAGGGGGCAGTGGTCAGGCTGCTGGGGGGCTCGGGGAGGTGAGGGGTTTTATTTAACTGAAAATGGGCTCAACTTAGACTATAGGGTGGATAGAAAGCTGGCTAGATCATCGGGCTCAACGGGTAGTGATCAGCTCAATGGCTACCCCATCGGCTCAACGGCTCCATGTCTAGTTGGCAGCCGGTATCAAGCAAAGTGCTCCAAAGGCTGGTCCTGGAGCCGGTTTTGTTCAATATCTTCATTAATGATCTGGAGGATGGCGTAGATTGCACCCTCAGCAAGTTTGCAGATGACACTAAACTGGGAGGAGTAGTAGATATGCTGGAGGGTAGGGATAGGATAGAGAGGGACCTAGACAAAGTAGAGAACTGGGCCAAAAGAAATCTGATGAGGTTCAACAAGGACAAGTACAGAGTCCTGCATTAGGACGAAAGAATCCCATGTACTGCTACAGACTAGGGACCAAATGGCTAGGAAGCAGTTCTGCAGAAAAGGAGCTAGGGGTTACAGTGCATGGGAAGCTGGATATGAGTCAACAGTGTGCCCTTGTTGTCAAGAAGGCTAATGGCATTTTGGGTTGTATAAGTAGGGGCATTGCCAGCAGATCGAGGGACGCGATCATTCCCCTCTATTCGGCATTGGTGAGGCCTCATCTGGAGTACTGTGTCCAGTTTTGGGTCCCACACAAGAAGGATGTGGAAAAATTGGAGAGTCCAGCGGAGGGCAACAAAAATGATTAGGGGTCTGGAGCACATGACCTATGAGGAGAGGCTGAGGGAACTGGGATTCTTTAGTCTCCAGAAGAGGAGAACGAGGGGGGATTTGATAGCTGCTTTCAACTACCTGAAAGGGGGTTCCAAAGAGGATGGATCTAGATTATTCTCAGTGGTAGCAGATAACAGAACAAGGAGTAATGGTCTCAAGTTGCAGTAGAAGAGGTTTAGGTTGGATATTAGGAAAAACTTTTTCACTAGGAGGGTGGTGAAGCACTGGAATGGGTTACCTAGGGAGGTGGTGGAATCTCCTTCCTTAGAGGTTTTTAAGGTCAGGCTTGACAAAGCCCTGGCTGGGATGATTTAGTTGGGAATTGGTCCTGCTTTGGGCAGGGGGTTGGATTAGATGACCTCCTGAGGTCCGTTCCAACCCTGATAATCTATGATTCTATGATTTTGGTTTGAGTGTGAGCCATGTTACCCAGCATGCTCTCAGTCTCTTCTGTCTCCCACATCCCATCTCTCTCCCCCGTCCCATCTCTCCCAGTTCTTGGCGGGAACTCGGAGAAGCCCTGTACGTTCCCATTCAGCTATAAAGGCAGGCAGTACACAGCTTGCACCATGGACAATGGGCAGCGGCCCTGGTGTGCCACCACAAGCAACTACGAAGCAGACCATACATGGAGGTACTGCGGCATGGCAGGTATGTGGGGCCAGGAGAGGCTTAAGGGGTGAGTTTGCTTTGCAGCTGGTATGTACACAGACTATGGGGACAAGAGGCTAGCATGGCCCAGTGGAGAGAGCACAGGAAAAAGAATCAGGACACATGGGCTCTATTCCTGATTTTAGCTCTGTGTCTAGGCAGCACTGGGCATGACAGGGTCCGATCTCAGTGACTATGTGTCTGGGCAATGCTCTGTTCTACTCTGGGAGTTTTTAGTGTCTCCATTACCGTGGTATCTGAACAGTCAATCAAAATGAGTGGACACGAAGCATTCATTTGTATGTTGGTCCTGTAGGAGCAAGGAACATCTCAGTGCCCATATTGAACCAAACCAAAATTTTGCCCAGTGCTGCCGATCGACACCTTGGATCTTTTTTCCTAGCCTAGAAATATTTTTGGGAATTCAACATTTTTCCCCTTTGGGATTGGAGGGGGGGGGAAATGAAACCTCAAAAATATTCATGAACTGAAAAGCCAAACTCTCAGTTCGGCTCATTTAAAAAGTTTAGTTTTGAAACCTTCTGTTTCCATTTCAACCTTTTTTCTTTTTTTAACTTTTTTTCACGCTAATTAATTTAAATTCCTGTAACCCTTCTGCCAGTCAGAGTTGGCAGCAACAAGGGCCGGGTTCAGTATCTAGAGGTTCCTTTTCAACAATGCAACTCAGAACCGGCTCGAGCTCCCACCCAGTGACCTGGGACAATTACACACCACCCCCTGGGTGCCCCTAAGAGGCAAAACTTCTCCTCTTGCAAGCACAGAGTCTGAGCGTAGAAAAGAAACTTCTAATAAAAGGAGGGAAGTAACTTTACATTAACGTGGGAAAACACCACAAACAGGGTTTATAACCATAAACCATGAACAAAAGACTCACCCTCCACTAAGTTGGGCTGTGTCCTTTTCCCCTCAGGGTCTTAAGTCCAGCAACCAAAAGTCCCTTTAACATGCCCATCCCTTCTCTGCACCCCAGTCACTGTTGCTGTCCTTGGCCAGGGCAGACCTAGAGTTCAGAGGCTCATGGGCGGCGAGTTCTATGGGCCCGTGGAGCCCAGGCCCCACCAATAATCCAGAAGGTGAGCCCAGCTCCACCAATGTTTGGGCCCCAGGCCCTGTGCTTTGGGGGTCCCCGTGTCGCAATGCCGGGCACTCTCACGGCAGCGGCAGCTCCCGGGAGAGGCCCCAGCAGCAACTGGGCTCACAGCCCATTGGCTGGGAACCCCAGCCAATGGGAGCTGCCGGGGGCGGTGCTGGAGCTGCCTGGCCGCGCCTCCACAGCAGGGAGGGGGAGCGAGCCACCGGCAGCGTCTGAGCCCTGGGCAGAGCAGCAGCAGCGTCTGTGCCTGTCAGACAGACTCAGCCGGTGAGCTGTGAGGGCAGCCAGACACAGACACACAGACACAGCCGGGGAGGGGGGTTTGGTGGGGACAAACAGACACAGCCAGGGGGTTGTGGGACAGACAGACACAAGGACACAGCCAGGGGGTTGTGGGACAGACAGACACAGCGGGGGGGGACAGACAGACACAGACGGGGTTGTGGGACAGACAGACATAAGGACACAGCCCGGGGGGGGGGCGTTGGTGGGGACAAACAGACACAGCTGGGGGGTTGTGGGACAGACACACACAGCCGGGGGTGGTGGGGACAGACAGACACAGCCGGGGGTGGTGGGGGCAGCCAGCCAGACACAGCCGGGGGGTTGTGGGACAGACAGACACAAGGACACAGCCAGGGGGTTGTGGGACAGACAGACACAGCGGGGGGGGACAGACAGACACAGCCGGGGTTGTGGGACAGACAGACATAAGGACACAGCCGGGGTGGGCGTTGGTGGGGACAAACAGACACAGCTGGGGGGTTCTGGGACAAACACACACAGCCGGGGGTGGTGGGGGCAGCCATCCAGACACAGCCGGGGGGTTGTGGGACAGACAGACACAAGGACACAGCCAGGGGGTTGTGGGACAGACAGACACAGCGGGGGGGGGGGGACAGACAGACACAGCCGGGGGTGGTGGGGGCAGCCAGACAGACACAGCCGGGGAGTTGTGGGACAGACAGACACAAGGACACAGCCAGGGGGTTGTGGGACAGACACACACAGCGGGGGGGGGGACAGACAGACAGAGCCGGGGGTGGTGGGGGCAGCCAGACAGACACAGCCGGGGGTTGTGGGACAGACAGATATAAGGACACAGCCAGGGGGGTTGTGGCACAGACACACACCAGGACACAGCCAGGGGGATTGTGAGGACAGACAGACGGACACAGATGGGAGGTTGTGGGGACAGACAGATGGAGCCATGGGCGGGGAAAGGAGCAGCAATGGGCACCCCGGGGCTGGTATAAAATACACAGAATGGGGGGAAGCTTCCTGAGGGGACTATAGCAACACCCCCCGCAGAGCAGACCCAGGTTGCAGCTGGCTCTGCCCATCACAGCCCCCTGTCCCACAGAGACCCACACAACCCTCTGCCCCCTCGAGAGACTCCCAATGACCCCTGTGCCCCTGTCACTCCTCTCCAGAGAGCCCTCCCCTTTGTGCCAGCCCACTCCCCTCCCCCACTGCCTCCCCTCCTCCAAAGCTCCCTACAATCTCCCCCTTTGCCTTCCGCCCCCCAGCCCAGCCCATTCCATTGGTCGGGAGGCTCCCAGTCTAGCGGCTATCAGGGCCCACGGGAGCTTCACATGAGGCAGGGTGCCTGCCTGCAGATGCAGACCTGCCTGGCTGTGCCTCCACAGCACAGGGAGGGGGAGCCACAGGTGAGCAAGCCCTGGTCATCATCACAGGCCCAGTAATTCTCTGGATATTTAATTTCACTGAGGCAAAATGTGTGCAATTTTATGGGTTGAATGATTGAATGACATAATACCCACCTGCCCGCATTGTCCATCACTAAGTCCAGTAATTTTGTCAAGTGTTTGTTGCACAACATGATGGTGCCTACCCCTACCTTGTGCTTCAGGGGATGATGGGGTCCAGGGCAACCTGTTATAGCCTGTTATAGAACTACCTGATTAGTAATTGGATATGTTGGCTGGCATCTTTTTTTACGTGTTCGCTCCCCCTGATGTTAGAACCTGGCTACACCACTGGGAAGGGGAGCTTCCTAGACCTGTGCAGCTGGGGCTTAGGTGAATTTTGTGATACTGTGCCCCTCCCCAGCTACCACCCTGCAGTCCCCACTCCTGCACCATGCTGGGCAAGGGGCAGCCCCATCCCCAGTGAGGCTATGGTGAGGGGTGGCAGCAGGGGAGGCCACACGTGATGGCAACCTCCCCCCTCGGTACCCACCATAGGGGAGGCGAGTGGGCTTTCTGGACCTGAGAGGGACCTAGGAGCACGTGCAGTGAACTGCGGGGTAGAGGAGGGGTCCCTCCTCTGGAGCTTGCTGCTGCCATGGAGGGTGGAGGGGAGTCCTCTTTGGCCCTAGCCCTGGGGCAGCCTGTCTGCACCCCAAGTTCCTTATCCCCAGCCCTGCCCCAGAGTCCTCACCTGATGGGAAAAACACGCAATTTAAATTTGGTGGTCAGTTTAGAGTATCATAGAATATCAGGGTTGGAAGGGGCCTCAGGAGGTCATCTAGTCCAACCTCATGCTCAAAGCAGGACCAATTCCCAACTAAATCATCCCAGCCAGGGCTTTGTCAAGCCGGGCCTTAAAAACCTCTAAGGAAGGAGATTCCACCACCTCCCTAGGTAACCCATTCCAGTGTTTCACCACCCTCCTAGTGAAAAAGTTTTTCTTAATATCCAACCTAAACCTCCCCCACTGCAACTTGAGACCATTACTCCTTGTTCTGTCCTCTGCTTCCACTGAGAACAGTCTAGATCCATCCTCTTTGTAACCCCCTATCAGGTAGTTGAAAGCAGCTATCAAATCCTCCCTCATTCTTCTCTTCTGCAGACTAAACCATCCCAGTTCCCTCAGCCTCTCCTCATAAGTCATGTGCTCCAGCCCCCTAATCATTTTTGTTGCCCTCCACTGGATTTTCCAATTTTTCCACATCCTTCTTGCAATGTGGGGCCCAAAACTGCACGTAGTACTCTAGATGAGGCCTCACCAATGTTGAATAGAGGAGAATGATCACGTCCCTCGATCTGCTGGCAATGCCCCTACTTATACAGCCCAAAATGCTGTTAGCCTTCTTGACAAAGGCCAGAGGAGGGAGTGTTAGTACCTGTGCAGACTTCTGGGAAGTGCATGGGGTGGAAGGGGATGCTGGGATGCTCTGGAACCACTCCTTCAAAGACAGTCAGGACTCTGGGGGAGCCTCCTCTCTGAGCAGACTGTCTCCAGGGCAAGAAGCTTACACCTTCCTGGGTCTGACCTCAGAGCATTCAGCATGCCCTTCCACACCATGCACTTTCCGCAGTGAGTCCGCCCAGGCGGGGTCCTGGGGCAGCCAGAGGTCCCTGCACCCCAACTCCGCAGTCAGATGTGACTCTCAGCCAGACTGTAAAACAGAAGGTTTATTAGATGATGGGAACACAGTTTAAACAGAGCTTATTGGTACAGAAAACAGAACCCCTCTGTCAGGTTCATCTTGCGGGGTGGGGAGCCCAGAACCAAGTTCTGAGTCTCTCCCCATTTCCCTAGCCAGCTCCAAACTGACACTCCCTCCTCTGGCCTCTGTGTCTCTTCCGGACAAGGAGGCCACCTGATCTCTTTGTCCCCAACACCTTCAGTTGGCATCTTGCAGGGGAAACTGAGGCACCCACACAGTATTCAGAGAAAATATTAAGAACATTCCCACTTCATCACAACAGGTGCAACGTAATATAATACTATATATTGAAGTAGGCAAGTGCTGCTTCTGACTTTCCACTTTTAATTGACCCTTGTAATCTTGTGGCGCTGACGCGTTGTAGCTTCATTTTATATCGTCTTACAGGGCGGGAGCGGGGGGGCACCACCATTTTGGGCCCCACCAAAAATTATACAAACCTGCCGCCTATGCAGAGGCTCATCTGCAGAGTTCACCTCCTACCCTGGGCGGAAAGAGAGTGGGTAAGGAGGCACCTTACTTGCTCCATTGCTCAGGCATTCACTCACCACCCCTCTCTGCGGGGCTCTGCTCCACCAGCTGCCCTGCTGGCCAGTCACTAAGATGTCTCCAGGGTCCACTGCTTAACTCACCTCTCAGTGATTTCAGCTGTTAGTGGGGGAAGCCTCACTGCTGGTGCACATGGGTCAGTCTCTTGCATCAGAGGCACTGTACCAAAATAGGTCTAATATTCAGGCCTAGGTATCAGCAATTTCAGCTTTGCCGCATGTAACAAAACTCTCAACTGCGTCTAAATTAGCTCTTTTATTATACCATGGAGAGAGATCAGGTCAAAGACTGTTTGGGTCCCTTAAGGACAGGTCACACAAACCTGTCCCCACCCTCTCTCAGTTCACTGGGCTTTGGAACCCATGTCCCTGGCCTAGCAAGCGCTGTTTAGGTGAGGGTGAGTCCCTCCATTGGGATATGCCAGGTACAGTTCTGCTGCCCTCGGTTCACACAAGGATAGCAACCCTTTATTACTCCTGCCCCAATAACAAGGAGCCTGGGGATGCCACAGCAGTCAAAAGTGACCATTTGGGAAAGCAATTGCATCATGCTTAGCACCTAGGCAGGGTGGGTGTGTCCATACAAACGAGATCAGCTTCTGAAGTCTTTTTCCACAGCTCACCACTAGATGTCAGGGGAGAGCTCATTCAGACGCTCTTTACATTTCAAAACAAAAAGGTGCTCCCAACCGGGAACCAAGATTTTTTTTTTTTCCATTTCAAACATGTCAAAACATTTCCACACTTTTTTCTCTTTACATTTTTTTCATGTCGGGAAATACATCAAAACCAGCAACATTAATCAAAAAGCCCAAACACGTTTGATTCCCATGAATTGGCATTTTTTCCACTTAAAAAAATTGTTTTGTTGGGAAAATTCAGGCCCAGTTCTCCCAGCAAATCGCCTGCCCTGCGTCCTGCCTTCTGCCCTGTTTTAACCCTTTCCTCCCTTGCCTCTTTCTCCACCAGCTACAGGGGGAAATTTGGACAGCTCCCCTTGCGTCTTCCCTTTCGTCTATGAGGACAAGACCTACCACAGCTGTACGGCAGTCAATGACCAGATGGGACGGCCCTGGTGTGCTACCACTCCCAACTACGATAAAGACCATCTCTGGCGCTTCTGCTTTAGCAAGGGTGAGTCCCGGCCATGACCAGAGTGCTCCATGTCGGCACAGAGGGAAAAGGTTTGTGGAGGACATGCCGGTACGTGGAGCTCTAGCACAGTTAGCGCTGTCACCCAGTCTTGTGGGCCGAATGAGCTCACTGGTGGGGCTGCATGCTACAAATGGCTTCCTCTGTGCAGCCAGATTGCCTGGCACCTCCTTGTGATGCTGACATCAGAGATGGGATGCCATTGTCAGGCTAGATAGGCCCCTGGGGTGATCCCATGCTCCTATGTGCAATGCCATTCATCCACTATAAAAAAATATCTTGGTTTCACCACAGCAGTGAGATGAGACACCCTGGCTTTTCTTTTTTGCTGAGAAAACGGCCATGATGGTCATTCTCTTCGGCGTTCCTGCTGTTCACTCTGATTTACTCGTTACCTTTGCAGTCTATGGGGGGAACTCCAGTGGCCAACGCTGCATGTTTCCTTTCATCTATGAAACCGAGCTATTTCACAGTTGCACCAATGCTGGAAGCAAGATGGGACATTTCTGGTGTGCCACAACCCACAACTACAACCAGGATAAGCTGTGGAGCTACTGTCCAGATATCAGTAATGTATCCAGTCTCTTTGTATGTTCCCTCTGGGGCAGATCTGGTTTGCTGGTGATTCTGAAAAATCAGGCTGGGGGACGAGTTTGTCCTGGATTGCCATGAAAATGAATTTGTAGAAATTATCAGTGAATCAAAAAATTGGGAGGGGGGGATCATTTCAGGTAGATCATGAAAGTTCATTTTAAAAAAAAAAGTCATTGCATTGCAAAGTCAGAAAAAATGGTTTTGAGTGTATTCCTAAAATGAAATTTCTGAAATTTTCAGAGAGTTAAAAAAATTAGAAAAACATTTGTCTTGGGTTGTCCAGAAAATGAAATATTTCACAGTTTTTAATTAATCAAAAAAACTGAGGGACAATGTGTTTTGGGAGGATCCCAGAAACAAATTTGTTCGAAATTTTCCATCATTTGGAAGATTGGGGAAAAAAACATTTTGGGTGGATCCCGGAATTGAAATTTTTTTCAACACTTTTTGTGAATTAAAAAATCAGGAAACAAAATTGTTTTGGGTAGATCCTGAAAATTATTTTTTTTAAATTTTCATTGAACTGAAAATTTAAGGGAAAAAAATCCCTGTGGGTTTAATGGACCATTTCATTTCAATTTCGAGCATTTTTTAAACGTTCTAAATTTTGGTTATAATAAAATAGAAGGAGATTGTGAAAGCTGATGTTGTTTCAAATTGAAGAATCGACCCTTTCTGAATTTTTTGTCATTTTCCCAACATGAACAATCCCTCACTACACATTTTGTCTTCACTGTATCTGTACTTTTTGCCAGAAACATTTAATCTGAAAAGTTTCATCCACCTTTATTTACCAAGTTACCCAGGGGCCTCCAGATCTCCTGTATGATCTCATCCCCTCTCTGCTGTGCCCCTGAGACAATGAGGAGTTGTGACACTTTGATACCAGTGGGAGTTTGGCACTGGGAGTCTATCTGATTGGTTGGTGGGATAGTGGCTCAGAACACATCCCTCCCAGCCAGGGGTGGCTCTAGGAATTGCGCCGCCCCAAGCAGGGCGGCACACCGTGGGGGGCGCTCAGGCGGTCGCTGGTCCCGTGGCTCCGGTGGACCTCCTGCAGGCATGCCTGCGGATGCTCCACTGAAGCCGCGGGACCAGCGGACCCTTCGCAGGCACGCCTGTGGGAGGTCCACCGGAGCCGCCTGCCGCCCTCCCGCGGGACGCCGTCCCAAGCACGTGCTTGGCGCGCTGGGGTCTGGAGCTGGCCCTGCTCCCAGCAGCTGAAGGAGCCTCTAAGGATTCCTTCGGGAAAAGTTCGATGCCAGGGTCTAGGAGCAGCCACAGAATCGGATCCAGACCTGATGGAGGGTCTGACCTCAGTGGGATTTGGAAATCCAGGTTCCTGTTCCAGCCCAGTGTTGACCTTCCTGGAAGATGCTTTAGCCATGATGATGTCTTCAAATCCAGACCGGATGCCATTCTAGTACTTGAGTGAAACCCAAGTTATTGGGTTCAACACAGAGAAAATCGGTGGACATTCACTGGCCTGTGTTCTACAGGACATCAGACTAAACCAGTGGCTCTCAAACTTTTTTACTGATGATCCTTTCATATAGCGAGTCTCTGAGTGTGACCCTCTCCTTATAAATTTAAAACACCTTTTTATATATTTAACACCATTATAAATGCTGGAGGCAAAGTGGGGTTTGGGGTGGAGGCTGATAACCTCGCGAACCCCTGAGGGGTCCCGACCCCCAGTCTGAGAACCCCTGGACTAAATGATCACAATGGTCCCTTTTGGCCTTGGGATCTATGAAAGCCTGCCTGAGATTTCTTGGCTGTTGGTGATGGGTGGCCGGCTCATAGTGGGATGCGGGAGCCAATAGTCTGTAGGCAGGTGGACATGTTGGCGGTGTCTATAACCATCTCCCTTTGCCTCCCTAGTCCTGGGTGGGAACGCGCCAGGAAAGAGCTGTGCATTCCCCTTCCTCTACAACAAACAAATGCACTACACCTGCACCAGTGAGGGGGAGAGCTCGGGAAAACTGTGGTGCAGCACCACCAGGAATTACGACGTGGACAAGAAGTGGACTTACTGCTCCATGCCAGGTAGGACAGGGGACGGAGGAAGCTGAGCCTTGCGGTTAAGGCGTTTGGATCATCGAGACCTGGGTCAATTCCTGGCTCTTTCATAGACTCCTTGAGTGAGTCAGTTAGAAAGTGATTTGTTGGTTTTTTGGTCCCCACCCCCTGCCCCTTAGGAAATGCTGAGCAAGCTGAAGTTCATGGGTAGCAGCTGTTCAACAGTTCTTAAAACCATCCCCCAAATCGCCCTAGAGCGGAGTGGCTCCTTCTATTGGCTGTTTAGATTGGCAGCACTTTGAGACAGGGGTTGTCTGTCTCCGTCTGTCTGGGCAGCGCCTCGCACAACCCTGATCTTGGTGATTTTGTGTCTGGGCAACGCCCAGCCTGATGGGGCCCCGATCTCAGTGACTCTGAGGCTAGTATGTAGAGGACTTGACTAATGCACGAAATGACCACAGAAGATGTACCCCGAAAACACATCTGGGTTGTGGCCAGTGATGAGCTGCCAAAATCTTAACAACCGGTTCCCTATAAAAAGTTCTGATTTAAGGGGTGGGCAGGGGGAGACATACCCGTGGGGCCGGGGGCCCCTGCAGGGCCTGG
Source organism: Mauremys reevesii (assembly GCF_016161935.1). Classification (NCBI taxonomy): domain Eukaryota; kingdom Metazoa; phylum Chordata; order Testudines; family Geoemydidae; genus Mauremys; species Mauremys reevesii. The sequence continues at coordinate 909,092 of NW_024100782.1, read as the reverse complement.
GGCAAATTGCCCCACTTGCCCCATCCCCTCCCCTCTGGCCAGCCCTGGAGCTTGCAGCAGGACCCCCCCCCCCGACACCTTGCCGGGCCTCTCAAAAAGTGGCAGCAGGATGACTCCAGAGCTCAGCTGAGCTGCCCAGCTGGTGCCAGCAGCTGGCCACGCTGCAGCTGGGGGGAAGCGGGTGAAGGGCCGGGGGAGCCTCAGCCTCCCCAGCTGGGAATCCTGGGAGCAACAGGATGGTCTGGCCCGCGGACTGGAGTTCTTTGCCCACCCCCTATCCCTTTAACAACTGGTTCTCCACGGAGGTCTAATTTTAGCAACCGGTTCTTGGGAACCTGTGGGAACCTGCTCCAGCTCACCACTGGTTGTGGCTGTGTCTAACCACCTGTGCGTGTGTAAACTGGCTAAATGGACTTCCCCATGGACCCACATTTTGCATACACAACCTCCAACTGCACAGTTGGGGGGGGGGTTGCCTGTCCCCTTGGCATCTTTGGCTCATTAGCCCCATGATGCAGAAGTGGGGAAACTGAGGCATGGAACTGGGCTGTGCCTTGCTAAAGATCACCCAGCAGAGCCAGGCACAGCACCCAGGTCTCTCGTTGCTCAGCCTGGCGCTCTCTCTCCTAGTCCTAAGCTGCATGGGGAACCATCTAACAAAGTGTTTGCTTCTGTTGCTGTGTTTGGTCTGCAGACTACGACAAGCCCTGTGTCTTCCCCTTCATCTATAAGAAGTTTAAATTCCACACCTGCACCAACCTGGCAGAGGACAGTGGGAAGTTCTGGTGTTCCACCACAGACAACTACGACCAGGACCATAAGTGGAGCTACTGCCCTGCCTGAGACAGGTAAGACAGGGCGACGGGATGGTCTCTGTTTATCATATCTCGGTCTGGACCAGGGGTGCGTATGATGGGTTTGGTCACAGAGATCCCCTTGGGACTGTCACCTGATGTGCTGAAATTACCTCTGAGCCCTTTTTCCCTGCCAGCTTGGGACTTCCAGAACCCTGACTTGTTGAGCCAGACACGCTAGCCTGCTGCAAACACAGACCCAGAGTCTGAGCCACACCCCCAAAGCTGCAGACTTAACTGAAAACAGCTCAGCAGGTACTTGTCTCCAGCACCCAGACACCCAGCTCCCAATGGGATCCAAACCCCAAATAAATCCATTTTACTCTGTATAAAGCTTATACAGGGTAAATTAGTAAATTGTTCGCCTTCTATAACACTGATAGAGTGATATGCACAGCTGTTTGCATATTACTCTGGGTTTATTAATGAAAAAAATGATTGTATTAAGTATAAAAAGTAGGATTTAGGTGGTTTCAAGTAATAACAGACAGAACAAAGTAAGTCACCAAGTAAAATAAAGCAAAAACACTCAAGTCTAAGCCTAATACATTAAGAAACTGATTACAGGTAAATCTCACCCTCAGAGATGTTCCAATAAGCTTCTTTCACAGACTAGACTCCTTCCTAGTCTGGGCCCAATCCTTTCCCCTGGTACAGTCCTTGTTAGTTCTAGCAGGCATCTTGGGTGGTAAGCAGGGGGTTTCTCATGGCTGGCAGCTTCTTTTGTCCTCCTCCACCCCCTTTTATAGCTTTGGCACAAGGTGGGAATCTTTTACCTCTCTGGGTCCCCACCCGTAAATCTAAATGGAAAAGTACCAGATTGAAGATGGATTTTATTATCAGGTGACATGGTCACATATCACTGTAAGACTCCCAGTCTCCATTCCCCATAGGCTGGCCCACACATACACAGGAAAGCTTTAAAGTAACTAAGGCCATTTACAGCTGATTGTTTCTGGAGCTCCCTTAATGGCCTCCACTTAATATGTTTACATCAGTGATACAAGTTTATATCTTGTTCTCCTAACTCCAGCTGTAGAAATAATACATGCAAACAAATAGGATGAACACACTTAGTAGATGACAAGCTTTCTAATGACACCATACAAAGGGTATTTAGCATAAAGCATATTCCAGTTATGTCATATTCATAAGCATATTTCCATAAAGCATGTGGAGTGCAACATCACAGGATGATCCTTCTTCTTTTATCTATTTACACTGAGAACTCTTCCAGGCAGGGACCGTCTGCAGCACCCAGTGCAAGGGACCCCTGATCTCCATGACTCTGTGTCTGGGCAGCGCACAGCACACCAGGGCCCCAATCTGGTGACTCTGTGTCCATCCATCTATCACCACGTGCATCCATCCATCCTTCCCCATACGCATCCATCCATCCACTCATACATCCCTATCCACAGTCACCCATCCAACCATCCCCATACACATCCACCAAGTACCCAACTATGGAACCATAGTGATATAGGGCTGGAAGGGACCAAAGAACCAAGCCCTGCCCTCCCCCCGCTTGCCCCATGCTGAGGCAGGACCAAATATACCTAAACCATCCCTGACAGATGTTTGTCCAACCCCTAATGACAGGGATGCCACAATCTCCCCTAGGTATTCTGCTCCAGAGCCGAATTATCTGCAGAGCTAGAAAGTTTTTCCTAGTATCTAACCTAAATCTCCCTAGCTGCAAACTCAGCCAATTCCTCCTTGCCTGTCCCTCGGTGGCCGTGGAAACAATTGTTCTCCATCCTCTTTCTGGCAACCTTATGCATATTGGAAGACTTATTGGGTTCCCCCCTTAGCCTTTTCTTCTCAAGACAACCTGCCCAAGTTTTTCAACCTCCCCTTCTAGGTCAGGTTTTTTAAACCTCTGATCATTTTAGTTGCTCTTCTCTGGACTCTCTGCAATTTGCTCACATCTTTCTTCAAGTGCAGTACCCGAAACTGAACACTGTCCTCCAGTTGAGACCTCACCAATGCCAACTACAGCAGGACAATGACCTCCCATGTCTGACATACGATGTTCCCATTAATACACCTCAGAATGTTAATTGCCTTTTTCACAACCTCACGATGATGTCAACTCATATTCAATTTGAGATCTACCCTAACCCCTAGATCCTTTTCTGCTGTCCTGCTGCCTAGCTAATGAAGTGGTGCTGAAGGTCTGTCCTTCTGTCCTTTTCAGGTGACAGCCATAGAGCCGGGAGGAGACAGAACGATGACATTCAAAATTAAATGAAAGGAATGAGCCCCGCTCTAGACACCTCTGCTCTCCCAACAAAGATCGCTTCTGATCAACAGATACCGGTGGCATAATCACCCTTAAATCCAAATCCAAATGTGCTCATTTCTCTAGCTGATTTTAGTAAATTCAAATAAAGCATCTTCTGAAACACAGCATCTGCAAGTTCTGCATCTGGGTAGAAGGCAATAAATGACTTGTCTGTTTCCCTGGGGTGAGGATGACAGCGCGATGGCTTTTGCTTCTGATGCATATTGGGCATTTCCCAACAAACATGGCTTATTGGAAGGGTTATAAATCCTCATGCTTCAGGGTTGAAGATGATCACTCTTAGTGGTCAGGAACAGAACATCCTGGGAGACAGATTATCCCACATTTCTGCAGTACTTTCTCTGAATCTTGTCATGCTTCTATTGCCGGAGATACTGAACTAGACAGACCTTGGGTCTGGCCTGGCCTGACTAGTTTTATGTTCACAGTCGACACATTAGAGGGAAATGACCCAAAATGCCCAGTGGCAATGGCTCCATGTTCTTCGTGAGGTTGGGTGAAGTCCTGCTCCATTGACATCAGTGGCAAAGCTCTTATTTCTAACGTGACAATAACACACAATCTGAGTTTTCAGCAGCACTCAGGTCCTGTCATGAACCTTTAGGTGCCTTAACTGATCATTCCGTGCCTGCGAATGGCAAGGGGTCAGATCCCCGGCTGGCCTCAGTGGGTGTGGGTCACAGGGGCAGCAGGTTATATGGGCTCAAGGTGCTCGAGCACTAGGAATATTCAAGGCTGAGGGCTGTGCTCCACCAATATTTGGAGCTGGGTTTCTCCCCTGGCCCTGCCTGGAGCGGGCCCTGCTCCCTCCCCCCCCCCCATGCCTCAGAGTGTCCCCCCTGCCACGGAGCTTCCCTGCCTGAAAAAAAAAACAGCCAGTGCCTCTCTCCCTTGCTTGTGCTGCCTGCTGCTGCTTCTGCCTAAGGCTATAGAGATCAGCATCTGGCAGCCTGTTGGAGCACTGGGGGAGGGGGAGAGGGGGAGAAGATGCATGCATGTGCCTGGCAGCCCTTTCTCCTGTCTCCTGGCACCCACCTGGAGGAGGGGTTCCAGACAGGATATGGACATCTGGAGTGGACCTCACTCACCTGAGCAGCTGCTGGGGCTTCGGTGAGGTTTAACCCTGTGATCCACCCCCTCCCCCTGCAGCCCCCACTCCTGCCCAAAGCTGGGCAAGGGGCAGTCCGATCCCCAGTGAGGCTAGGGTGAGGGGCAGCAGCAGGGGAGGCCACACATGATGGCAACCCTCACCACCACCTGGTACCCACCATAGGGGAGGCGAGTGGGCTTTCTGGACCTGAGAGTCCCTAGGAGCATGTGCAGTGACCATGGTGCAGAGTGAGTGTGCTGCCGGGCAGGGGGGAAGAGGAGGGGTCCAGAAAATCTGACACTGACTGGCCACCAGGAAAATTTCATCTGCCTTATTGGGAGTAGTGAGCATTGTCTGCTTCCCCTGTGTATTCTGTTTTGGTAACTGTTCATAAATAAAGGTTAGGATATTACTGTGTAAGGCTATTTCACTGGTAAAAGGCCCCGCAAACCTGCCGAAAATTACGCCCTGAGCCCTAAGAACTCAGTAAGGTGGGTACTTAAATTAATGAGGTTCTACCCTGAGGCCTAGGAACTGGTTAAGCGTGGGGGGGCTAAATGAACCGGGATATGCTTTGAACCCATGGAAGGGTAAACGTGGGTGCCCTAGAGTGTGCCGGTAACAAATCAGTAACAAGGGCTGTGATGTGCGCTAGACAGCAGACCCGCGAAGCCAGGTTCATGGTGGTTTGCCCTATTATAGGGCCTGAGCGTGATCATGAATAGTCATGCTAATGCTCAGCCTCCCATGTGCAAATCTAACTCCCTCACCTTCATAATATTGGGGAGCACTTATCCAATAAGTAGGGCCCTACCAAATTCACAGTCTACACCTGGACATAGGTTGGCTTAACTATATCACTCAGGGGGGGGTGGATTTTTCACACCTCTGAGCAACGTAGTGAGGTCGACTACCTGGCCTCTGTCGTTCCCAGGTAAGAGCTGCTGTGTCTCTCCAAAGGCAGCTTCCATCCCAGCCTCTTGTCACCTCCTGGCCCATCATCCTCCAGCAGCACAGTTACTGTTATCAACCAAACACCAAATCTCATCCCAGAAGGATAATGACTTTTTTTCCCATGAAGCAATGCTGGCTGGTGCGAATTCCCTTTCCATCCTTTAATTCTTTATTCTTGGTGCCCTGTATGAAGCATTCCCATGATTCTGCCCAGGGTCAATGTCAGAGGAAATAGGGAGACACACCCAGCCACTGGCATGGGGGTGGGGGAGGGAATGGCGACCCTGACATCGAGGTGGGGGGACAATAGAAGCGCACACAGATTGTGCCCAGCATTGGTGTCAGGTACCAGCCTATACTTCCCCAGACCATCCCATTTACCCTTTGTAAATGTAAGCAGAGTCAGGATGAGATCTACCCTGACATCTGGTGGTACATTATGAGGAGTGGGCAAAGGAATTTTAGGAATGTGCATTTGCATTGGTAAACCCACTCCACTTAGCATAACACACAGCAGCATGGGATGGTTATTTTCACACTGTGGAATCCCCAATTTCTTTGTTATTGGGGCAGGAAGGAAAAAAAATGCTGTTACCTTAATTATGTGAATGAGCAACTATGAGACTGCTTTATGACAGAAATAACTCAACCTACATTAAATAGTACTTGCTAGACAAGGGACATGGGTTCCAAAACCCAGTGAAGGGAGAGAGGCTGGGGACTGGTGTGTGTACCTGATGGTATGGGCCCCTTTTGAGGGCCTGGAACACCAATTGCACATTCTCCTCTCTCCACTGTTAAAGAGCAGAGCTAATTTTGAATCCTTTAGGAGTCCATCTGGAGGCTGCTGACCTGAATTCCCATTGGGCCAAGGTGGCGCTGGGGCTCTTCTACTACAAGTTGAAACCACTAAGAGCTGAAATCACTAAAAGAGCTTAAGCTTACTGAGCTGAGATCACTGAGTGGGGGAGCCTGAAGATCTATCACCAAGCAGCTGGCAGAGCAGAGCAGTCTGCAGCACGTTGGCGCAGCCCGTGGAACAGTGAGCAGTGTGGAGCGGTTCATGGGGACTGCTGATGCGGTTCACGGGTTGGCTGGAGGAGCGGCACAGCTGATGGAGTGGAGCCAGTCGTGGTGAAGGCTGCAGCAGAACTCCACGGAGAAGCAGGGCAGTTGGCCCTGGCCCACGTAAGGTATCCCTTAACACCCTGCATGTGCCCCCCCCCCATTTCCACCCAGGCTGGGGGGGTAAAACTCTGCAGATAAACTTTTGAACTCTGGGGTGGCACTGACCAGAGACAGAGACTCTTGGGTTGTTGGACTTTGGGGTGATTGGACTTAAGACCCTAAGGGGGAAAGGACAGTGCCAAATGTACTTGGAGGTGGGTTTTTTGCTTATGGTTTGTGTATAGTCCTGTTTGTGGTGTCTCTCCAACGGGATGCCGCATTGTTTCCCTCCTTTATTAAAAGGATTTTGCTACACTCGGACTCTGTGCTTGCGAGTGGTGAAGTATTGCCTCCTAGAGGCGCCCGGGGGGGTGGTAGGTAATTGTCCCAGGTCACTGGGTGGGGGCTCGAGCCGGTTTTACATTGCGTTATTGAAACGGAACCCCTGGATACTGAACCCGGCCCTTGTTGCTGCCAACTCAGAGGGGCAGAAGGGTTACATTAATACAGGCACAACCTTAACTTTCCCCCCATCCTATGGAACTTCCCCAGGGTTCCAAGTTTTGTTTAAAATCTACATCAATTGCTGAGAGAGCTCTCGGCCAGTTCTTTTAAGACTCTTGGGTGCAAGTTATCTGGTCCTGATTTATTCCAAAGGGAGTGTACAGCAAGCACATGACTATTGCTGGTCAAAATATTTCAGACAGAACAGTTTTCCTTAGGAAAAGGCTGATTCAAAAAAATCTACAGGTTCCAAGGGAATACATCTATTTTGTGTAATTTTCTGATAAAAAATTATCAGAACAATTTGTTTAGATTGAAATGTTTAGTTATGACTTAATTTTTTACTTTTGTTATATTATATTACTGCTTATAATATACAAGAATATATCTAGACTTTGATATTATATTATATTATATTATATTATATTATATTATATTAAACATAAAAGTCAAGCTGCTAAAGCTGAAATGGAAACATTTCAGTCCCCCAGAATAATCTGTCTCAACTCATGCTCCATCTCCCCTTGCACCCCCAGAATCACCCCTCCCCAGCTCTGGGCCTCCATCTCCCCCTGAACCCCCAGAAACATCCCTCCCAGCTCTGGGCTCCATCTCCTCCTGAACCCCCAGAATCACCCCCCAGCTCAAGGCTCCATCTCCCATCTGCACCCTCAGAATCACCTTTCTAATTCTGGGCTCCATCTCCCCCCTGCACCTCCAGAATCACCTCTTCCAGCTTGGACTCCATGCTTGTCCCCCCTCAGAATCACCCCTCTCAGCTCAGGCTCCATTTCCCCAATGACCCCCCCCCAGAATCACCGCATCCCAGCTTGGGGCTGCATCTCCCTCTGCACCCCTAGAAACACCCCTTCCAGCTCTGGGCTGCATCTCCCCCTGCGTCCCCGGTTCTGAGGCAGTAGCTCTAGGTAACCCTCTGATACCAGCAGACACAAGGGGTCTCTGCTGTGCCCTTCATGGCTAGAGGTGTGGAGCAGGACTGAGATGCTTCCCCCTTTCCCCCAGGCCGGTTACTCACTCATTCACATGATCCACGATCTCTTTGAGTGTGGCAGAGTTGATACTCCCGACAGTCTCTGGCCCAAAGTAGAGGAGAAGGGGCAGAAGCAGGAGTCCAGCCCTGGGCATCTGTCCCGGCACCTGAACAGGACCCCACAGCATCAGCATCCCTGAGTCTGGGGCAAAGACCCAGAGCCCCTTGACCCACATCTCCTGGCCCAACAGGAGATGGGGCAGTGGGACCCCCTGGGGCAGGAGGGAGTCACCAGTTACCAGGGGGCAGGAGGAGGTGAAGGGGTAGGGAGCTCCCCAGGATTTCTATGGAGCAGGATGAGATGGAGCAGCGGGTACTCACCAGGGTTTCCATGGGGCAGGAGCAGGAGGTGCTGTCACTCACTGACCGAGTCTCACAACGGATTCCCAGTGATGGTCTCTCAGCTCCCAGCCCCTCTTTATAGCCACATTTCCCACCCCGACCCTGCACTGGGGGTGGGGCCATTTCAACTCCAGCTGACCCCGTGCCCAGCACAGGGGAGGTGGCACCAGGTACCACTCAGCTGCTTCCTGCTTCATTCAATATTGACTTTAAGGAATCTCCATGGGGCTGAGCCAGGAGGGGTGGAGGAGACAGCAGCAGGGACCCCCCTCCAGCGTGGCAGGGGTCACCCCGGTACTATCCCCAGCTCCCAGGCAGTAGGTGGTGGGGCTGGTGAAGCCCGCCCCCAAGCAGTGGGTTGGGAGACAGTGCTCCTGCCCCACTTAAATGCAGGGGGCAGCTCCCCCCTCACAGCGACAGGCTCAGGCTCTCAGCAGACTCAGGCAGCGTCGCTGTGTCGGTCCCACCCTGGGGAGTACCCCAGTCTGGGAGTGACCTGCCCAGGGAAGCTCTGTTTCCAAATGCCTCTTTCCGGCTCACACTGGCTCACTAGGGGATTTGTGGGCTGTGACAGATGTGGTGCCCTGTGCTCTGGCTGGTTAGGAGCACTGGGGAGGAGCAGCAGTGCCCAACAGAGGGCACCGCATGGCACTGGCTGCCATCCCATCCTGGCTCTGCTGGGCAGTCGCTGGCAGGGGTCCCCATTCACTGATCCCTCTGTGGGGCACACATGGGCCGAGCCCCTCCTCCTTTGGGCCAGACCCCAGCCTGCCTGAGGACAGGGAGTGGGGGAGGAGGGGAGCGGTCCTGCAGAAAACAGCTTGTGTGGGTGACCACGGACCAGGCAGGAAGGGACAGGGTATTCCGGCCCCACAGAGAGGGTGCTACACCCCAGCTTTTAACCAGTTTCTTGGAGTAACCCCTGCCTGTGACCTTGCTCGAGCTGGGGTCTTTGCTCAGCTTCCCCACTCAGGAGTGGGGAACACCTCCTTCCTCTGGGTGGCTGGTTCCAGTGAGTGCGGGGGAGGGAGGATGTGCCTCTCATTGGGCATCAGGGTTGGAAGGGACCTCAGAAGGTCATCTAGTCCAACCCCCTGCTCAAAGGGAGACCAATCCCCAGACAGATTTTTGCCCTAGATCCCTAAGTGGCCCCCTCAATGATTGAACTCACAACCCTGGGTTTAGCAGGCCAATGCTCAAACCACTGAGCTATCCCACCAAGCTCTGCCCACATTCAGGCCATGCAGCTTCTCTCCCGCCACTTCGGCCTCCCCAGCATGGCCATCTCGGGGTGTTTGGCCCCCCAGAGCAGAACTGCCCCAGGAATAGGGGTCTGTCTCTGCCCCAGGGCCCCTGTCATAAACAGATAGTTAAGGGTTAAGGTCTCTTTTACCTGTAAAGGGTTAACAAGCTCAGTAAACCTGATGGACACCTGACCAGAGGACCAATCAAGGGACAAGATAATTTCAAATCTCTGTGGAGGGAAGTCTTTGCCTGTGTTCTTTGTTTGGGGGTTGTTCTCTCTTTGGATCTAAGAGAGGCCAGACGTAATTCCAGGCTCTCCAGGTTTCCTGAAGTATTCTCTTCTATTCAGTATAGTGAGTATTAGAAAGGCAGATTAGTCTTCTAATTAATTTCTGTATTTGCAAATGTGTGTTTGCTGAAACCCTATTTTATTTTATTTTTTGGTTGCTGTATTTGTCCTGATGCTAGCTCTCCAGTTTCATAAGTTATACCCTGTAAACATTTCCATCCTGATTTTACAGAGATATTTTTACTTTTCTTTCTTTAATTAAAAGATCTTTTCTTTTAGAACCTGATTGATTTCTTCCCTTGTTTGGAATCTCAGGGGAAGGGAGGGGGGAAGGTGAGTCCCTCTTTGTTTTGATTCAAGGGGTTTGAATCAAGGTGATCTCTCCCAAGGACTAGGGGAGGGGGAAGAAGGTGGGGGGGGGGGGAATGGATTATTTCCCTTTGTGTTAAGATCCAAGGAAGTTGGGATCTGTGTTCCCCAGGGAAAGTTTGGAGGAACAGGGAGTGTGCTAGACACTGGAATTTCTATCTGGTTGCAGCTTTACCAGATCTAAACTAGGATTTAAGTTTAGAGGAGTCTATGCAGGTCCCCATCTTGTGGATGCTAAAGTTCAAAGTGGGGAATAAACCTATGACATGGTAGGCAGTGGTTGGGATATTTTAAGAAACAAGAGCCATTGAGAGCTGTCTCTCCTTCTAGATCAGGGAAGCAGCCTGAAAGAGGGGGGCAGAGGTATTCAGTTTTCTAACAAGATATTGTTAGAAGGAGTTTTCCAGCTGGACTAAGCTGGAGGTATTAGGTTTTTCTAACAAGCTTTGTTAGAAAGAGATTCCCACTGAGAGAGCATTAGCATTTTGAGAGAGACAGGACAAACCAGTTTTTCTGGTTTCTTGTGAGCCAGCAAACATCAGCAAAACAACATTTGCAAATGAAAAGTTTTGTTTTCTTTTTATTCAGTTGGGAATAGAAAGGTTAGCAAACTGTAAACCAAACAACCTGAGCTAAAGCAACACAGTCAATTCACTGACTGCAGGGGGGTGTGGCCAGCACCAGAAGGCACACAAACATGAGTAATGGTGAAACAGTTGACAAACTCGAACTGGCCAGGCTGCAAGCAGCAGAATAAGACAAAGAACATCAAAGACAGATGGAACTAATTAAAGCAGAAATGGCCAGGGAAGAAGCTGCCCACAAGAGAGAGATGGAGAAGCAAGAGGCCAAACACAGGAGACAACTAGAGATAAAAGACAAAGAGCTGGAATTAGAAAAGGCTAAGCAGAATGTTCCAGCCAACCCTAACAACCCTTCTCCAGGTACTGTTTCCCATCCCAGGAAATTTCCCACCTACAAGGCAGGTGATGACACTGAGGCCTTCTTAGAACATTTTGAAAGGACCTGCCATGGGTACAGCATCCCTGAAGACCAGTACATGATAGAGCTGAGGCCACAGCTCAGTGGACCCTTAGCATAGGTGGCAGCTGAAATGCCTAAGGAAAACATGAACGATTATAAACTGTTTCAAACAAAGGCCAGAATCAGAATGGGGCTAACACCTGAGCATGCCCGTCGGCGGTTCAGAGCCCTAAAGTGGAAACCAGATGTGTCATTCCCCAGACACGCCTACCTACATTAGAAAGAATTGGGATGCCTGGATGTCAGGACTAAAGATTCAATCTCTAGAAGACCTGGCCCACCTGATGCAAATGGAACAGTTCTTAGATGGTGTTCCTGAGGAAATAGAACGGTACATCCTAGATGGGAAGCCCAAAGATGTAACAGAGGCAGGGGAGATTGGAGGCAGATGGGTGGAAATAGCAGAAAAGAAAAAAGCTACTATCAAGGGGAGTGAATATAACAAGGGGCGAGCTGACAATAAACCCTATACCTGGGGGCCACCCAAGACCCCAGCTACAACCCAAGGAAAGCCTCAGACTACCTACAGTCCCACCTCACCAGTCTCCAGCAACCCACCTCGGCCCAGTGACCCATCAGCTGGGTGATGTTTTAAATGTAATGAACTGGGACATATAAAGGCCAACTGCCCCAAGAACCCCAATCGAGTACAGTCCATTACACCATCATCACGCCAAGGAGCACCAGGCCCAGATATCTCTCAAATACCCCTGGAGCGCAGGGAAACCTTGAGAGTGGGCGGGAAGAAGGTTACCGCGTGGAGAGACACCGGGGCACACGTGTCAGTTATCCACCAGTCCTTAGTGGACCCAAAACTCATCAACCCAGAGGTCCAAATCATAATTTCTCCATTCATATCAAAATCTGTAACCTTACCTACAGCTGAATTGCCTGTCCAGTACAAGGGCTGGTCAGGAAGATGGACTCTTGCTGTCTATGACAATTATCCCATCCCCATGCTACTGGGGGACGACTTAGCCAACCATGTGAAGCTGGCCAAGAAGGGGGTAGTGGTCACCCGCAGCCAGACCAAACAAGCTTCCACTCCCATCCCTGTTCCTGAGCCATCCACCAGGGCCCCATCTGTGTTACCAGAGACCCAGACAGAAGTGATGGAACCGGATCCCATGCTAACAACTGAAACCGCCATAGAACCAGTCCCAGAACCAGAACTGGAAGAGCAACCAGCGGCAGAACCATTACCAGCACTGATGGCAGCGCTTGCAAACCCGTCTCCAACCCCATCGCCAGAGGGCACCAGCGGGCCTGAACTGGCAGAAGCAGCAGACGACCCTACCCAAGAGGCCCAACCAGAGCCTGAAATATCACCTAGTGCACCAGTGGAGAGCGGTTCACAGTCAACGGAAACAACCTCATCACCTACATAGCTTCCAGAGGGACCAAGCCCAAGTCCACAGTCTACGGAGGAACTGGTGTCTCCAGCCTCAAGGGAACAGTTCCAGACTGAGCAGGAAGCAGATGGCAGCCTTAAGAAAGCTTGGGCAGCGGCACGGAGCAACCCACCGCCTCTCAGCTCTTCTAACCGATCCCGGTTTGTTGTAGAACAAGGACTTTTATATAAGGAGATTCTTTCTGGTGGACACCAGGAAGGCTGGCATCCTCAAAAACAGTTGGTAGTTCCAACTAAGTACCGGGCAAAGCTCTTAAGCTTAGCCCATGATCATCCCAGTGGCCATTCAGGGGTGAACAGAACCAAAGACAGGTTGGGGAAGTCCTTCCACTGGGAGGGGGTGGTCAAAGATGTTGAAATTATGTCCGGTCTTGTGAGGTGTGCCAAAAGGTAGGAAAGGCACAAGACCAGGTCAAGGCCCCTCTCCAGCTACTCCCCATAATTGAGGTCCCATTTCAGCGAGTAGCTGTAGATATTATGGGTCCTTTCCCAAAGAAGACCCCCAGAGGAAAACAATACATACTGACTTTTGTGGACTTTGCTACCAGATGGCCGGAAGCAGTAGCTCTAAGCAACACCAGGGCTAAAACTATGTGCCAGGCCTTAACTGACATTTTTGCCAGGGTAGGTTGGCCTTCCAACATTCTTACAGATTCGGGAGCAAATTTCCTGTCAGGGACCATGAAAAACCTGTGGGAAGCTCATGGGGTGCATCACTTGGTTGCAACCCCTTACCACCACCAAACCAATGGCCTGTTGGAGAGGTTTAATGGAACTGTGGGGGCCATGATATGTAAATTCGTGAATGAACACTCCAATGATTGGGACCTAGTGTTGCAGCAGTTGCTGTTTGCCTACAGGGCTGTACCACATCCCAGGTTAGGGTTCTCACCATTTGAGCTTGTGTATGGCCACGAGGTTAAGGGACCATTACAGTTGGTGAAGCAGCAATGGGAGGGGTTTACGCCTTCTTCAGGAACTAACATTCTGGACTTTGTAAGCAACCTACAAAGCACCCTCTGACATTCTTTAGCCCTTGCTAAAGAAAACCTAAAGGATGCTCAAACAGAGCAAAAGACCTGGTATGATAGACATACCAGAGAGTGTTCCTTCAAGGTAGGAGACCAGGTTATGGTCTTGAAGGCGCAACAGGCCCATAAGATGGAAGCATCATGGGAAGGGCCATTCACGGTCCAAGAGCGCCTGGGAGCTGTTAACTACCTCATAGCATATCCTAATTCCTCCTTAAAGCCTAAGGTGTACCATGTTAACTCTCTAAAGCCCTTTTATTCCAGAGACTTACAGGTTTGTCAGTTTACAGCCCAGGGGGGAGATGACGCTGAGTGGCCTGAAGGTGTCTACTACGAAGGAAAAAGTAATGGTGGCATGGAAGAGGTGAACCTCTCCACAACCCTGGAACGTCTACAGCGGCAACAGATCAAGGAGCTGTGCACTCGCTTCGGTCCCTTGTTCTCAGCCATCCCAGGATGGACTGAACGAGCATACCATTCAATTAACACAGGTAATGCTCACCCAATTAGAACCCCACCCTACCGGGTGTCTCCTCATGCCCAAGTTGCTATTGAATGGGAAATCCAAAACATGCTAAAGATGGGTATCATCCGCTTCTCTATGAGTGCATGGGCATCTCCAGTGGTTCTAGTTCCCAAACCAGATGGGGAAATACACTTTTGCGTGGACTACCATAAGCTGAATGCTGTAACTCGCCCCGACAACTACCCAATGCCACGCACCGATGAGCTATTGGAGAAACTGGGATGTGCCCAGTTCATCTCTACCATAGATTTAACCAAGGGCTATTGGCAAGTACAACTAGATGAACCCACTACACAAAAGTCAGCCTTCATCACCCATGCAGGGGTGTATGAATTTAATGTGCTTCCTTTCGGACTGTGAAATGCACCCGCCACCTTCCAAAGGCTGGTAGATGGTCTACTAGCAGGATTGGGAGAATATGCAGTTGCCTACCTCAATGATGTGGCCATTTTTTCTGATTCATGGCCCGAACACCTAGAACACCTGGAAACGGTCTTTGAGCGCATCAGGCAGGCAGGACTCACTGTTAAGGCCAAAAAGTGTCAAATAAGCCAAAACAGAGTGACTTACCTAGGGCACCAGGTGGGTCGAGGAACCATAAACCCCCTACAGGCCAAGGTGGAGGCTATCCAAAAGTGGCCTGTCCCAAGGTCAAAGAAACAGGTCCAATTCTTCTTAGGCTTGGCCGGATATTACAGGCGATTTGTACCACACTACAGCCAAATCGCTGCCCCACTAACTGATCTAACCAGAAAAACACAGCCAAATGCAGTTAAATGGACTGATGAGTGTCAGAAAGCCATTACCCAACTTAAGGCAATGCTCATGTCTGACCCTGTGCTAAGGGCCCTGGACTTTGACAAACCCTTCCTAGTAACTACCGATGCATCTGAGCGAGGGGTAGGAGCGGTTGTAATGCAGGAAGGACCGGATCAAAACTTCCATCCTGTCGTATTTCTCAGCAAGAAACTGAGGGAAAAGCCACTGGTCCCCCATCAGTGAAAAATAATGCTACGCCATTGTGTATGCCCTGGAAAAGCTACACCCATATGTTTGGGGACGGCAGTTCCAGCTACAAACCGACCATGCTGCGCTAAAGTGGCTCCATACTGCCAAGGGAAACAACAAAAAACTGCTTCGATGGAGTTTAGCTCTCCAAGATTTTGATTTTGAAATTCAAAACATTTCAGGAGCTTCTAACAAAGTAGTGGATGCACTCTCTCATGAAAGTTTCCCAGAATCAAATGGTTAAAAAGTGTTCTTAAAATGTAAAAAATCTTGTTGGTTACATAATTAATAGTATATGTAATGGTGCATGTGTTTTATTAATCTGTTTATTTTTAAAGTTCTAGAAAAAAATCACCACCAGTGTGGTTCCCCCATTGTCTGCGATTTGGGAGACGTGTCATAAACAGATAGTTAAGGGTTAAGGTCTCTTTTACCTGTAAAGGGTTAACAAGCTCAATAACCTGACGGACACCTGACCAGAGGACCAATCAAGGGACAAGATAATTTCAAATCTCTGTGGAGGGAAGTCTTTGCCTGTGTTCTTTGTTTGGGGGTTGTTCTCTCTTTGGATCTAAGAGAGGCCAGACGTAATTCCAGGCTCTCCAGGTTTCCTGAAGTATTCTCTTCTATTCAGTATAGTGAGTATTAGAAAGGTGGATTAGTCTTCTAATTAATTTCTGTATTTGCAAATGTGTGTTTGCTGAAACCCTATTTTATTTTATTTTTTGGTTGCTGTATTTGTCCTGATGCTAGCTCTCCAGTTTCATAAGTTATATCCTGTAAACATTTCCATCCTGATTTTACAGAGATATTTTTACTTTTCTTTCTTTAATTAAAAGATCTTTTCTTTTAGAACTTGATTGATTTCTTCCCTTGTTTGGAATCTCAGGGGAAGGGAGGGGAGAAGGTGAGTCCCTCTTTGTTTTGATTCAAGGGGTTTGAATCAAGGTGATCTCTCCCAAGGACTAGGGGAGGGGGAAGAAGGTGGGGGGGGATGGATTATTTCCCTTTGTGTTAAGATCCAAGGAAGTTGGGATCTGTGTTCCCCAGGGAAAGTTTGGGGGAACAGGGAGTGTGCTAGACACTGGAATTTCTATCTGGTTGCAGCTTTACCAGATCTAAACTAGGATTTAAGTTTAGAGGAGTCCATGCAGGTCCCCATCTTGTGGACGCTAAAGTTCAAAGTGGGGAATAAACCTATGACAGCCCCACTCAGAAGCCAGCAGCTAAGGATCCTTCCAAAGCCAAGGCCCTCACTTGCTGGCTGGCTGGCTCTCCTCACACTAGTCCTCGCCAAGATGCCAAGCGCCCCCTGGCAGGGCAGCGTCTGGGTTTGGCCCCTGGCCGGCCACTCAGACCTGGTCAAACTCTCTTCCAACACACAACACATCCTGCGGTCAGGGTGCTTGGCCCAGGCCATCACGGAAATAAACAGTTCAGCCCCTTCCTCTCCATTCTCCATGCCTGGGCCCATGTCTCTGGCTGGCAGGGCCGGTGGGGGTTGTGAGGGTGGACCAGGAATAATTACTCAGCAAAGCCCTTGCAATTTTCCCAGGCATTCACTGGACAAAAGCCAGTTCTCTGTTGTCTCTGGGCAGGTCCTGCAATCAGCTAGAATTCTCCAGAATCTGGGCTGAGCTGAGTGCCCTGGATTTGCCACCTGTGCTAACGCCCTGACAGCTGCTCAGTCTCTACAAACATTCCCCAGAACTCGGGTTGGGCTCGGGGTTAAACAATAACTGAATGGAGTTAAGTTGATTTACAGCTGGTTCCAGCCTCTGTCAGCAGAGACCTGGCTTCTCACCCTGCCACCCCACAGCCCAGGGTGAGCGCCTTCCGCTCCCTTAGCCTGACAGCATGTGGCAGACGAGCATCCCCTCTTGGGCCCAGTCCCTGCAGCCAGGAGTGACCCCTCAGATTCCCCTGTAGCTTAAACACCCCTTGGAGAGCTCTACATAAAGGTGGGAGCCCCTGGGGGTCCCTCTGTATCATCCCACCAGGGAGCTGCATCACAGACACACAGACGCTTTGCACAGACGTCTGACACAGACCTACCCACTGATCCCAACCTGATCTGTGTTCCCCTGCCTCAGTTTCTTTCCTGCTCTGGGCTCTAGCTGTCAGGAGCCACCTGGGGCCCTCCTGCCACTGTGCACAGCTTGTGATCTGATACACGGGGTCTTCTCTAGCCCAGCTGGCCTGCCGTGCCCTGGCTGGGCCATGCCCTTGGTTTCTCCTGCCCAGCACTGCCTGTTCCCCGCGGCTCTTGCGAGTCTCCCCCAATGAGTCCTGTTGGGAACATTGGCTTTGCTCCCCTCTCTTCGCCCTGTGTTGGTGACATTCTGCTGCTGCCCCCGGCTCCTCCCTTCAGACAGGGAGTGGACGGATTTTCTCCCTGGTCCAGCAAACCCAGTGTCCCCAGATACTGTCCCTTCAATTGAGGGTCATTGAATCCCAGGGACCCCTGTTGTCCATGGTCTGGTGGAGACGTGATCCAGCTCATGGGGGAGACTTGGCTGGAGGGGCTTTGCCCGGCACAGCTCCTGTGTAATAACAGCTCCCAAAGTCCCAATCCATCTGCTGTGCAGACACTCCCCAACCAGCCACCGTGGCATGGCTGAGAAGGGAAATGAGGGGACGGGGGGAAGAGAGGAATGGGGAGTGCACAGAGCCCCTGCACAGGAGGAGAATGGGGGATACTGGCACAGAGGGGTGGAAAAATGGGGGGCACCACAGCCCCTAGCATGCAGGTCACAGCCCCACCTGTGGCTAAGCTGTTCTGTGCAATGCAGGTGTGGGGTGGCTAGTCACAGTCCTGGGGCAGCCAGAACAAAAGGGATGTGGAGTCGTGTTCTTGTCACTCCCCTGTTACTGATTTCCCTGGGGGTAAATGGGGGCACCCGGCTGGCGAACTGGGGAGGCCTGGTTCTGACCCCAGCTCGCAGAGAGGGCCAGTTGTGATCCAGCCCCAAGCTGTAGCGGGACTGGCTGGCTTTCCACTATGGGGAGCCATGTGCCAACCACACCTCCAGCTGTCACATCCCCCTCTCTCCTCCCCAGGGTAAGGGTCACAGACCCAGCCCCCCAACGCCAGCCACAGGGGAGAGACGGGGTTTGTAAAGCACAGACCCACCCCAAACCAGCCCTGCTAGGTGCCAGCACTGCTCCCATGGGGTCGTGGGGCTGGGCCCCTCACCCCAGAGCTGGGCTGGGCCTGGCAGGAGCCAGCACCCTCCCCATGGGCTCAGTGGGGCCAGGCCTGGATGGTATCCACAGCCGCTCAACCACCCTGGCCTCCAAATCGTGCCAGTTCTCCGGCGGAGAAGGATGCGTGGCAGAAAGATAAATGCCAAGACAGAGCAGTGGACCTACACCCCACCGAATGGCCTGAAGCGTGGGTGGGAGGGAGCTCACCTTCTACCGAGCCCCGACCATCAGGCCAGAGCTCTTGACCCAGTTGACCCGGACGGAGGAGGCTGCCGAGCTTGGCAGGCCTCCACCCACACCAGGTCCCCTGGTCCTCCACCCACACCCGGTCCCTTCTGCACCACGAGGAGTATGGCATCAGCATATGCTGACAGGACCAGCTGCATCCCTGGCTCACACAGCACCAACCCCGTCAGCCTCTTCCGGAGGAGAGGAAGGAAGGGCTCAATGGCCAGAGTATATAGCTGACCTGACAGCCGGCAGCCTTGACACTCCTTGCCCGAAGCTGACCGGCTCGGTCAGGGTCCAGTTGAGCCTGACCAAGCACTCCACAGAGGCGTACAGCACCTGCAGAAAACCCACGAAATGGGGCCCGAAGCCGAATGCCTGCAAAGTGCCCAGGAGATACCTGTGGTCCATCTGGTCAAACGCCTTCTCCTGATACAGCGAAAGCAGGACGAACGACAGACCATCCCTACACCCAAGCTCAAGGAGATCCCGGACCAAATAAAGATTGTTGAAGATGGTATGGCCTGGGACAGCGTAGGTCTGGTCAGAATGGACCACGTCCACCAGCACGGACCCCAGCCGCAGCGAGATGGTCTTCGCTATGACCTTATAGTCCACGCAGAGGAGCAAGACGGGATGCCAATTCTGAAGGTCACAGGGATCCCCCTTCTTTGAAAGCAAGGCAAGCACGGCTCACCTGTATGTCAGAGGGAGGACCCCGCTTCCCAAGGACTCGGCCCAGACAATGGTAAGGTCCGGGCTGGAGATGTCCCAGAATATGTGGTAGAACTCCATGGTCAGCTTGTCCATGCCCAGAGACTTATTAGTGGGCATGAGACGGAGGGCTTCCAAGGACTCAGCCAGAGTGAGAGGCAGCTCTAGCCAGTCCTGGTCGCCCACGCTGACCGCTGGGAGTTCATCCCAAAGCACCCCACAGGCATCAGCTTCAGTCAGATCCAGGGAGAAAAGGCCAGTGTAGAAGGCCCTGGCCCTCTCATGCATCTCCACCGGATCCGTGAGGGGAGTGCTGTCCTCCACGACAAGGCAGAGGACATGCTTTTTCACCCCCTCCTCTTTCTCAAACAAAGGCACCCCGGGCCTGGAGATCATCAAGGGCCCGAAGCTCCTCCTGCTTCTCCTGGCACGCTCCACAGAGGGATGGATCCCCAGGGCTGGTGGCCAGATGCCTCTCCAGCTCTAAGATCTCCCGTTCCAATTGCTCTATTGTCACATCCCTCCGCTGGCTGGCCCCCCAGGTGTAGCTATAGCAGAAGAGCCAGGCGCGACTCTTCCCCACATCCCACCACCATTGCACCAAGGTAAATACGCGCCACTGCCCCCACCAGGTCAGCCAAAACTCCCAGAAGGATGCCTCGAAGCCCACATCCTCCAGCAAGCTGTTATTAAAGTGCCAATAGGCCGGCCCTGGCCTCTCTAGTATAAGAGAGGCCTTCATGGCCACCAGATGGTGGTCCGAGAATGGGGCCGGCCGGACGCTGGAGGAGTGGGCCCACGAAAGATGGTGACTAGATAAGTAAATGCGATCCAACCAGTAGTGCCACAACTGATCAACCTCCTCCCGGATGTACATAAAGGTGGAGTCATCATCCGGGTGGTAATCGCGCCAGACGTCCACCAGGGAGTGATGATCTATAATCTCCTAGAGGATGTCCGTGGCAGCTTGGCACTGCTCAGTCCCCATGCAGTCCCACTCCTCGAGGAGAGTGTTAAAATCCCCGTCCAGGGCCAGACACTTATGAGGATCTAGAGAGCCGAGGAAGGCGGATGCCTGCTGGAAAAAACACACCCACTCCGGGCCCAATGTCGGGGCATAGACATTGACTATGTTCAACATCAGCCCCTTCACCCGGGCCCGGAGGTGCAGCAGGTGGCCTGGCACGACTTCGGCTGTCCCCAGCACCTCGAGCTGTAGGTCGGCGGAGAACCCCAGCCTGACAAGCCGAAAGGTGGCTGTAATATACCCTGTCCCCCCACTCCAGCTGCCAGCTAGCTTCGGCGGCCAGATCCATGTGGGTCTCTTGCAGGAAAATTGCCAAGTACCCCCCTTCCCAAAGGAAGGAGAGCACCCGACACCTGTGGAGACCCACCCCATAGCCCAGGTGTTCAAAGTGGCAAAGATGGTCATCGGCATAAGGAGGGCTGGGGAAGATTCTTATGGGCAGGCATGCTAGCAATCCCTGTTGGTCCCTGCAGCAAACCGTGACCAACCCCGAAAGTCAACAGGGAGTCATGGAAGCAGCGGGTCTGCTGGTAGGGCACAGTGTCCTGCCTCCCAGTCCCTTTGCCCTCCCCTAAAATGGCCATCACGGCCCGGAGAGCAAGATGAAAGTCCCCCCTGTGCTGGAGAGTGAGCTGCACCCTCTTTCTGGAACCATGGGTATCCAGTAAGAAAGAGCGCAGCTTGTCTCGCGGTACCTGGGGGCAGGGGGCAGAGACTCCTGACCGTCCCCCCCAGTTGGGTCCCCATACCGGCCCCGCAGCTTGACCCCAGCACCGGGGACTGCGGCGGAGGGAGAACTACAGCTCCGGATGGGCCAGGAGAGGGAAAAACAAAAACCGCCGCCCGCTGAGGTTTCGCCTTCCAGGCAGGGCCCATGCCCTTCTTCATCCCCCGGCCAAGGGAGCGGTCTCAGAAGCGGGGATGGCAGAGGTCGTAGCAGCAGCAGCAGAGACTCGGGAGTCCCTATCTGTGTCCACCGCCATCAGTGCCAGGCTTACAATGGCTCCAGTGGCTCCATGGAGCTGGGCTCATGCTCAGAAGGGGCCCTGGCCTGCTCCGCTTGCACTGTGCCCCGAGACCTTGCTGGCTCACCTCCACCCAGGGCCGGTGCTACCATTATGGCGAATGAGGCGGTTGCCTGGGGCACCAAGATTTGGGGGCGCCAAAAAGCGGTGCCCCCCAATTTTTTTTTTAAGCGTTTCAGCTGCTGCTGAGGGAGAGGGAGTCTGAGCTGCTGGCAGCAGCCCAGGGGTTCCCCTGGGTCAGCGCACTGCCGCCGGCAGCCCAGGGGTTCCACTGCACAGTCGCTGCTTCGCTTCTCCCGCCTCCCAGGCTTGTGGCGCCAATCAGCTGTTTGGCGCCGCAAGCCTGGGAGGAGAATTAGAGCAGGACAGCGTGCTCAGGGAGGACGCGGAGCAGAGGTGAGCTGGGGTGGGGAGGTACTGCAGGGCTCCCTGGGCCAGGGGGTGGGGAGCTGCCGCGGGGGGCGGGGTGCTGCCGTGGGGGCGGGGGGCACCTCAGGGTGGAGGGGGGCAGGGAGCTGCTGCAGGGCTGGGGGGCGCAAGGTGGAAGTTTCGCCTAGGGCGCGAAACTTCCTTGCACCGGCCCTACCTCCGCCCAGCACTTGCTCCTCTTGGCCTGCCTGCCAGCCGGCCGAGGGCTCCTCTCCACATCCTCGCCTCACCCTCCGGCTTCTCTCTGCTTCCTGGCCGGCCCCCAGTGCACCTCCGGCTCCAGGCAGTCTCTGCTTCCCACCACCTGTGGGGCTCCACCTGTCTCCCCGGAGCTGAGAAGCCTGGCCAGTCTCAGCCAGGTGTGCGTGGGGGGCAACAGTGTGAAGGGCTTGATTGGGCCCCTCCAGGCAAGTGTGTCTGGAGGGACCCCAGCCAGGGCAGGTGTGGGCCTGGCTGATCGCACCACTCCTGAGGGACTGGCGCGATTCCTGGCCCTGGGACCAGCCATGGCTGCACTTCCGGCTCAGCCCGGCAGAAACAGTCACCTCCCAGCAGGGCTGGTGAGTGCGGCTGGGAGGCAGGGC
This sequence comes from Mauremys reevesii, assembly GCF_016161935.1. NCBI lineage: Eukaryota > Metazoa > Chordata > Testudines > Geoemydidae > Mauremys > Mauremys reevesii. Next base: position 886,685 of record NW_024100782.1, on the reverse strand, counting down.
TTGGGGGAAGGAGTCTCCAGGGAGTCTGGGGGGTGCTGGGCTGTGAGGGGGCAGGGAAGATCTCTGTGTGTTGGGGCACTAGGGAGTGGGAGTTCTGTGAAGGGTTCTGGGCAGTTGTGGTGGGGCTGTGGGTAGAGGTGGTGGGGTGCTGGGTGCTGTGCATTTGTGGGTGGGTCTGGGGGGATGCTTGGAATAGTGGGTCCGGGGGGCTTCTGGCCATAGGGAGTTGGGGGGTGTTGGACAGGGGAGGCTGTGTGATGTGGCATGGGCCTGCCCCTGAGGGGAAGGGCCTGGGGCGTGCTGGCAGCACAGGGCCAGGCAGGCCACTGTGTGTCCGGCTACTGCCAGTTTGTAAATAATGCCCTCGCACTGGGCGGAGCGAGGCTTCCCCTGCTAGCCATGCCCTGTTGCCTCTGGCTGGCCCCTCGCTCCGGGGACTGACCTCCCCATGAGACAGCAAGGGACTGGAATGAAGGGTGGGAGGAATGAATATGCCACAGGCAAGGAGCAAAACAAACAGGGTGGGCTCAAAACCAACCAAACCGAATAAAGGGAAATGGGGCTGGCGTCAACACCTGCACCATGGGACAAGGGCGGGGCAAACAAACTAACCGAGGGCCTACACAGAAAGAAGCCCCTCAAAGAGCAGGGCAGGGCAAAATGGAGCAAACAGGGTGGCTAGAAGGGGGAGGGTGGGGCAGGCAGCAAAGGGAAAGGGGGCAAGCAGCTGGAAGGACAGGGCAGAGGGGAAAGGGAGCCCACCAGCCAAATGCAGCAGGGGAAGGAGGGCAAGTTCAAGGGAGGGAAGAGGAAATGCGCACCCACGGGTGCCCAAAAGACAAGCGCCTGCTTGCTGCTGCTCCTGTCCCAAGATGGGGAAAAGGACTGAGCAAACTGCTGGGCTGGGGAGTAGAAAGCAGAGCCAGAGGGTAATTGGGAAGGTGGAGGGGGTGGTGGTGGCAGTAGGGGAGCGGACGGACCAGGGGAAGGGCTCCACGCCACTCCCCCAGCTCCCCACTACTATAGCACCTACCACCACAGAAGGAAGGATGTTACAAACCCCCTCCACAACGCAGGGCCTCCTCCATTCCCTCCTCAGCTCCAGCAGCAGTAACAGGCTCTTCAGCAGCAACCCAACCAGGGGAGGCCCCCAAAATGATGGGAAAAGTAGGGCCTTGCACTAAACTCTGAGGGTTCCACCAGCAGGGTCCTCCCCAGAGCAGCAGCCAGGGGGGCAACCAGCCAGCAGTACGGCCTCAAAAGAGTAGAAGGCAGGTAGATCAGCCTCAGAATGAGCAGGTCCCTGTTCCCTGGATAACCAAACAAAGGCTACTCCAGGCCAATCAAGACACCTGACCCCAATTAACTGGCAAAGGGTCAGTTAAGGCTGTTAGGCTAATGGAGACAGCTGGAACCAATGAAGGTCCCACTCATACTGCTTAAAAGCTCTCCTTTCCAGCTCTCTCGGGAGAGCCCAGGTGAAAGGAGCTGGAGGGGAGGAAGCGTTGCTGAACCTTGAGGTCAAGGTGAAGCTGGGAAAAGGGGACCATGGGGAAGTGGCCCAGGGAATCAAAGCAGCATCAGTGGTGAAGAAAAAGCCACCAACAGCTTCTACCCTGGACTGGAACCCGGAGTAGAGGGTGGGCCTGGGTTCCGCTCACCCCCATACTCTACAGCAATCCTCCTGAGAGGGGAAGCAGGACTCGGTTCAGGCAGGAGGCCGAACTGTGCCCACTGAGCTCTACGGAACAGAGACTTGGGGTAATCCCCATTCCCATCTCTCATACTAGCTGGTGATGAAAATAACTCAATAGGCTGTGATTCTTACTGCTAAACTGAGAAAGGGAGGTCACATCGGGGTCTTATCGAGTTTCTGAGGTCACTGAATCCGCCCAGAAGCGCGGGACCCAACAATACAGGCTCGGAACTTTGTCACACCATATCGATCATTGTTGCAACCACAGTTATATATTTGCAGCAAATATTGTACAAAGGTTGTCGTGTGAGGTGTCTCTGGAAAGGTTATGATTTGCTGGGTATGATTATGCTGTCTGTATGTGTGTATCATTTTTGTAGTTGAAGTTATAAATATTGACTATGTACTTGTATCTCAATATGGTTTTGATTCTAAGTAGCCTCAGTGAAGCATTTGGTCAGTTTCTTGAGAAAAGACTATTTTCAGTAAGTGCCCAATCAAGAAACACTTAACTGACAATGGACTTTGGGAGATGCCAATCCACATCTGAGCTTTCCTGGGAACGATCAAACTAACATGTAAACAATGGTGTCGGCCTGTAAAGAACTGAGTCATGCATGGACTTGCCCATGTGACTCCAAGCGCCATCTTGCTGCTGTGATTTTCCACAGTCAGAACAAAGAGGGGCCCTTCCGTGGGCAGAGAATATAAAAGGCCCTGAAAACCCCTCCATCTGTTCTTCAATCCTGCTTCTTGCCTCTGGAGGGATTTTGCTACAAACAGAAGCTCTGAACAAAGGACTGAATGATCCATCCCAGCGGGGAGTACTCCAGAGACTTGTTTTGAACCTGCAGTTTATTCCATCACTGCTACAAGCCTGAACCAAGAGCTTTGCCATTACTGTATGTCATTGATTCCATTTAACCGATTTTAGCTCTCATCTATATTTCTTTCTTTTTATGAATAAACCATTAAATTTTAGATTCTAAAGGATTGGCAACAGCGTGATTTGTGGGTAAGATCTAAATTGTATATTGATCTGGGGCTTGGTCCTTTGGGATCAGGAGAACCACTGCCCAGTCCAGACCAACTTGTCTGCATAGCTCAGTGATGGGAGCTTGTCTGCATAGCTCAGTGATGGGAGCTGACACATAGCTAAAGTGAGGCACAGACCTCTAGTAGTGCCCTGTCATCCCAAGGAAAGCCAGGACCTGTTTTTTCAGTTTTGGAGGTGGGCCAATTTCTGATTGCCTCCATGTTGGCCGGCTCTGGCTTTAGGCAGCCGCTCTCCACCTTGTGGCCCAGGTACAACACCTCTGCCATCCCTACTTTGCATTTTCCTACTTTTTATCGTCAGTCCTGCATCCTGGAGGTGACCCAGCACGCTCTTCACCTGGGACACATGTTTTTCCCAGGTCTGGCTAAAGACCCAGACATCATCAGTATACGCTAGAGCAAAGTCCTCCATTCCCCTCAGTAACTTGTCCACCCGGTGCTGGAAGGTGGCAGGTGCCCCCTTGAGGCCAAAAGGTAGGACCAGGAAATCATAAAGCCCCAGAGCGGTGATAAAAGCAGATTTCAGCCTGGCCTCTGGATCCAAAGGCACTTGCCAGTAGCCCTTGGTGAGATCCATGGTAGTGAGGTAACGAGCCCCCCTCCCCCCTCACCCCAGCTTGTCTAGGATCTCGTCAGTCCTAGGCATAGGGTAGGCATTGGACATGGTGATGGCACTGAGCTTCTGATAGTCTACACAGAACCAGATCAACCCGTCCTTCTTGAGGACCAGCCCCTGGGCCTCACCCGTGGACAGCTGGATCACCCCTAAAGCCAGCATGTCCCCGACCTCTCTCTCCAGGTCCTGGGCTGTTTTCCCCCTGACTCTGAATGGGAACATCTGACAGGAGGGTGGGTTCCTGTTTCCACCTGGTGGACAGCCAGGTTAGTGAGCCCAGGCCGGTTGGAGAACAGCTGCCGGTGTGAATGCAGCACCTCTCTGATCTCAGCCTGCTGGGCAGGGGTTAGCTGGTCTGAGAAGGGAATTGATTCCAGCATGAGGCCATCTCCTGTCTCAGGGAAGAGACTCACCAGAGGATAGACTCATAGAGTTTAAGGTCAGAAGGGACCATTATGATCTTCTAGTCTGATCTCCTGCACAATGCAGGCCACAGAATCTCACCCACCCACTCCTGTAACAACCCCCTGACCTATGTCTGAGCTACTGACGTCCTCAACTTGTGGTTTAAAGACTTGAAGGTGCAGAGAATCCTCACGATGTAGAAGGTGAGGGACTGGATGGCGGGGGGGAGTGAGAGCCGAAAAGGCACGTGGCTAAATCAGGTGATAACGTGGGAGGCAGATGTGTATAAATGAGGGGTACTACTCTGGGTATGGGTGGGGAGCAGCAGTGGGTAGGAGAGATACAGGGACTACAGCCGGGGGACATCTTTTCGGTGACACAAACATTTTGTGAATTGGTGTTGCTTTTGTTAGGTCCTTCGCGTCGAAACAAAAACAAAGGAAAAATTCGGGGGAAAAAAATCAAAACATTTCCATATTTTTCTTGGAACTTTTCATTTAAAAATTTCCTTTCGTATTATTTAGAAAAAAAAATTAAAATGTTAAACTGAACCAAACATTCCAGTGCAGGGGGGAGCAGAAAGGTTCCTTCGCCTGAAACGGTTTTGTTTTTTTCCAATTAGCCAAAAATTTTGGAAAAATTCATTTTAAGTTTCATCCCAAATTAATCTTTTTCCTCCCAGAACTGCAAGTGAAAAGAACTGTTTCTACTAGAAGCAATCTAGAGCAGTGCGGAGACCGTGTGCTGTGGGGGGGCATTTTTTGGGGGGTGGGGTCCTTCTAAATAAGCAAAGCTCTAAAGCTGCTGTGCTGGCCTCTTGAGGGCTGGCACGGGGCATGTAGCAGGGTGAAGGATGGCGCCGTGTGTCTTGATGTATTAAACGCCGGCTTGTCAGCTCTGAGAGCATGTCAGATGGAGATAAAAGCAAAGATCTGTGCAGCATGAGACCTGGGAAAACCAGTACTTGGATCTCAAGACGTGGGCTCTCTTCCCTAATCCACGTGCCATCCTGCAAGCGAACTCCTCCCTACACTCCTTGCACTGTCTGTGCAAGTATCAGGAGCCAAGAGTGGCCATGATTTCTGGGAGCCCAACTTGAGAGCCTGGGGGCCAGGTTTGACCAGGCCTTGGGGTTCCTGTGGGTGCACTTTCTCTGCCAACATCTGATTGGCAGGCACAATCAGGGACGGGCATGCCCAAGTGAAATTGACTGGGGCCCATAATTTTTGTACTCACAATCTCAGGCGCAAACACAGTGAAGAGCTGCAAATCTGGCCCCTAGAGCCTGGTTATTAGAGGTGCTGAGAGTCACTGACCCCAGCTTGATCTGCAGCTGCTGTGAAAATCAGGCCCCAAGGGTCTCAAGTTGGACCTTCAAAATTGGTGGCCTTTTGAAAAGCAAGGCCTCCTGCAGTTACTAGTCTGGAGCTAGAAGGCTTGCGAGGGGCAGAGGGTGAGGAATCCTGGCCCCACTGAAGCCAATGGCAAAATTCCTGCAATGAGGCCTGGACCTTACATACGATGGTTGCAAAGAGCAGTCTGTAGGATGCGTTGTCTCCAGTGGTGAGCTGGAGCTGGTTCCTACCGGTTCGCGGGAACCGGTTGTTAAATTTAGAAACCCTTTTAGAACCAGTTGTAAAGGGCTTTTAAATGTAACAAAAGCTCCAGCAGCTCCCTGCCCTGCCCCCGGCCCCAGCTCACCTGGTTCCAGCTCTGCCTCTGCCTCCTCCCCAAGGATCCTCCTCCCAGCTTCTCGCGAATCAGCTGTTAGCGCGGGAAGCCTGGGAGGGCTGAGAAGGAAGCAGCAGCTTCCTGCAGGTGAGCTGGGGCGGGGGGCCCGAGGAGGGCTCCAGGTGCCGTGTATCTCCGGGTGGCCCCAGCCCTGACTCCTGCCGGCCTGGTGGACGTGGCCCTGAGCCAGCCTCCGGCCCCGGGCCAGCCCCCAGCCCCTGACTCTGGCCTGGCCAGTGGCTCCAAGCCGGCCCCCGGCCCCAACTCCTGGCCGGCCAGTGGCTCCGGCCCCTGGCTCTGGGCTGGCCAGCAGCTTTGGCCCGGCCCCGAACTCCGGCCTGGAGCCTACAGCTCTCGGCCCCGACTCCAGGCGGCATGGCCCCCATCTCCAGGCAGCGCAGTAAGGGGGGCAGAGAACAGGGAGGGGGTATTGGATAGAGGGTGGGGGGTGGATTAGGGTCGAGACTCGGAGCGGTCAGAGGGCAGAGAACAGGAGAACTGAATAGGGGCAAGGGTCCTGGGGGAAGCAGTCAGGAAGGACCAGGGATTGGATGGGGCGGTGGGAGGCAGTCAAGGGCAGGGGTTCTAGGGGCAGTTGGGACAGAGAGAAGGGGTGGTTGGATGGGGCAGGGGTCCCGGGGGGCCATCAGGAGTAAGAGGCGGGGTTGGATGAGGCGGCAGGAGGCAGTTAGGGGACAGGGAAGGGGGGTGGATGGGGCAGGGGTCCTGGGGGTGGGGTGTCAAGGAATGTGGGCGGTTGGATGGGGCAGGAGTCCCAGGGGTAGGGGGGGCACGACCCCCTCGTGGGGTGAGGAGGAGGGAACCGGTTGTTAATATTTTGGCAGCTCATCACTGCTTCTAACCCATTTTCCCTGGCAGCTGGGGACTCCAGAACCCTGCCTCATTTGAGCCAGACACGCTAGCCTGCTGCAAACCCAGACCCAGGTCTGAACCACATCCCCCAACAGCTGCAGGCTTAACTGAAAACAGCTTAAGAAGTGTCCCTCTCTCTAACACTCAGATGTCCTGCCCCCAATGTGGTGCAAACCCCAAATAAATCTGTTTTACGCTGTATAAAGCTTATACAGGGTAAACTCATAAATTGTTTGCCCTCTATCACACTGATAGAGAGAAATACACAGCTGGTCTCTCCCCCCCCCCACAGGTATTAATACATACTCTGAGTTAATTAGTAAGTAAAAAGTGATTTTATTGAATACAAAAAGTAGGATTTAAGTGGTTCCAAGTAGTAACAGAGAGAACAAAGTGAATTATCAAGTAAAATAAAATAAAACATGCAAGTCTAAACCTAATACAGTAAGAAAGTGATTACAGATGAAATCTGTCCCTCAGAGACAAATGCATAGTACTCCACTTAGGAAGAACCAGTCAGTTGCACACATACAGAATGGGAAAGGACGGCCTAGGCAGGAGTACTGCGGAAAGGGATCTGGGGGTTAGAACGGACCACAAAAGAAATATGAGTCAACAATGTCACACTGTTGTCAAAAAAGCAAACATCACTCTGGGATGTATTAGGAGTAGTGTTGTAAGCAAGACGCGAGAAGTAATTCTTCTGCTCTACTTTGTTAAGGCCTCAACTGGAGTATCGTGTCCTGTTCTGGGTACCCCACATAGGGAAAGATATGGGGGTGGGGGGTGGATAGTGGCAGCTAATTTTGAGCAGTCAGATACCAGGGCAATAAGAAGAGCCAGTAAGGATTTCTGTCTCTGTGAGGCTTTGAAAACCTGTTTGAGTAATTCTTCCGCTCTACTTCGTTAAGGCCTCAACTGGAGTATTGTGTCCTGTTCTGGGTACCCCACATCGGGAAAGATATGGCACTGAAGTTGCTATTTGCATGAAGGGCTGATAGATGGGAAATGAATGTGGCATTGTGTCTCTCTGCTCTATGCCAATTAAAACGACTGCCACTTACAGAAACATTGGGAAAGTTGGCACATCCCCATGGGTTTCATTAAAGGTTCATTTAGCAGTTGCGTGATCCCTCGTTGCTGTAGCGATCAGACCCAATGCCCCGAGGAAGCTCTCCGCACAATGCAATGCACAGGGCACTGCGCTCTTTTAATGATGCCCAGTGCGATTTAGCTGAGCCATTATTGCATGGGGCTGCTAACTTGGCCCCCCTCTGGAGACACACGCTTACATGGCAGCTCTCCTTCGGCAATGGTTATGGCCAGACAGGATCGCTAGTGATACGCTGAGAGGGGAACTGGGTCCTGTCAATGGCAGAATGCTTGGCAAAAGCCTGATTTTTCAGCGTCAAGGCAGAAAAGCCAAAATGCTTTATTTCAAGACCAATTTTATTAGTTCATTTATAGAGAGGGTTGGGAATTTTCTGTCAAAACTTTTTTTTTTGGATGGATGGAAAATGGAAATTCTGCAACTTGTTTCAATTTCCCATTGGGAAAATAAAAATTAAAGATTTCCAAAGCTGGACCAAATCCACAATGGTGCTGCCTTTGGTTGAACTGATGCAATATATCCTGGGAAACATAGTGACCACCATGCATCATGGGAGATATAATCCATACCATAGAGAATGGTGGAACAAGACACTCGAACTACAACTCCCAAGATGCACTGCTGCTTCCCCTCTGACTGAATGATTCCAGTATATCCTAGGAAACATGTGTGATGTTGCACTTCATATGAAAATCTGTTTATAAGTATGAATATAATGTAACTGGAATATGCTTTATGCAAAAGATCTCTTGTAAGGTATCATTACAAAGCTTAGGATCCACTGCGTGTGTTCATCCCATTTGTTTGCATTTGTTATTTCTATGTCTGGAGTTAGGAGAATAAATTATAACTTGTATTACTGATGCAAACATATTAAGTGGAAGCCATTAAGGGTGCTTCAGAATCAATGACTTGTAAATGGCTCTGTTTACTTGCAAACCTTCCTGTATACATGGGTGCCAGCCAGTGGGTAATGAAGGCTTACATGTCGCATGATACTGGAATCCATCTTTAACCTGGTGCTTTTCCATTTAGAAGGAGGGGTGGGAACCCAGAGAGAGACAATGGATTCCCACCTTGTGCCAAAGATAAAAGGGGGTGAAACAGAACAAAAGGGACTTCCAGTCACGAGAAGTCCCCTAGTTGCCACCTGAGCTGGAACTAACAAGGACTGTACCAGGTGAAAGGATTGGGCCCAGACTAAGAAGGAGTCTAGTCTGTAAAAGAAGGTTATTGGAACATCTCTGAGAGTGAGATATTACCTGCAATCAGTTTCTTAGACTTGTGTGTTTGTTTTTTTGTTTGGTAACTTACTTTGTTCTGTCTGTTATTACTTTAAACCACTTAAATCCTACTTTTTTATACTTAATAAACTCACTTTTATTTATTAATTAACCCAAAGTAAGTGATTAATACCTGGGGGAAGCAAACAGCTGTGCATATCTCTCTATCAGTGTTATAGAGGGCGGACAATTTATAAGTGTCTCCTGCATAAGATTTATACAGAGTCAAATGGATTTATTTGGAGTTTGGATCCCTTTGGGAGCTGGGTGTCTGGGTGCTGGAGATAGGTGACCTGATGAGCTGTTTTCAGTTAGGTCTGCAGCTTTGGGGGCATGGCTGGAAACCTTCGGTCTGTGTTGCAGCAGGCTGGCGTGTCTGGCTCAACAAGGCAGGGTTCTGGAGGCCGAAACTGGCAGAAAAAACAGGCTCAGAGGTAATCTCACCACATCAGGTGACAGTCCCAAGCGGGTTTGTGGTGGGGCAGCTGCACCACTCCAGCAGAACAGGGGTTCAAAGCAGCGCTGGAGAGGGATGTGGCTGGGATAAGGAGCGAGAGCAGCTGAGGGAGTAACTGACCACAGCTGTGGCCAGCTCAATTAGGGCCCAGCTGGCCCTGATAAGGGAGCTGTGGGGGCCAGGAGCTGAAGAAGTCTCACTCTAACTTTGGAGTGAGAAGGGCCTGGCTGCCTGGGAGCACAGGGTAACTGGAGCAGTCAGGGCTGGGGAAGGGCAAGAGGAGCTGTGGAGCTCCAGCCTGGCAACTCCCCTGCAGGCCTTGTTGGGGGCCTAAAGAGATACTGGGGTGGCAGACGTGTCGCCCAGGGCTAGGCAGCTGGTCCAACCCCCTTGCCAGTGATAAGTGGCCCTTACAGGCTGCAGGCTGCCCAAGTGAATGAGGGCTAGATGATAACTGGCAGTAGCCACTGTCGAAGAAAAACTTAGTTCTCGCTTTTTGTTTGGGTGCAGCAAAATTAAATACTTTATTATTTCTCCAGTAATTACCATGGAGGGAGAGAGTGCCATAGGACACAGGGTCACCCCAGTCCTGGACAGGTCTCTCAACTGGTAAACAATCACAGCAAGCCTTTATACCTTTTACAGACAATTTCTAACAATAATACAGAGAGTAAAAAGCAACAACTACATTTTGTTTATACATAGCAAAAAGGCTTATCTTATTTGTCTCAATCCTAAGAAAAGCAAGCCTGAATTTTGGTTAGTGATTGCAAGGTCGTAATAACTTTGTACACAGTTCCTGTCCTGTCGCCTCGCACTATCTTTGCTCCTACAAGTCTTACGTCATTAAGGTTACAGTATGGCCTGACTCTTGCTAACTAACATTCATTAAGATCTCTTCAAATCCTTGTTAATTATTTACTGGCTTCCACACCACTGAGGCAAAGTGGGTGAAGAGGGTTGGGGTGTCCCCCTGGGAGAGAAAACCCAGAGTGTGGGAACTTCTGGGGCAGAACCCCAAGATAAAGGGCACCAGGGTCTGGGAGGGACACAGGGCCTGACATAGGTGAGACACCGGCCAGCAGAGAGCGCTCTGAGACTGGAAAAGAGTTAAGTCCCAGCAGGAGGTGCCACGCCAGTGAGTCTTCGGCCTTGCTACAGGGTCTCTGTGACTGAACCCATCACAACATGTGACCAGCATGCACCTTGGGGAAATATATTTCAACCCACAGAGAAATATTTCCCCATGATTAACAGTAGTGCTCAGGGGAAGACAGGTTAGTGTCAGACATAACATTTTGACATTTCTGCACCAAAAGATTCCCTGTTCTGAGGGTACGTCTACACTACGGGACTATTCCGAATTTGCATAAACCGGTTTTGTAAAACAGATTTTATAAAATCGAGTGCGCGCGGCCACACTAAACACATTAAATCGGTGGTGTGCGTCCATGGTCCGAGGCTAGCGTCGATTTCTGGAGCGTTGCACTGTGGGTAGCTATCCCGTAGCTATCCCATAGTTCCCGCAGCCTCCCCCGCCCCTTGGCATTTCCGGGTTGAGATCCCAGTGCCTGATGGGGCAAAAATCATTTTCGCGGGTGGTTCTGGGTACAGCCTCACCCCTCCCTCCCTCCCTGACAGCGGCAGACAACCGTTTCGCGCCTTTTTTGCTTGGTGAACCGTGCAGACGCCATAGCACAGCAAGCATGGACCCTGCTCAGCTCCATACCGCAATCGTGGATGTTTTAAACACCTCGCGAACTCTCGTGCAGTATATGCTGAACCAGGACCTTCGAACCGAGGCGAGTAAGAGGCGGATACGGCAGCGCGGCGATGACAGTGATGAGGACGTGGACACAGAATTATCTCAAACCGCGGGCCCCGGCGCTTTGGAGATCCTGATGGTAATGGGGCAGATTCTATCCATTGAACGCCGATTTTGGGCCCGGGAAACAAGCACTGACTGGTGGGACCGCATTGTGTTGCAGGTGTGGGACGATTCCCAGTGGCTGCGAAACTTTCGCATGCGTAAGAGCACTTTCATGGAACTTTGTGACTTGCTTGCCCCTGCCCTGAAACGCCATAATACCAAGATGAGAGCAGCCCTCACAGTAGAGAAGCGAGTGGCGATAGCCCTGTGGAAGCTTGCAACGCCAGACAGCTACCGGTCAGTCGGGAATCAATTTGGAGTTGGAAAATCTACTGTGGGGGCTGCTGTGATGCAAGTAGCCAAAGCAATCACTAAGCTGCTGCTACGAAAGGTTGTGACTCTGGGAAACGTGCAGGCCATAGTGGATGGCTTTGCTGCAATGGGATTCCCTAACTGTGGGGGGGCGATAGATGGAACCCATATCCCTATCTTGGCACCGCAGCACCAGGGCACCCAGTACGTAAACCGGAAGGTGTACTTTTCAATGGTGCTGCAAGCACTGGTGGATCACAAGGGACGTTTCACAAACATCCATGTGGGATGGCCAGGGAGGGTTCATGACGCTCGCGTATTCAGAAGCACTACTCTGTTTAAACGGCTGCAGCAAGGGACTTACTTCCCAGACCAGAAAATAACAGTTGGGGATGTTGAAATGCCTGTCGTTATCCTGGGGGACCCAGCCTACCCCTTGATGCCATGGCTCATGAAGCCATACACAGGCAGCCTGGACAGTGGTCAGGATCTGTTCAATTACAGGCTGAGCAAGTGCAGAATGGTGGTGGAATGTGCATTTGGCCGTTTAAAGGCGCTGGCGCACATTACTGACTCGCTCAGACCTCAGCCAAACCAATGTCCCCTATGTTATTGCTGCTTGCTGTATTCTCCACAATCTCTGTGAGAGTAAGGGGAGACCTTTATGGCGGGGTGGGAGGCTGAGGCAAATCACCTGGCCGCTGATTACGCGCAGCCAGACACCAGGGAGATTAGAAGAGCACACCAGGAAGCGGTGCGCATCAGAGAAGCTTTGAAAACGAGCTTCATCAATGGCCAGGGTACAGTGTGACTGCTGTGTTTGTTGATGAACACCCAACCCCTTGATTGACTCAGTCCCTGTAAGCAACTCCCCTCCCCTTCGAGTACAGCTTACTTATGCAAATAAAGTCACTCTCATTTAAAAGCATGAATTCTTTATTGATTCATTATAAAAGAGGGAGAGAAGTAAGGGTGTGCTTTGGGAGGAGGAAAGGAGGGATGGAGAAGGCCATTAAAAAAATTCAGAGTAACGGCATCCTTCTGGTTGGGCTGTCCACGGGGTGGAGTGGGCGGGTGCACGGAGCCTCCCACGCGTTCTTACACGTCTGGGTGAGGAGGCTAAGGAACATGGTGAGGGGGGAGGGTGGTTATACAGGGGCTGCAGCGGCACTCTGTGATCCTGCTGCCGTTCCTGAAGCTCCACAAGACGCCGGAGCATGTCAGTTTGATCACGCAGCAGCCCCAGAGTTGCATCCCGCCACCGCTGATCTTCCTGCCGCCACCGCTGATTTTCCTGCCGGTCTTCCTGCCGCCACCTCTCATCTCGGTTGTCCCTCCTGTCCTCACGTTCATCCCTCCTGTCCTCACGTTCACTGGCCTCTTTCCTGTAATTTGAAACCACGTCCTTCCACTCATTCAGATGAGCTCTTTCATTGCGTGTAACTTCCATAATATCCGAGAACATCTCATCTCACGTCTTCTTTTTCCTCCGCCTTATCTGTGCTAGCCTTTGGGATGGAGGAGGGACGCTTGAAAAATTTGCAGCTGCATGAGGGAGATAAATATTTAGAAAGATACATTTTACAGAACAATGGTTATACTCTTTCACAGTGAAAAGCACTATTCACCTTACACAGCACATGTGATTTCCCTACAAGGTCGCATTTTTCATCTTAATAGTGACTGCTTGCATCTCTGGGGTTACAGATCTCAGACACAGGTCCAGGCATCAGGATTCAGCTTGCATGCGGCCATGGTAAGCCACTGTCTCAGTGATTTATCCCCCCCCCCAACGCATGGCTAATACCACGCTAGCTCCTGCTAATCAACAACCTTCCCCTCCCCACCCACTGCTTGTCCGGTAGCTTGGGAAGCTCGCCTCGCCGGTGACCAAACAGAAAAGATCATCGGCATTTCACTCCTCCTCTCCCCCCGCTTCGCTACGTGCAGGAAAGTGTTTTTTTTAAGCTGCTGCATTCCACGAACCCAGTAGAAAAATGGCCACCCCCCTTACTTAAATTCCTGATTTTTAACCAGGTTATCCTGAACGATATCACTTTGCTGAGGATAACAGAACAAGATAAAGAGCGGATGCTTCTTGAATGCCAGCAGTCACCAGGACCATACGCTGCTATGCTTTGCCACGCAATGATCCCTGATTACTTGCTACATGCATGGCATGGTAAAGTGTCCTACCATGGTGGGCGGAACAAGGATGCCTTGCCCAGAAACCTTCTGCAAAGGCTTCTGGAGTACCTACAGGAGCGCTTCATCGAGATGTCCCTGGAGGATTTCCTCTCAATCCCCGGACATGTTAACAAACTTTTCTAAGTAACTATACTGTCTGAATGCATCCCAAGTCCTCTGGGCAAATCAATCATTAAAAAGGCTTGCTTAAAAAACACTGTTTGCTATTTGCAAAGGTACACTCACCAGAGCTCCCTTCCAGGGCGTCATTCTCTGGAATAGTTGCTTGTGAGGGCTGGGAGCAGGGTAATTCCGTCAGGGTGATAAAAAGCTCCTGGCTGCTGGGGGTCACGGAGTGCTGTGTGCTCTGCGAGGTCTTCCTCTTCTTCTTCCTCTTCATCTTCCCCGTCTGCATAATCCTCAGACATGGCAGAGATTACAACCCCCACCTCGGAATCCACGGTCAGGGGTGGGGTACTTGTGGCGCAGCCCCCTAAAATTGCATGCAGCTCCTCATAGAAGCGGCATGTTTTTCGACCTGCCCCGGACCTTCCGTTTGCTTCTTTGGTTTTCTGGTAGGCTTGTCTGAGCTCCTTAACTTTCACTCTGCACTGCACGGAGTCCCTGCTGTGGCCTTTAGCCGTCATAGCCTTAGAAATTCTTTCAAATACTTTTTCATTTCGTCTTTTGGAACGCAGTTCTGTTAGCACTGAATCCTCTCCCCATATAGCGATCAGATCCATTACCTCCCGAGCGGTCCATGCTGGGGCTCTTTTTCGATTCTCAGGAGACAGCATTGTTAACTGTGCTGATGAGCTGTGCGTGGTCACCTGTGATGATGAGCTCTCCACGCTGTCGAAGCAGGAAATGAATTTCAAAAGTTCGCGGGGCTTTTCCTGTCTACCTGGCCAGTGCATCCGAGTTGAGAATGCTGTCCAGAGCGGTCAGTGGTGCACTGTGGGATACCGCCCGGAGGCCAATACCGTCGATTGCGGCCACACTAACCCTATTCCGATATGTTAATACCGATATTAGCGCTACTCCTCTCGTCGGGCAGGAGTACAGAAACCGATTTAAAGAGCCATTAAAATCGATATAAGGTGCCTCCTAGTGTGGACGGTTGTGGCGTTAAATCGGTTTTACGCTCCTAAAACCGATTTAAACGCCTAGTGTAGACCAGGCCTGAGAAAAATAATATTTTGACTTTTTAGTCTCATCTTCCTTTATTCTACTCACTTATAATTTACTACAGAAAGAGATGCGAGGTGAAACTTTAACAAATAAAGTCTGCCTCAGTCTGGGAAATTGGAATCCTTCCTTCACCATCCAACGTCATTTAGGTCAGGAATCAGGTTCCTCTACAACTCTCTATCCTGAGCGTCTCTATGTTGTTAAGTCAGGAGGCACATGAAGAAGGCTCTGAAGCACACATGGGAGAAAGGAATCAAAGCTCTCGGAAGCTCTCAGCAATTCATTTTCGATCCTGCCAACTTCCTCAGGGCCTCCTTCACATCCTTGTTTCTCAGGCTGTAGATCAGAGGGTTTAGAACCGGAGTGACTGCCCCGTAAAAGAGGGAAACGTACTTGTCCTGATCCGCGGAAGATTTGGACTGAGGCCGCAGATACACAAAGATGGCTGCCCCGTAAAACAAGGCCACCACGGTGATGTGGGAGGCACAGGTGGAGAAGGCCTTGGTCCTGCCCTGGGTGGAGTGGATCCTCAGCACAGTCACAATGATGTGGACATAAGCCATGAGGATGAAGGAAAAGGGCACCAGCAGGACCAGGACGCTGGTGCTGATCATCACGATTTGGTTGCTGCGGGTGTCCGAACAGGCCAGCTTCAGCATGGACTGGAGCTCACAAGCAAAGTGGTTGATGACGTTGGGTCCGCAAAAGCGAGGTTGCTTGGCCAGGAAATCAGACAGGCACAGGAGGAAACTGCCACTCCATGACATGGCTGCCAGTTGGACGCAGACCCTTTTGCTCATGATGAGGGTATAGCGCAGCGGCTTGCAGATGGCCACCCAGCGGTCATAAGCCATCACAGCCAGCAGAAGGCACTCAGTTATCCCCAAGAAGCGTGAGATGTACATCTGAGCCAAGCACCTGCCCAGGGAGATGGAGGGTCTCTTGGAGAGGCAATGGACCATCAACTGAGGGATGTTGATGGTGATATAGCAGATATCTAAGAAGGACAAGTTACTGAGGAAAAAGTACATGGGGGTGTGGAGTCGGAGGTCCACTCTGGTGAGCAGGATCAGGAGAGTGTTTCCAACCAGGGTCAGTAGGTAGATTGCAAAAAGGAAGCCAAAGAGGGTGAACTTCACATGAGTGCCACCAGAAATTCCTACCAGGATGAATTCAATCACTAGAGAGTCATTGTCTCCTTCCATGGTACCACAGTCCAGGGCTCATCTGCCAAGAGACAGGAGGAATGGTTACTACATTGAGGGCTAACAACAGGAGAGACATCATGCCATGCAAAGTCAGCAAAGCCTGGCATTACGTGCAAATGGATGGTTTTCTGCCATAGTCTACACAATACTGTGCACAATACCGAAATGTACTGAGTACGGTTGTTTATATTGCACTAGCACCTGAAATAAAACTACTGAAGATAGTTAAGTCCCAAGCAGACTGCGAAGAGCTACAAAAGGATCTCTCAAAACTAGGTGATGGGGCAACAAAATGGCAGATGAAATTCAATGTTGATAAATGCAAAGCAATGCACATTGGAAAACATAATCCCAACTATATATATAAAATGATGAGCTCTAAATTAGCTGTTACCACTCAAGAAAGAACAAAGAGTAATAGTCTCAAGTTGCAGTGGGGGAGATTTAGGTTGGATATTAGGAAAATCTTTTTTATTAGGAGGGTGGTGAAGCACTGGAATGGGTTACTTAGGGAGGTGGTGGAATTTCCTTCCTTAGAGGTTTTTAAGGTCAGGCTGGGATGATTTAATTGAGGATTGGTCCTGCTTTGAGCAGAGGGTTGGACTAGATGACCTCCTGAGGTCCTTTCCAACCCTAATAGTCTATGACTCTATGTTTCTTTGATTTTGGAGTCATTGTGGATAGTTCTCTGAAAACATCCACTCAATGTGCAGCGGCTGTCACAAAAGTTAACAAAAGGTTGGGAATCATTAAGAAAGGGATAGATCGGGGTCAGCAACCTTTCAGAAGTGGTGTGCCAAATCTTCATTTATTCACTCTAATTTAAGGTTTCGCGTGCCAGTAATACATGTTAACATTTTTAGAAGGTCTCTTTCTATAAGTCTAGAATATATAACTAAACTATTGTTGTATGTAAAGTAAATAAGGTTTTTAAAACATTTAAAAAGCTTCATGTAAAATTAAATTAAAATGCTGAGCCCCTGGACTGGTGGACAGGACCCGGGTAGTGTGAGTGCCACTGAAAATCAGCTTGTGTGCTGCCTTCAGCACGCGTGCCATAGGTTGCCTACCCATGGGATAGATAATAAGAAAGAAAATATCATATTGCCTCTGTATAAATTCATGGTACACTCACATCTTGAATACTGTATGCAGATGTGGTCTCCCCATCTAAAAAAAGATACATTGGAATTGGAAAAGGTTCAGAAAAGGGCATTAAAAATTATTAGGGGTATGGAACGGCTGCCATACGAGGAGAGATTAATAAGATTGGGACTTTTCAGTTTGGAAAAGAGACGAGTAAGGTGGGGATACGATAGAGGTCTATAAAATCATGACAGGTGTGGAGAAAGTAAATAAGGAAGTGCTATTGACTCCTTCTCATAACACAAGAACTAGGGGCCACCAAATGAATGAATAGGCAGCAGGTTTATATAAATATATATATAAACTATATATATAAAATGATGAGCTCTAAATTAGCTGTTACCACTCAAGAAAGAACAAAGAGTAATAGTCTCAAGTTGCAGTGGGGGAGATTTAGGTTGGATATAAGGAAAATCTTTTTTATTAGGAGGGTGGTGAAGCACTGGAATGGGTTACTTAGGGAGGTGGTGGAATTTCCTTCCTTAGAGGTTTTTAAGGTCAGGCTGGGACCTTAAACAAACAACAGGAAGTATTTCTTCACCCGATGCACAGTCAACCTGTGGAACTCTTTGCCAGAGGATTTTGTGAAGGCCAAGATTATAAAAGGGTTAAAAAAAGAACTAGATAGCTCCATCAATGGCTATTAGCCAGGGTGGACAGGGGTGGTGTCTCTAGCCTCTGTTTGCCAGAAGCTGGGAATGAGCGACAGGGGATGAATCACTTGATGTTACCTGTTCATTCCCTCTGGGGCACCTGGCATTGGCCACTGTTGGGAGACAGGATACTGGGCTGGATGGACCTTTGGTCTGACCCAGTCTGGCCGCTCTTATGTTCTTATGAGGCTCAAACCAAAATCACTGCCGGGAGAGTGCTAGGTGCTCTAGCAACAGATAGTCTCTTTCCCATGCAACTTACAGTGTAAATGGACAAGGGTTATTACAGCGGGAGGAAATCTTCCAGCTTAAAGTTTTTTGGGTGAAATGAAACAACAGATTCCAGGAACTTGTGTTGGTGTCACCAAATTGCTGATGTCAGGGCGGGAGTGGGAGAACAAAACCAAAACACCCTGAAAAAGTAAAAATTTTTTTTTTTTTACAATTTCCCCAAAGTGAAACAAATTTTCAATTTGGAATGACATTTTTGGTTTGGAATTTCCTTTAATTTTATTAAAAATAACTAAAAATACATTCACGGATGCTTTGAATTGAAACTAAACATGTTGAGTTCTGCCTGAAATGCAAATTGATTTTATTTTTTGATCCACCAAAAACTTCATAACGTTTCTTTTTCAGGTTGACCCAAACCTACATTTTTTAATAAAATTGGGACTGCCAGTGAATCAAAAAACAATCAGTGATTCACACAGCTGCTGCTATTATTAGAATAGATTCTCAATTTTAGAAACATCAGTCTTACAACCAACCAACTTTAGAAACTACTTTCCCAGATAGGGTTAAAAAAAAGAAATCACCTGACAAAAGTAATATTGATGAAAAATAGAGCAACGTCTTTTCACTTTCTGATGCCATCACTTCGTTGGAAATTGTTTTGCAACGACTTGAAAGACAAGAAGAAAGCACCATATGGCAATTTATACTCCAGACCTGTGTCATTTTGAGAGGTTCAATTTTATGATTGTTTTAATGCTATGAACTCCTCAAACCCCGCTCAGTTAGTAAACCAAGGGGGTCTAATGTATTTTCATTTCACAGATGGATGAAAGAGGGACAGGGAGGCAAAGGGTCTTATCCAAGATCACACAATGGGGCCTACCGCAGATCTGGAAACTGAATCCATATCTCCAGAGTATTCATTTAACAGTTTAGCCACATGCCCATTCATGCTGCCCAGCTCCTGTTTTAAAAACCATTTGGGTCTCGCTCCCCCACATACCCTGACAATGATGTACATGGCTTAGTGCACATGGATTAGATTAGCTCTCTGGCAACATTTTCAAAAGTGTGTAAGCGACTTAGGAACTGATGTCATGCTTTCAAAACTGACACAGGTGCTTCGGACCCAATAGGCCCCAGGGTTTCTCTAAACAGTGGGAGAAGCCTTGTCTACACAATGGGGTCTAAATTAGCTGTTACCACTCAGGAGAGAGATCTTGGAGTCATTGTGGAGAGATCTCTAAAAACATCCACTCAATGTGCAACAACAGACAAAAAAGCAAACAGAAGGTTGGGAATCATTAAGAAAGAAAGATAATAAGACAGAAAATATCATGTTCCCTCTATATAAATCCATGGTACACCCACACCTTGAATACTGCTTACAGGTGTGGTTGCCCCATCTCAAAAAAGATATATTGGAATTGGAAAAGGTTCAGAAAAGGGCAACAAAAACTATGAGTGATATGGAATGGCTGCCATATGAGGAGAGATTAATAAGATTGGGACTTTTCAGTTTGGAAAAGAGACGACTAAGGTGGAGATACGATAGAGGTCTATAAAATCATGACAGGTGTGGAGAAAGTAAATAAGGAAGTGCTATTTACTCCTTCTCATAACACAAGAACTAGGGTCCACTAAATGAATGAATAGGCAGCAGGTTTAAAACAAACAAAAGGCAGTCTTTCTTCATACAATGCACAGTCAACCTGTGGAACTCTTTGCCAGAGGATGTGGTGAAGGCCGAGACTATAACAGGGTTAAAAAAAGAACTAGATAAGTTCATGGAGGAAAGGTCCATCAATGGCTATTAGCCAGAATGGGCAGGGGTGGTGTCTCTAAACTCTGTTTGCCAGAAGCTGGGAATGAGGGACAGGGGATGATGATTCCCTGTTCTATTCATTCCCTCTGGGGCACCTGGCATTGGCCACTGTTGGAAGACAGGATACTGGGCTGGATGGACCTTTGGTCTGATCCAATGTGGCCGCTCTTATGTTCTATATTGAGAAGTAGATCAACCTCACTACAGTGTTCAGGGCTGTGAAAAAGTTTGCAGCCTGCGCTCCATAGTTAGGTTGACCTAACCTCCGGTGTAGACACAGCTACTTCGATGTAAGAATTCTTCTGTCAAGATGCTATCAACTATGGAATAGATGGGTTAACTAAATCATCAGTAAAACTCTCTACCGTTGAGTGGAAGCATCCACACTACGGTACTGCAGAGGGTTAATAATAATAGCAGACACAGAGTAGATACGGCCTCAGCGCATTGCCAGCTGGTGTGTAAATCTGCAGCCCGCTAGCTTGCCGTGCACTTACTGGCCATGCGGACCTGCCCCCACACACTAAAAGTTCCCAACCGCTGCTTCAGTATGTGAAAATACGCCAGGGAACTAATGTCAAAGATTTTAAGACTGGACAAGACCACTTTGATCATCTAGTCCGGGGGTCGGCAACCTTTCAGAAGTGATGTGCCGAGTCTTCATTTATTCACTCGAATTTAAGGTTTTGCGTGGTGCCAGTAATACATTTTAATATTTTTAGAAGGTCTCTTTCTATAAGTCTATAATATAGAACTAAACGATTGCTTTATGTAAAGTAAAGAAGGTTTTTAAAATGTTTAAGAAACTTCATTTAAAATTAAATTAAAATGCAGAGCCCCCCGAACCGGTGGCCAGGACCTGGGCAGTATGAGTACCAATGAAAATCAGATCACATGCCGCTTTGGCACGGGTGCCATAGGTTGCCTACCCCGATCTAGTCTGATGCCCAGTATAACACGAGCCTGAGAACTTCCCTGATCATCCCTGCTTTAAACCCAGACCAGATCAAGCTAGGCCAGTCTTGATTTAAACACTTCAAGCGACGGAAAATCCCCCTTGTCCCTTAGTGAATTGTCCCACAGATCAATCAGCCTCACGGTGCAACATTTCTGCCTTATTTCAAGGCTGATTTTTTCTCATTTCTGCTTCCAACCATCACATTTCTTGATGCTTTTTTCTGCTGGAAAAGCTGCTGCTGATCAGATATTTCCTCCCTAGGTAGGTAAGTATAGATCATGACTCGCCAGAAATCGAGCCTCTAAATCCATTTTTTTATTGTGCAACCAGAAAAGAAATTGTAGATGGTAGCATCATTAATGGCAGCCAATGTGGTTTTAAGAAAAATAGGCCCAATCGAACAAGCATATAATCCTGCCTTGAGTACAGGTGACTGGACTAGACAACCCATCGAGGTCCCTTCCAGTCCTACATGATTCTACCGATGGGACCACATTTCATATTTAATAAAAACAATAATAATAATAAATGATAGTTTCCAATTAAGTGTACCAAAATGCCTTTCTGATCTATGTAGGAATGAAAAAGAGAAAACCAGAACAAAAATATATACACCGGATCAAACAGGGGCAGTTCTGCACATGGAGTGAAGGAAAAATCCCAGTGACTCACCTCATTCCATAGTTCCAGGATTCACAGAGGCCAGGAGATTCGTAGAAGCATGTCCCAGGAATTTGCATCCTGCAGAATCACAAGGAAGAGTCCTGAGAAAATTTGGGACAGGAAAAGATGAAAAATTTTCCATTTTCTGGGACTGGGTGCCAGTGACAGCGAGTGTGAAATTAAGACTTCTAAAGATCCATTTACCTTTTCAGATGTGAAAGCCAGGCAATATTGAGGCAATTCAGGGCTGTCACTGGAAGAACTCATCCCCAATAAAGTAAGGTGCTTGGAACACCATCGGTTTGGGTGGGTTAAAGCCAGAGATGATTATTTTAAGTACCAAAGAAGATTTCTATTGCTGATCAAATTAATTCTGGCTGATCACATTAGCAGGAGGATTCTCCATATAATTTAGCCTCTATTCCAGACCCTATGCATGTGTACAAATTCCAGTGCCTTCTGCGAGTCCCAGAAAAGGACCCAGGCTCCTGGGCTTGTCCAGATGGCATGCACATTGGAAATGGAAGAGCAGAGAATGACTCAATAAGGAAATGACACGGAAAGCATCCCCTGTTAGATCAGAGGAGACAGGCCTGAGACACCTTCTAGCCACTATGCTTAGCAGATTCGTTCATTTTCTCAGCCTGCAGAGAATTGGGGAGCTGAGCTGAACTAGAAGAAAGTTACATTTTCTTGAGATCTTTATATGCTTGACAAAGGTTCTAGGCATAGGATCTTGGGCATAATGAGACGATTCACAAATTGATTCTCCAGGGGGTTTGAATCCCAAAGAAGCAATTAGCCTGAGCCTGGTGTCAATTTTTGAGTTGAATTCTCAGCACATGTGCAAGGCGGAGTAAGCGGCATTCAAGCAATGGAAAATCAAACCGCTTGGCACTGAAAGGCTGGTAACGAGTCATCTTATGCAGAGAAAGTTCATTGAGTGCACTGCAGCTATGCTGACCCCTCCACCACCCCTGTGCCCCCAGAACAATTCCAAGCCATGCTGATCAGTGCCAAAACAAGTTCAGGTCTGCCCTGTGTTGTCCTGGTCCAGTTCTGTTGCAATGTTTTCTGGGTACCTGAACCACACTTCCTAGCTCAGATGCTAGCAGTAGTGCATTGTGGGAGATTAGAAACCACAGGAACTGCTAGAGTGGATAGGAATGGAGAGCCATCTGGTTCATATTTTTATGGGGCAGGGACTGTCTGATTGTCCTGGGTTTGTATAGCAGTTAGCACAATGGAGCCATGACTGGGGCTTCTAGATGCTTCCATAATAAATAATGTACAGCACCTTGCCCATTAAGGACTATCAGCTGTACCAGTGATTCCCAAACTTGTTCCACTGCTTGTGCAGGGAAAGCCCCTGGTGGGCCGGGCCAGTTTGTTTACCTGCCGCATCTGCAGGTTCGGCCGATCGCGGCTCCAGGCCAATAGGCACTGCTGGAATCGACGTGGGCTGAGGGATGTACTGGCAGCCAAATTTTCCAAAGCTGGGCCAAATCCATGATGGTGCTGCCTCTGGTTAAACTGATGCAATATATCATGGGAAACATAGTGACCACCGTGCATCATGGGAGATATAATTCATACCAGAGAGAATGGTGGAACAAGACACCCGAACTACAACTCCCAAGATGCACTGCTGCTTCCCCTCTGGCTGAATGATGTAATTACAGTATATCCTAGGAAACATATTTGATCTTGCACTCCATATGAAAATATGTTTATAAGTATTGTCAAGGTTCCTCCCCCACTCTGAACTTTAGGGTACAGATGTGAGGACCTGCATGGACACTTCTAAGCTTAATTACTAGCTTAGATCTGGTAACACTGCCACCATCCAGAAATTTCAGTGTCTGGATCACTTTCTATCCCCCCAAAACCTTCCCTTCCCTGGGCAGCCTTGAGAGGCTTTTTCACCAAGTTCCTGGTGAACACTGACCCAACCCCTTGGATCTTAGCACAAGGAAAAAATCAATCAGGTTCTTAAAAAGAAAGCTTTTAATTAAAGAAAGAAAGGTAAAAATTATCTCTGTAAAATCAGGATGGAAAATACTTTACAGGGTAATCAGATTCATATAGCCCAGAGGAACCCCCTCTAGCCTTAGGTTCAAAGTTACAGCAAACAGAGGTGAAATCCTCTCAGCAAAAAGGAACAGTTACAAGTTGAGAAAACAAAAATAAGACTAACACGCCTTGCCTGGCTATTGCTTACAAGTTTGAAACATGAGAGACTGATTCAGAAAGATTTGGAGAGCCTGGATTGATGTCTGGTCCCTCTTAGTCCCAAGAGTGAACAACCCCCAAACAAAGAGCACAAAAAAAAGACTTCCCTCCACCAAGATTTGAAAGTATCTTGTCCCCTTATTGGTCCTCTGGTCAGGTGTCAGCCAGGTTTACTGAGCTTCTTAACCCTTTACAGGTAAAAGAGACATTAACCCTTAACTATCTGTTTATGACAAGTATGAATATAATGTAACTGGAATATGCTTTATGCAAAAGGTCTCTTGTAAGGTATCATTACAAAGCTTAGGATCCACTGAGTGTGTTCATCCCATTTGTTTGCATGTGTTATTTCTATGTCTGGAGTTAGGAGAATGAAATATAACTTGTATTACTGAAAAAAGAATAGGAGTACTTGTGGCACCTTACAGACTAACAAATTTATTGTAGCATAAGCTTTCGTGGGCTACAGCTCATTTCATCAGATGCATGTAGTGGAAAATACAGAAGGAAGATATATATATACACAGGGAACATGAAACAATGGGTGTTACCATACACACTATAAGGAGAGTGATCAGTTAAGGTGAGCTGTTGTCAGCAGGAGAGAAAAATAACTGTTTGTAGTGGTAATGAAAATGGCCCATTTCCAGCACTTGACAAGGAGATATAAGGAACTGGGTGGGTGGGGAGGAGATAAGCATGGGGAAATAGTTTTACGTTGTGTAATGGCCCATCCACTCCCGGTCTTTATTCAAACCTAATTTAATGGTGTCCAATCTGCAAATTAATTCCAATTCAGCAGTCTCTCGTTGGAGTCTGTTTTTTGAAGTTTTTTTGTTGTAATATTGCGACTTTTAGGTCTGTAATCGAGTGGCCAGAGAGGTTGAAGTGTTCTCCAACTGGTTTTTGAATGTTATAATTCTTGACGTCTGATTTGTGTCCATTTATTCTTTTACGTAGTTTTATGTAGTTTACGGACATTCTCTATGTAAAAGAATAAATGATAAGGGGGCTGGAGGGGCCAGGAGCTGAAGAAGTCTCACTCTAGCTTTGGAGTGAGAAGGGCCTGGCTGCCTGGGAGCACAGGGTACCTGGAGCAGAGCAGTGCTGGGAAAGGGCAAGAGGAGCTGGGGAGCTCCAGCCTGGCAACTCCCCTGCAGGCCTTGTTGGGGCACTGGGGCGGCAGACATGTCGCCCAGGGCTAGGCAGCTGGTCCAATCACCTTGCCAGTGATAAGGGGCCCTTACAGGCTGAAGGCTGCCCTAGTGAATGAGGGCTAGATGACGACTGGCAGTAGCCACTGAGGCAAAGTGGGTGTAGAGGGTTGGTGGGTCCCCCTGGGAGAGAAGACCCAGAGTGTGGGGACTTCTGGGGCAGAACACCAAGATAAAGGGCACGAGGGTCTAGGAGGGACACAGGGCCTGATGTAGGCGAGACACCGGCCAGCAGAGGGCGCTCTGAGACTGGAAAAGAGTTAATTCCCAGATGACCAACAGGAGGCGCCACGCCGGTGAGTCTTCGGCCTTGCTACAGGGTCTCTGTGACCTTGGGGAAATATATTTCAACCCACAGAGAAGTATTTCCCCATGATTAACAGTAGTGCTCAGGGGAAGACAGGTTAGTGTCAGACATAACATTTTGACACTTCTGCACCAAAAGATTCCCCGTTCTGAGAAAAAAAAATAATATTTTGACTTTTTATTCCCATCTTCCTTTATTCTACTCACTTATAATTTACTACAGAAAGAGATGCGAGGTGAAACTTTAACAAATAAAGTCCGCCTCAGTCTGGGAAATTGGAATCCTTCCTTCACCATCCAACGTCGTTTAGGTCAGGAATCAGGTTCCTCTACAACTCTCTATCCTGAGCGTCTCTACGTTGTTAAGTCAGGAGGCACATGAAGAAGGCTCTGAAGCACACATGGGAGAAAGGAATCAAAGCTCTCGGAAGCTCTCAGCAATTCATTTTCGATCCTGCCAACTTCCTCAGGGCCTCCTTCACATCCTTGTTTCTCAGGCTGTAGATCAGAGGGTTTAGAACCGGAGTGACTGCTCCATAAAAGAGGGAAATGTACTTGTCCTGATCCGCGGAAGATTTGGACTGAGGCTGCAGATACACAAAGATGGCTGCCCCGTAAAACAAGGCCACCACGGTGATGTGGGAGGCACAGGTGGAGAAGGCCTTGATCCTGCCCTGGGTGGAGTGGATCCTCAGCACAGTCACAATGATGTGGACATAGGCCACGAGGATGAAGGAAAAGGGCACCGGCAGGACCAGGACGCTGGTGCTGATCATCACGATTTGGTTGCTGCGGGTGTCCGAACAGGCCAGCTTCAGCATGGACTGGAGCTCACAAGCAAAGTGGTTGATGACGTTGGGTCCGCAAAAGCGAGGTTGCTTGGCCAGGAAATCAGACAGGCACAGAAGGAAACTGCCACTCCATGACATGGCTGCCAGTTGGACGCAGACCCTGTTGCTCATGACGAGGGTATAGCGCAGCGGCTTGCAGATGGCCACCCAGCGGTCATAAGCCATCACAGCCAGCAGAAGGCACTCGGTTATCCCCAAGAAGCGTGAGATGTACATCTGAGCCAAGCACCTGCCCAGGGAGATGGAGGGTCTCTTGGAGAGGCAATGGACCATCAACTGAGGGACGTTGATGGTGATATAGCAGATATCTAAGAAGGACAAGTTACTGAGGAAAAAGTACATGGGGGTGTGGAGTCGGAGGTCCACTCTGGTGAGCAGGATCAGGAGAGTGTTTCCGACCAGGGTCAGTAGGTAGATTGCAAAAAGGAAGCCAAAGAGAGTGAACTTCACATGAGGGCCACCAGAAATTCCTACCAGGATGAATTCAGTCACCACAGAGTCATTGTCTCCTTCCATGGTACCACAGTTCAGGGCTCATCTGCCAAGAGACAGGAGGAGTGGTTACTACATTGAGGGCTAACAACAGGAGAGACATCATGCCATGCAAAGCCGGGCATTATGTGCAAATGGACGGTTTTCTGCAATAGCCTACACAATGCTGTGGACAATACTGAAATGTACCAAGTACAGTTGTTTATATTGCACTAGCACCTGAAATAAAACTACTGAAGATAGTGTGGAAGCCAGTAAATAATTAACAAGGATTTGAAGAGATCTTAATGAATGTTAGTTAGCAAGAGTCAGGCCATACTGTAACCCTAATGACGTGAGACTTGTAGGAGCAAAGATAGTGCGAGGCGACAGGACAGGAACTGTGTACAAAGTTATTACGACCTTGCAATCACTAACCAAAATGCAGGCTTGCTTTTCTTAGGACTGAGACAAATAAGATAAGCCTTTTTGCTATGTATAAACAAAATGTAGTTGTTGCTTTTTACTGTCTGTATTATTGCTAGAAATTGTCTGTAACAAAGGTATAAAGGCTTGCTGTGATTGTTTACCAGTTGAGAGACCTGTCCAGGACTGGGGCGACCCTGTGTCCTATGGCACTCTCTCCCTCCATGGTAATTACTGGAGAAATAATAAAGTATTTGATTTTGCTGCACCCAAACAAAAAGCGAGAACTGAGTTTTTCTTCGACAATTTGGGGGCTCGTCCGGGATGGCAACGCCCATGGACCCACAGACGGCTACTACGGATCATTCCCCTTCGAACCCCATGGCGCCACATGAGAGGTATGAGACCTTTTGAAATCTCTATTGGGGTATCGGAGGAGGAATTTCCGTGAGGACGTCTGTCTCTGTTGGGCTCACGCCATCTGAACTTATTGACTGTGCAGCAGGATCAGATGCAAAGTGGTATTGGGGAGAGGCCCCAATAAGTTTAGGTTATAGCAGTACTGGGAACTGCTGAGTTGGCCAAGGTAAATGCATAAGGTAATGCATAAGGTAATGCATAGGTAAATGCATTAGAATGCACCGGTGCTGAGGGGTTTTTACCGCCTCAAGAGGGGTTGTCATACCGCCTCATGGTATTGGTCCGGACCAGGTAAAGATGCATCGTGGTTAAAAAAAAAAAAAATTAAAAAGAGATAAAAAGGTTAAAAAAAAGGGTTAAAAAAAAAGAAAAAGGAAGAAAAAGAGGCCTTGGTGTGTGTGTGTGTACACCAGTGTGAGTGGCTAGCCCGGTAACTAGTGGATCTTTAGGAGATCCGACCCACGGTGGGCTGACTCAGCCTGGCATAGTCCGTCGAGGAAGCTGCCTGGGTCTAGGGGTGTGTGAACCCATCTTCCCTCCCCTTTCCCTTCCATGTGGGCTACTGACAGTCTGATCATCTCCTTAGTTTTTGAGCCGCTAGCGCGGACAGGACACCCTCTCTGTGTGTGTAAGTGGAAAATGGGTAAGGGACAGTCTAAATATTCCACCTTACCCCCTAAGGGTACCCCAGCATATTACATGTACGTACATTATGGTCCTAAAACCTGCAGGTATTTAAATGATTGGAATCTGTACACGCGTGAAAATTCATTTAAACAATGCCCATTAGAAGGTACCTTCAATCTAGATAAGATCATATATCTCAGTGGAGCTTTAATCACAGAGAATAGCCTCTGACACAGTGTGAGCAATTTGTCTAGGAACGGGTTAATTTGAAATTCGGCTTAGCCCAGAGATAAAGGAGAAGTTGTTTTGTGTTCAAGGTCAAGAATCAGTGCGAACTATGCTAAGTGCAAAGAAAACTGCTTTCAGCCCCAGCTGCTTGTGGAAAATAGAGACACAGGCAAACCAAAGGCAGTACAAGTTACAGAATTGGAATTATATTTGCAAAGCTTAACTTTCCAGTGAGATGTGTGAGTATTAAAGTGGCTTAAGGCTTGGAGCATTCATATTTTTTCCGAGTGATGTGGGAGCATTCCCAACACTCTCCATTGTTGTTTTATTATTTTAATGAAGCTTTAAAATTTGATTATATGCTCTGTCAGTCTGATCACCTGACATGAGGGATAAATTAGTAACAAGAATTTGTCACAGTTTGGTGAGCAATTATGTATGGGGGAGCCCTGCAGAATTTACGCCATCTATCTGTTTTACCCTTGTTATTTTATGTTTGCTTTATTTGGTGTTGTTGGTGTTATATGATAAGGATTGCATGATTATAGGTGAGCCCTAATAGAATAAGGAAACACTATTTAGTTTTGTTCTGTTTTGTTTAACCGGTTACTGTTTTCTGCTCTGTTCATTTGGGCGTTGGGTGTGTTCGTAATTCCTCAGGGTGGAAGCCATGTGTGCGATGAAGCTCTGAGGTTGTCCTGAGATTTTACTGTCCCGCCCCCTGTAACGGAAAATGTAATAGAAGTGGAAAATCTGGCTTAGACTGTAATTTTCTCTGCTCTCTGTGTAATTTTCTTTTCTGTTTCAGTGTCAGCAGACAAATGGGTGGGTCTCTGGGTAGACCCCCTAAAGGGGTTTGGATTGTGTGTTAAGTAAATGGCCTTTACGCAATGGCCATGTATTTTTGCCCAGGTGGCAAGCCTTACAAGGGAGGACTCGGGTAGTCTTGTGAGTAGAAATGTTTTAGGGAAAAGACCAGAAGGGTGGGGGCTAGTTGAGTAGCCCACCCTCCTAGCTAAGAACTGGTTGTGGAACAAGCTAGTGTCCATGGACGGGACGATTCAGCGAGGAAAAAAAGGATCGGGCCCAGGCGGGAAGGCAACAGACAAAGAGATTTGGAAAACAGGTTGGAAACTTTTGAGGGTGTAGTGGAAAGAAGGAGTAAGTGAATATAAGCATGAGGATTTCAAATACTCAGGAGGATATTTGGAATGGTGATTTGAGTTGATAAAAGTGACTGTTGGGAGACAAGAAAGTGATTTTTAAGAGAAAAGTTTTTGGTGTCTTTGATATGTTTGTAGATAAATTCAGGCAAAGAAATTATTAGATTGCAATCATTTGGCTATGAACAATTTTGTTAAATCAGTTGAAGAATGTATACAGTGCTATGTAATGAGAATTTTATTAGGCTCTACAGGCACTATAAGTGGTGATGTTTTCTTTCAGTGTTTAAAAGCAGGAGTTAAAAGAAATAAAAAGCAAGCCAGAAATAATCTGTGTTACTGCAAATTAACTAACTGATAAGGTAAAGGCCGCTGAAACCAAGGCTGTCTAAGAAACACATACGAGAAAATATGGGGTAATTCCTCTGTTTTGCCTAGAATCAACAAGAGTATTTGTATATTTTAAGTATTTAACTGCCCAGACGGGGTGGACCTCTGTTTTTGTCTTTCAGATAATCAAAGAAAACTAATGCCAGCTGCACAGCATTCAACGTACCTTGATTTACTGGCACAGTAAAAATTATGTTGTGTGTTCTATGTTCTGTTTTGTTGTGTTTTTCTCGTGGCCAGAATTGTTGTGTTTAATATTTTCATGAGATGGTCTGATTTGATATCAAGCGGAAATGTTGGATTGAGATGCAGATACTTGTTTTGTTCAACTTAGAATACAAAGTGTTTGGTTACATCAGAAAATGTGATATACTAAAGTCTAATACATTTTCTTAAGTAAGAGAAAGAAACTACATTGGCCAAATCTTTTAATTGAGAATTGTTGTTAAAATTTGCATACTGACAGTCTTTGAAAGCAAGGACATGAAAAGTTAACCCACTCCCCATATTGTACAAGGGATCCTTCTGGCTACCTCAGACTTTTAGCCAGAGGGTTGGGGATGGTGGGAAGCTATTGGACTAGAGGTTATATTAAGTGAACTTCTCAAAGTGGGTGTGCTTGTCCTGGCTTGTTGTTCCAAAGTTCTGTGATAAGGTTATTTTAGTGACAGGGTATATGTGGCATACATTGAATAATAAGACTAATGTACTGTATAACAGTAATGTTTATGTGTTCATGGTATAAAAGAACGTGTATAAGTAAAGAGTAGAAGTTTCCTTTGTCTGTTAACAAAAGAAGAGAAAAAAAAAAGCCAAGAAGGGAGGAAAAAGAAAAAAAAAAGAATAGCTAACATGCTCAGTCTAGGAAAGGGGGGATGGTTGCTGCAGTTACACGAGATTGGTGTGCAGCGGCCAGCCCACTCTCCTCCTTGGGGA
This sequence comes from Mauremys reevesii, assembly GCF_016161935.1. Lineage (NCBI taxonomy): Eukaryota > Metazoa > Chordata > Testudines > Geoemydidae > Mauremys > Mauremys reevesii. The sequence continues at coordinate 855,943 of NW_024100782.1, read as the reverse complement.
CCTTTTGTAAATATTCAGATTGATTTTATTTAAATGTCTAAATGTTGTGGTTATGAATATGTATTAGTTTTAGTTGATGTATTTACCACTTGAGTTGAAGATTTTCCCTGCAGGACAGTAGATGTCTTTGCTTACAGATTTTGTACCACGTTTTGGCATCCCTGTGACTATCAACAGTGGTCGTGGAACTCACTTTACTGGACAGATTGTAAAGGAGTTATGTGCAACTCACTGCCCTCACCACCCACAGTCTGCTGGGACAGTGGAACGCCGGAACGGGACTTACAAAAAATAAACTGGCCAAAATTTGTGCTGAGACACACTTAAAGTGGCCAGATGCCCTTCCTTTGGCACTGATTTTTATGAGAGCCATTCCCAATCGAACGACTGGACTCAGCCCTCATGAAATTTGACAGGACACCCAATGCTGACTACCAACTGCACCCCCACTAACCCCAGCTCAGATGGACATTCATTTGCTGGATAACATAATGCTTAAATATTGTCAGGCACTAATGAAATGTGTTAAGTCTTTTTTATACACAGGTGATGGAAGCACTACCAAAGGATCCTGTGCAACCTTGCCACTCGTTGGAACCAGGAGCCTGGGTCTACATAAAGATCCATCAGCGAAAGACTGCCTTGGCTCCATGCTGGAAAGGCCCTTTCCAAGTCCTGCTGACTACCGACACCGCTGTGAAGTGCCACAGACTGACTGCTTGGACCCAGGATTCTCACTGCAAAAAGACCCCTCCACATCAGAAGAATTTTCCTACTGATGATTAGCCTGTTTTTCTTCTAGCTCTACTGTGCTTCTGGGCAGCAGGGAAAAAGGACAAGGTGACGTACCTGCAACCTCTCCCTTGTCCACTGACAGACCAACTGTGCCTTTAGACTTTTCTAGAAAAAAGCAAAGCCATTACAGGGTGATATGTGCTGGCAACCTCTCCCCTGTAGGATGCTAAACCTTGATTGTTTTGGGAAAGAAGAAGAAGCACTCACTCCACTGACATTGCCAAAGTCCAGGAATTCCTGACTGAAAAGGACACTGAGAACTGACCCTGGTGAAGAAACAAAGAATTACATACTGGCAGGAAGAAATTTGTGGGACCCATGCTTGGGACTGTGGTATTAATTGGATTTTGGGGTTTATTCTACAGGCTGCGCCCTGTGTTCTGGATAAATCCTTCAGTATGTATTGCCCTCCCTAATTGAATTTTAACTGACATTGCCCTTATCCAGTTTTCAAATCACTTCTACATACCCAGATTGCTCACAAGGGGCTGCCATTAGATTAGCACAACAAAAGGCCTGGGTTATTTCCTCTGGACAAAAAGGGAATTGACCAGATCCCTGTGGGCTGGGGCCAATAGTGTAGTAGCCATTTGGACTATTCTTAAAGGCCAAGAACATGATAAGAAATTGGGCCAACTAGAAAAGGCTACTAGCCTTATTCTTGAAACTCAGCTATCTTAAGTACAGGCTGGAGTTGGTGAGTTACATGTCATTTCCACCCTTAGTTCTATGACCCAGAAGTTACTGACAGAGATGGTATTGAATATCACTGAGGCTGGGAAGGCATTGCAGTGGGATCTGGACCAGACTTGGCCCACTGCCCTTACAGACACGTCAGGAGTACCATCTGATCTGTGGTCATGAAGACATACTTGGACACTTTCTGGATGGAAGTGTGGACATTCACAGTGCTCCTTCCAAGCATATGGACCAGTTAGGGGGTGTGGGCTCCCACATACCGAATCCTGCTGGGTCCATGGGGAGGATGCCTGTGGGACTGTAATTGTTTACTGAGACATCTGGGGAAATTAGACCACCTCGTATCTCCAACTGATTTCTAGACAGTACCCCTAGAATGACACCTGACATTTTGGATAAGAATAGAGAGTCAATGGACATTTTGGCCGTTAGTACCACCACAGCTCAGTGTATCTATAAACTGAAGCTAGGGGAGGTTGTCACTGTTTATGACAATATTTGTTGAGAGGGTGGAGGTCAAGGAACTACCCTGACGGGACACCCACTTTTTCATGCTAATGATAGCTGTGTGTGCGTTAATGCCACCACTTTACAAGATATACATATTGATCTTACCACTGCTGCAGGCAATTATATCATTTACTGGCCTGCAGATAGAATGCAGATAGAATGTTGCAAGTAGCTCTTAGATTTTAGGTATATTTTGATTGGACTAGAATAGTGCCTGATCGGTTTCAAAATTTGCTTTCATTGTTACCAAAGGTTCAAAGAATCTCTGAATTGCAAGGGCAAATTCACATGCTTTAGAATATATATCAAGCTGGAAGGAATGCCTTTCATACAGCTTATAGAGTGTTTACTTTATGTACTAGGTATGATGTTTTGTGCTTTGTGTTCACAATTGTACAACAGCCCCATTATATTATTCCTATGGGATTGTTATTGTTTGTAGTGTTGTTAGTTAATTTAGGATTATATTATTGTTGTTGTTGTTGTAAATAACGTAAGAATAGCAATACCTTTCATGTTCATGCTAATCATGCATTGTCATTACGTCCCATGACGGTTGACATGTCTGCTGTAGAATCTGAAGTCCATGGTTTCATGCGAATTGAGATTTGAAATTGTTTGTTGTACTAGAAGTACAAAAGGGGGGAGTGTGGAAGCCAGTAAATAATTAACAAGGATTTGAAGAGATCTTAATGAATGTTAGTTAGCAAGAGTCAGGCCATACTGTAACCCTAATGACGTGAGACTTGTAGGAGCAAAGATAGTGCGAGGCGACAGGACAGGAACTGTGTACAAAGTTATTACGACCTTGCAATCACTAACCAAAATGCAGGCTTGCTTTTCTTAGGACTGAGACAAATAAGATAAGCCTTTTTGCTATGTATAAACAAAATGTAGTTGTTGCTTTTTACTGTCTGTATTATTGCTAGAAATTGTCTGTAACAAAGGTATAAAGGCTTGCTGTGATTGTTTACCAGTTGAGAGACCTGTCCAGGACTGGGGCGACCCTGTGTCCTATGGCACTCTCTCCCTCCATGGTAATTACTGGAGAAATAATAAAGTATTTGATTTTGCTGCACCCAAACAAAAAGCGAGAACTGAGTTTTTCTTCGACAATTTGGGGTTATAATTACAGGTTATAAAACCTGTAATACCTGCAGGTTTTAGGACCATAATGTACGTACATGTAATATGCTGGGGTACCCTTAGGGGGTAAGGTGGAATATTTAGACTGTTTTGTACCCAATTTTTACTTACACACACAGAGATGGTGTCCTGTCCGCGCTAGCGGCTCAAAAACCAAGGAGATTATAAGACTGTCAGTTGCCCACACGGAAGGGAAAGGGGAGGGAAGATGGGTACTGCTATAACCTAACCTTATTGGGGCCTCTCCCCAATACCACTCTTGCTAACTAACATTCATTAAGATCTCTTCAAATCCTTGTTAATTATTTACTGGCTTCCACAATAGTTAAGTCCCAAGCAGACTGCGAAGAGCTACAAAAGGATCTCTCAAACTGGGTGATAGGGCAATAAAATGGCAGATGAAATTCAGTGTTGATAAATGCAAATTAATGCACATTGGAAAACATAATCCCAACTATATATATAAAATGATGGGGTCTAAATTAGCTGTTACCACTCAAGAAAGAACAAACAGTAAATGGTCTCAAGTTGCAATGGGGGAGATTTAGGTTGGATATTAGGAAAAAACTTTTTCACTAGGAGAGTGGTGAAGCACTGGAATGGGTTACCTAGCGAGGTGGTGGCATCTCCTTCCTTAGAGGTTTTTAAGGTCAAGCTTGACAAAGTCCTGGCTGGGATGATTTAATTGGGTTTTGGTCCTGCTTTGAGCAGAGGGTTGGACTAGATGACCTCCTGAGGTCCTTTCCAACCCTGATATTCTATGATTCTATGATTCTTTGATTTTGGAGTCATCGTAGATAGTTCTCTGAAAACATCTACTCAATGTGCAGCGGCAGTCAAAAAAGTTAACAAAAGTTTAGGAATCATTAAGTAAGGGATAGTTAATAATAAGACAGAAAATATCATATTGCCTCTGTATAAATTCATGGTACACCCACATCTTGAATACTGTATGCAGATGTGGTCGCCCCATCTAAAAAAAGATATATTGGAATTGGGAAAGGTTCAGAAAAGGGCAACAAAAATGATTAGGGGTATGGAACAGCTGCCATACGAGGAGAGATTAATAAAATGGGGACTTTTCAGCTTGGAAAAGAGATGACTAAGGTGGGATATGATAGAGGTCTATAAAATCATGACTGGTGTGGAGAAAGCAAATAAAGAAGTGTGATTTACTCCTTGTCATATCACAAGAACTAGGGGTCACCAAATGAAATGAATAGGCAGCAGGTTTAAAACAAACAAAAGGAAGACTTTCTTCATACAATGCACAGTCAACCTGTGGAACTCTTTGCCAGAGGATGTGGTGAAGGCCGAGACTATAATAGGGTTCAAAAAAGAACTAGATAAGTTCATGGAGGAAAGGTCCATCAATGGCTATTAGCCAGGATGGGCAGGGGTGGTGTCTCTAAACTCTGTTTGCCAGAAGCTGGGAATGAGCGACAGGGGATGGATCACTTGATGATTCCCTGTTCTATTCATTCCCTCTGGGGCACCAGACATTGGCCACTGTCTGGAGGTAATGGGCTAGATGAACCTTTAGTCTGACCCACTACGGCTGCTCCTAAGTTCTACATTGAAAGGTAGATCAACCTCGCTACGGCATTCAGGACTGTGAAAAATTTTGTAGCCTACACTCCACAGTTAGATTGACCTAACCTCCGGTGTAGACACAACTACTTCTATGTAAGAATTCTTCTGTCAAGATGGTATCACCTAAGGAAGAGATGGGTTAACTAAATCGTCAGTAAAACTCTCTAGCATTGAGTGGAAGCATCCACGCTATGGCACTGCAGAGGGTTAATAATAATAGCAGCCACGGAGTAGATACAGCCTCAGCGCACTGCCAACTGGTGTGTAAATCTGCAGCCCGCTAGCTTGCCGTGCACTTACTGGCCATGCGGACCTGCCCCCACACACTAAAAGTTCCCAACTGCTGCTTCAGTATGTGAAAATATGCCAGGGAACTAATGTCAAAGATTCTAAGACTGGAAGGGACCACTTTGATCATCTAGTCCAGGGGTTGGCAACCTTTCAGAAGTGATGTGCTGAATCTTCATTTATTCACTCTGATTTAAGGTTTCGCGTGGTGCCAGTAATACGTTTTAACATTTTTAGAAGGTCTCTTTCTATAAGTCTATAATATAGAACTAAACGATTGCTGTATGTAAAGGAAAGAAGGTTTTTAAAATCTTTAAGAAGCTTCATTTAAAATTAAATTAAAATGCAGAGCCGCCCGGACCGGTGGCCAGGACCTGGGCAGTGTGAGTGCCACGGAAAATCAGCTCGCGTGCCGCCTTTGGCAAGCGTGCCATAGGTTGCCTACCCCGATCCAGTCTGATGCCCAGTATAACACAAGCCTGAGAATTTCACTGGTCATCCCTGCTTTAAACCCAGACCAGATCAAGCTAGGCCAGTCTTGATTTAAAAACTTCAAGCGACGGAAAATCCCCCTTGTTCCTTAGTGAATTGTCCCACAGATCAATCAGCCTCACGGTTCAATATTTGTGCCTTATTTCAAGGCTGATTTTTTCTCATTTCCGCTTCCAACCATCACATCTCTTGATGCTTTTTTCTTCTGGAAAAGCTTCTGATGATCAGATATTTCCTCCCTAGGTAGGTGGGTATAGATCATGACTGGCCAGAAAACGAGTCTTTAAATCCATATTCTTATTGTGCAACCAGAAAAGAAATTGTAGATGGTAGCATCATTAATGGAAGCCAATGTGGTTTTAAGAAAAATAGGCCCAATCGAACAAGCATGTAATCCCGCCTTTAGTACAGGGAACTGGACTAGACAACCTACTGAGGTCCCTTCCAGTGCTACATGATTCTACCGATGGGACCACATTTCATATTTAATAAAAACAATAATAATAATAGATGATAGTTTCCAATTAAGTGTACCAAAATGCCTTTCTGATCTATGTAGGAATGAAAAAGAGAAAACTGGAATAAAAATATATACACCGGATCAAACAGGGGCAGTTCTGCACATGGAGTGAAGGAAAAATCCCAGTGACTCACCTCATTCCATAGCCCCAGGATTCACAGAAGCCAGCAGATTCGCAGAAGCATGTCCCGGGAATTTGCATCCTGCAGAATCACAAGGAAGAGTCCTGAGAAAATTTGGGACAGGAAAAGATGAAAAATTTTCTAGTTTCTGGGACTTGGTGCCAGTGACAGCGAGTGTGAAATTAAGACGTCTAAAGTGCCAATTACCTTTACAGATGTGAAAGCCAGGCAATATTGAGGCAATTCAGGGCTGTCATTGGAAGAACGCATCCCCAATAAAGTAAGGTGCTTGGAACACCATCGGTTTGGGTGGGTTAAAGCCAGAGGTGATTATTTTAAGTACCAAAAAAGATTTCTATTGCTGATCAAATTAATTCTGGCTGATCACTTTAGCAGGAGGATTCTCCATATTATTTAGCCTCTATTCCAGACCCCATTCGTGTGTGCGAATTCCAGTGCCTTCTGCGAGTCCTAGACAAGGACCCAGGCTCCTGGGCTTGTCCAGATGGCATGCACATTGGAAATGGAAGAGCAGAGAATGACTCAATAAGGGAATGACACAGAAAGCATCCCCTGTTAGATCAGAGGAGACAGGCCTGAGACACCTTCTAGCCACTATGCTTAGCAGATTCGTTCATTTTCTCAGCCTGCAGAGAATTGGGGAGCTGAGCTGAACTAGAAGAAAGTTACATTTTCTCGAGATCTTTATACGCTTGACAAAGGTTCTAAGCATAGGATCTTGGGCATAATGAGACGATTCACAAATTGATTCTCCGGGGGTTTGAATCCCAAAGAAGCAATTAGCCTGAGCCTGGTGTCAATTTTTGAGTTGAATTCGCAGCAGATGTGCAAGGAGGAGTAAGCGGCGTCCAAGCAATGGAAAATCGAACCGCTTGGCACTGAAAGGCTGGTAACGAGTCATCTTATGCAGAGAAAGTTCATTGCGTGCACTGCAGCCATACTGACCCCTCCACCACCCCCATGCCCCCAGAACAATTCCAAGCCATGCTGATCAGTGCCAAAACAAGTGCAGGTCTGCCCTGTGTTGTCCTGGTCCAGTTCTGTTGCAATGTTCTTGGGGTACCTGAACCACACTTCCTAGCTCAGAAGCTAGCAGCAGTGCATTGTGGGAGCTTAGAAACCACAGGAACTGCTAGAGTGGATAGGAATGGACAACCATCTGGTTCATATTTTTATGGGGTAGGGATGGTCTGATTGTCCTGGGTTTGTATAGCAGTTAGCACAATGGGGCCATGACTGGGGCTTCTAGATGCTGCCATAATAAATAATGTACAGCACCTTGCCCATTAAAGACCATCAGCTATACCAGTGGTTCCCAAACTTGTTCCACTGCTTGTGCAGGGAAAGCCCCTGGCGGGCCGGGCCGGTTTGTTTACCTGCCGCATCTGCAGGTTTGGCCGATCACAGCTCCCAGTGACCATGGTTCGCTGCTCCAGGCCAATGGGAGCTGCTGGAAGTGGCAGCCAGTACGTCCCTCGGCCCACGTCGATTCCAGCAGCGCCTATTGGCCTGGAGCAGCAAACCGCGGCCACTGGGAGCCGCGATCAGCCAAACCTGCAGATGCGGCAGGTAAACAAACCGTCCCGGCCCACCAGGGGCTTTCCCTGCACAAGCAGTGGAACTAGTTTGGGAACCACTGAGCTATACAATTGACCCAGTGAGCGAAGGCAGATACACCTTATGGCTCAGCCAGGCAGGCAGGGGCTGCCTCTGGACAGAACTCTCAGCCTTCCAGGCCATGTGCCGGGCAGCCTGTGTTTGGGACAAAGGAAGCACAGGCCACATGGCAAAGGACTAAAAGGCACCTTCAGCTTCTGCTGTTTGTCTTCAGTCCTGCTTCATACCTCGGGAGGAACCGCTCTGCAAACGAAGCTCTGAATGAAGGACCAAGTGACCTTTCCCAGCTGGGGATCTGTTCCAGAGGGACTTTCAAGCCAGCAAAGTCACCAGTGCTATTAGGAACCTCATGGACTTTGAAGTCTGTGTGTATGCGATTGCTTTACCATTTAACAGCTCTCTTCTTCTTCTTTCTTTTTTCTTGATAATAAACCTTTAGTTTTAGGCACTGAAGGACTGGCTGGCAGGGTGGTATGTTGGGTAAGATCCAAACCTCAGGTGACATGGCCGAGCCTTTAGGGTCAGAAGAACATTTTGTAGAGTGAGAAGAGTTTTTAAATAACTTCTCCCTGTACAGGACCTAGGAGCTGATTGGGAGCCAGAGACAGGAATGCAGTAAAGGGGGCTGTGTGGTTCCTTTTTTTGCTTCTTGATAACCAGGGTGGGGGATCAGATGCACAGTTTGTGACTGGTTGGGAGATTTAACGTCAGCGTTACCCACCTGTCTTGGGAGGATCTGCTCTCCCTTTGCAGCCTGCCCTGACCTTGGCATTTCCAGTGAGGGCTGCCCCAGGCACGCTGGGTCACACAACGTTTTGCTTTCTACAATTTGTTTTTAATTTTTCTTGAGAAAATGGAACATTTTGGGTTTTCAGCCAAAATTTTCAGGTTTGGTAACTATGGGGCTGAGCGTTTTTGGCAAAAAGTTTTGGTTTGCTGAAGAAATATCAAAAAAATCTAAAGGAGAACGGATGTTTTGTGCTACAGTTTTTGTTTGGTTAAAAACCCAATTTTCCATCAAAATAAAGTTTTGGTGGGAAACATTTGACCTGTCCTGATTCCTGCCTAGAGAGGAACTGAGTTTGTAATGGAACAAAAAATCTTTACCCGTCTATCTACTTAATGGGACCCCCCCAGCCCAGTGTTCCCGCTCCCCAACCCTGCCCCATGGGATCACACCCCTGGGCCCATCTAGCCAGTATCCTCTCCACAGGTCAGATCCACAGGCCCTCACAGCCACTGTCTTGTAACCAGCAGTTACCAGTAGCTGCTACGTCTCTGTCAGGGGCTGGAAACCTGCCGCTCTCAGGATGGTGGCACCGGGCAGGACCTGACTGTGTCTGGTACAACAATACCTGGCTCCTCCCCAGCACTTTTCACCCCCAGATCTCACAGTGCTTTACAGAGGGGGGCAGGGGAGCCAGCCTCATTTTACAGAGGGGGAAACTGAGGCAAAGAGGGGGAAACTGAAGCAAACTTGCAGCGAGTCAGCCAAGGTGCCCCAGAAAATCACGGCCATACCAGGAATGGCAGCCAGGTCTCCAGAGTCCCAGCCCAAGCACTCTACCCACTAGGCCACACGACCACCCAGCGGATGTCAGCCTGGCTCAGCGCCTTGGAGGGTTGATGGGATAGCGGCTACAGCAGAGGACTGAGAGCCAGAAGAGAGTGCGGTTTAGAAGAGTGGGGCTGGGAGCCAGGACTCCTGGTTCTCTCCCCAGCTCTGGGAGGGGAGTGGGGTCTAGTGGTTAGACTGGTGGGAGGGGCTGGAAGTCAGAAGTGCTGTAGGCTCCTCAGACACAGTGAGAAAAAGCCCTCGGCCTAAAGCCAAGCCCTGACTGTCTAACCAGACACCAGCTGCAGGAAGGATGATTCTCCCCCATTCGTACAAGGGGAAATGGAGGCACAGGTAGGGTAAGTTACACCTGAGGGTCCCCTGGGGGCTGGGATCACCCCTCTCTTGTCCCCAAATCTCCAATGACTGGGAACCTCCCAGTGACACCGTCACTGCTCCTGGATGGGCGTCCCGTCTGCTGGGCCCAGGGCTCAGGGCAGAGTCTGGCTCTGAGGGTCCCTTTGGGGTCTTAGCCCCCGTGAGTGTCCAGCTGGCTGTGGGGCTGGGAGCAGGGACACTGAGTCGGGCCCCTCACCTGCTACCACCAGCTGCACGGGGTTGCTGAGCTCCGAGCAGTCAGGGTTTGTGATGTGGTGTGATACCGGCAGGTGTAACTCCCTCCATCGCCCCGTCCCACACTGGTGATGGGAAATTCAGCCTCATTCCCAGAAGGGCACGGCTGAGATTACCCCCTCCTTGGAATCCACGGTCAGGGGTGGGGTAGTGGTGGCGGCCCCCCCTAGAATTGCATGCAGCTCAGCGTAGAAGCGGCATGTCAGCGGTTAAATTCGACCTAAACTCATAGTGTAGATGAGGCCTAAGTTAAAGCAGTGTGTGTGGACCTGCCATCTGGGACCCAACCTAGAGATTGGCTTGGAAGGGTGAAATTTTTATTGGGAAACGTCGGTAAACGTTGATTTCACCGCGCACACACAGACCGACGAAAAAATATCCCTGACGATAATACGTTGACTTCACTGTACACACAGGGACCGACGGAAAAAATGTTCCCATCAACATTAATCGAACTTTAAAAAGAAAGTAAGAAAAATGTGGCTTGAGACCTTATTAGAGTTTGATTTAAGGGTGTTTACTTTGCGCATTTTGACCTGTGATGTGGACAATTTGGCTATAAAACTTCAACTTTTGGAATCTCAGTAATTAAGCAACTCCTCGCTTAACGTTGTAGTGTTCCTGAAAAATGCTACTTTACGCGAAATGATGTTAAGCAAATCCAATTTCCCCATAAGAATTATAGCGGGGGTTAGGTTCCAGGGAAATTTTTTTCGCCCCTCCCCCCCACCACATTTTGTCTGGCGATATCTATCTATCTATCTATCTACACATACACACACACACAGAGTATAAGTTTTAAACAAACAATTTAATACTGTTCACAGCAATGATCATTGTGAAGCTTGGTTGAGGTGGTGGAGTCAGAGGGTGGAAGAGGGTGGGCTATTTCCCAGGTAGCCTTACTGCTAAATGATGAACTAGCACTTGGCTGAGCCCTCAAGGGTTAACACATTGTTGTGAATGTAGCCTCACACTCTACAAGGCAGCAGAAATGGAGGGAGGGGAGACAGCATGGCAGAGAGAGACAGAGACACACACCCTCCAAGGCAGAGGGCAGGAGCAGCACATGGCAGTGTGGGGAGGGACAGCTGAATTGCCGGCAATTGATCGCCTGCTGGGCGGCTGCTGCACAGGGAACTTAGGGGAGCAGGGAGCTGATGGAGGGGCTGCCGGCCCACCCTGGTTCCAAGCCCCCACCAGCTCACTCCAACAGGCTGCTCTTCCTGCAAGCAGCAGACAAAGAAGTCGACTGGCAAACAACGTTATGAGGGAGCATTGCACAACTTTAAATGAGCATGTTCTCTAATTGATCAGCAACATAACAATGTTAACCGGGACAACTTTAAGTGAGGCGTTACTGTATTGTCTGACCTCCCTTTCCCCCCCCAAAAAAGGATTTCCTGCAACTCTGAAAAATGTAAATAGATAAAAACAGAAAAAAAGAAAGCCCACTGTGCTAGGCACTATACAAAGAGAACAAAAAGATGGTCCCTGCCCCCAAAGAGTTTACAATCGTAAGTATTAATCGAGAGACAACAAGTGGATACAGACAGGCAGACTGGGGAGTACAAGGACTCAATGAGACAATATTGGTTGATATGGTAGGCCAGGGGTGGGCAAACTTTTTGGCCTGAGGGCTGCATTGGGTTTTGTAAATTGTATGGAGAGCCGGTTAGGGGAGGGGGTTGTGGCCCAGCCCCCACCTATCTGCCCCCCTCCCCCGGGACTTCTGCCCCATCCACCACCACCCCGCCCATTCCCTGACAGTTCCCTCCCCACCCCCGGACCCCTGCCCCATCCAATCACTCCTTCTCCCTGTCCCCTGACTGCCACCCTATCCAACCCTCACTCCTTTCTGACTGCCCCCCTGGGATCCCTGTTCCCATTCAACCCCCTGATCCCCCCCAACCCCTATCCACACCCCTGACCCCTGACCACCACCCCAAGCTCCCCTGCGCTCTATCCAACCCACCTGCTTCCTGCCCCCTTACTGCGCTGCCTGGAGCACTGGTGGCTGGCGGTGCTACAGCCGCGCTGCCTGGCTGGAGCTGGGCCATGCTGCTGCCGCCGCCACCACACAGCTCAGAGCATGGGGTCAGGCTGGGCTCTGCAGCTGTGCTGCCCCAGCAGAGGGCAGGAGGAAGGGATAGTTCAGTGGTTTGAGCATTGGCCTGCTAAACCCAGGGTTGTGAGTTCAATCCTTGAGGAGGCTGCGTAGGGTTCTAGGACAAAAATTGGTCCTGCTAGTGAAGGCAGGGGGCTGGACTCAATGACCTTTCAAGGTCCCTTCCAGTTCTAGGAGATTGGTATGTCTCCAATTATTACCTTAGCTTTAGCTCACAGCCCCACTGCCCAGATCATTGCACCAGTGGCGCAGTGAGCTGAGGCTGCAGGGGAGGGGCCGGGGGCTACCCTCCACGGCCAGGAGCTCGGGGGCCAGGCAGGACGGTCCCACGGGCTAGATGTGGCCCACAGGCCATAGTTTTCCCACCCCTGTGGTAGGCAATGGTCTCAATGCACCCAGTGGGCTTTTGAGTGCTGTCTTGCATCTTGCATTCTAAGTAACACCCCATCACCCCAAACGACATTGTTACAAACACAGTTGCTTGGATTGCATAGTAATTTGGGCTCATTCAAACAAAATGCATTTTAATGCAGCCAAATACAAATTTATACCTCTAGGAACAAGGAATGCAGACCATACCTACAGAATGGGGGACTGTATTTTGGTAGGCAGGGACTGAAAAGGGTTTAGGGATCATAGTGGAAAAGCATCTTATGAGCTAGTGAGATGCTGTGGCAAAAAGAGCTAATGTGATCATTGGATGTAAAATCAGGGGAGTAATGAGCAGGAAGATTTTACCTCTGCATATGGCATTGGTATGGTTGATAGTGGAATACTGCATCCAGTTTTGGTATCCATATTTTTAAAAGGATGTTGAAAAATTGGAGAGGCTCAAAATAGAAAAGAGCCACAAAAATTATTTGAAGGCTGGAAAAAATAAGTGGGAGATTGAAAGAGCTCAATCAGTTTAATTGATCAAAAAGAAAACTCAGGTGACTTGTGGGGGAGGGATAGCTCAGTGGTTTGAGCATTGGCCTGCTAAACCCAGTGGTATGAGTTCAATCCTTGAAGAGACCACTTAGGGATCTGGGGCAAAAATTGGTCTTGCTAGTGAAGGCAGGGGGCTGGACTCAATGACTTTTCAAGGTCCCTTCCAGTTCTAGGAGATTGGTATATCTCCAATTATTACTAAAGGCTTAAAACCCATAATGTGGCAGAACTGTGAAAATGTTGGTCAATCAAAATTGAATGAAATTCTTAAAACCCAAAATTTTCAGCACCTGTGAACATTTCAGTCAACAAAAATAGCAAAAACCTTCAAAATAAACATTGATATTTATCCCTCAAAATTGTAAACCCATAAAAACTGACTGCTGCCCATGCTGGCTGCAGGTGTAGTTCATTGTTCATGTATAAAACGAGAGAGGGAGAAGACAGTGCAACATTCAGGGTTTGATTCTTCCCTCTGTAGAGATTGCCTGTCCTCCCTAGAGCACCCCCTATTGGGAAGCAATGTATCTACAATAGGGCTGACCCCGGGAGTTTGTAGCCTGAGCTCCCGCCAGCCTGCCTCCGTTTGTCCCTTTCAGAGGCAATTTCTCCCATGGGTAATTATTTCTCTCATGTGTCTCGTAGTTTCCATCAGACGCCAGAGCCGGCTGGCGTGAGGATGGCGAAAAGGACCAGCAGGAGGAGCTGATCTCGGATATGTGCGATCGATTTTTCAGAACCAAGAAGAAAGGTCAGTGACTGTCCAATACCAGCCCAGGGCGCGGTGAGATTTCACAGCGGCCGTTGTGCTGCATGCCGAGATCTCACCCTAACTCTCTGCTTCTCTATCCCCAGTGGAGGTGAAGCTGGATCCCAATTCCCCACTCTGCTGATCTCCCGAGACCAGAAAAGTGTGAGGCTTGGGGACCGCCCCCAGTACCTTCCCAGCAACTCCGAGCGTTTTGATTTCCAGCCCTGCGTTCTGGGTGCTCCGGGCATCTCTGGGGAGCAGCTGGACTGGGTAGTGGAGGTGGGTGCCGGGAAAAGCTGGATCGTTGGCACCACTCAGGAGTCAGTGGAGAGGAAGAGGAATCTCTACATAACAGCCGAGCAGGGCTTCTGGGGTCTGGAGTTGAACAATGGGGAGTACCAGGTGCTCAGCACCCCTAAGACGACGCTTTTCCTACGGGTGCCTCTGCGCAGGATCAAGGTGCATCTAGATTACATCCTCGGACAACTCTCCTTCTACAACAACGACACCATGGAGCACATCTTCACCTTCAACTACCCCTTCTCCGAGAAGATGTTCCCCTTCTTCTTGACCTGGGACACGGAGGTCCCACTCCAACTCTGCCTATGTGACTGAGAGCGCCTCCCCACCTCACGTTTTGCAAGAGCAGGGATGTTATACTCCGATGCCTGGCCAAAATTCCAGCCCTAGGAATGACCCGTTGCCACCTGCCTATGTACTTCCACTTTCACTTTCACGTCCTGTCCGGATCGGGTGTGTAGCCTCCTCGACTGTCTCACGTGACTTTTTCAGGTGATATTTTGTGTTGTTTCTTGAGGTCTCCAGCTCTCAGATCCATGTCTTTTTGTGAGAATTTGCACTTTCTTTTAAAAAAAAGGTAACCAGAAGGATGTTTGCTTTTTTTTGGAACAGCGTTACACTGTTGACTCATATTTAGCTTGTGATCCACTATGACCCGCAGATCCCTTTCTGCAGTACTCCTTCCTAGGCAGTCATTTCCCAGTTTGTATGTGTGCAACTGACTGGTCCTTCCTAAATGGAGCACTTTGAATTTGTCCTTATTGAATTTCATCCTATTTACTTCAGACCATTTCTCTGGTTTGTCCAGATCATTTTGAATTTTAATCCTGTCCCCCAAAGCACTTGCAACCCCTCCCAGCTTGGTATCGTCCGCAAACTTCATCATTCACTTATGGTTGTGATATTTCATAACAACACATGCCATGTAAGGGATCACATGAAAGGTCATGATCTGCTGGAACCTGCTGTTCTATCCAAATCTGTATATCATTAGTGTGTATACAGGCATGAGATTTTGCTGTATGGTTGTTACTGAAATATGCTGTAAGTTTGCTAGTGACATACAAAGGACACCCGCCCAGGAGGATGCTCCATGACCATTAATCAGTGGGGGAGTTGTAATCAAAGGATTTGCAGTTCAATGACAGTTGCCCAAGTCCAGCAATGGAGCTTTACTGGATCACTGTGACTCAGCAAAGCTCACCGGGACATGACCGGGAAAGTGTCTCCCAGACACATGGATTGAGGGTATAAACTAAGGAACAGTCGCTTGCAGCATGTCTCGGCCTGTCTCCTTCCCCACCTATGCTAGAAGCAACTGGAATGCTGAGAAGATGAAGATCATCCGAGGAGACCGGTCCAGGCTTAAGGGAGAGGCCTGTGTATTAAGAACTGTAACATCCTTTGGAACGCCCACAGCTAGTGTTTGCTTGAGGAGAGAAGCAGCGCGGCGGGAGGGAGGGGGGTCCATTTCGGCGAGCGGCTGCCTATCTGGTCTGTGAGGAAAAAAACAAACAGCTGCTGTTTGCTTTCAGTGAGTGAGAGGGGGTGGGGGATGGGGTCGGAACTTGCAAGGCAGGGAGCTGACACAGTGTTGGTTCCAAAAATCCACTCTCTCTCTCCCTCCACGCTCCCTGTCACACCCCACTCCACCCCACCCCTTTTGAAAAGCACGTTGCAGCCACTTGAACGCTGGGATAGCTGCCCATAATGCACCGCTCCCAATGCCGCTGCAGATGCTGCAAATGTGGCCACGACAGTGCGCTGTCAGCTGTCAGTGTGGACAGACTGCAGTGCTTTCCCTACTCAGCTGTACGAAGACAGGTTCAACTCCCAGCGCTGTACAGCTGTAAGTGTAGCCATACCCTAAATCTGTTTTTATACTTTACTTAAAGCAGTGTGTTTTGGTTGAAGTGCTGGGGAAACCTCAGCTCAGGTACAAAGGCCGGTGCATGTCCTGTCCATACTGAGGGAGGGCGGACTGGATAATAAACTTATACTGGTCAGGTTTCTGACCAGGGCAGGAGGGTACAGCCCTGGGGTCTGAGGCTGGGGAGCTGTGGGGAATTGGCTGGATCCTCTCTGTTGTTAGCTCATGAGTGGCTGAGAGAAGCATTCTTGTAACTCAGCTGGGGGTGTCCCTGCTTGTGGATGTCTGTGTAAACGCAGGACCTGGAGGGGTTTGCAGCTTGTCACAGCATCACAGTGTGAGAGGGAGCCTGGATTAGAGGGACAGAGGACTCAGCAGTACCCCAGTTCAGTTAGCACTCGGGGAACCTGTCACACTGGGGATCTGGTCCCACTGTGTCCAATTGAGCTATGGCCGATTGACACCAGCAGGGGGTCTGGTACCAGGTAGCTAGAAGAGCAATTTAAATCAGTAAAGGAGATCAGAGGATGGTGTAAGAAAATGTAAGGGAAATTAGCCCCTCTGCCCTTCAGTACAAACCCTGGATCTACTCTACCCCATGTACTAATTTTACGGCCTTAAATATCACCTCTGATTTTAGCCTGGAATATTCAATTCAAAACATATTGAGCGTGGGCTGATTGCCCCAGGGGATCTGAGCATCTGAGCACTGCCTGCTGAACCTGTGAGTGTCTCTGTGTCCATGTCCCCTGCTAGAGGGGCTGGGCCCTGCTGTTTGTGTGTGTGTGTGTGTGTGTGTGTGTCCCTGCTGGTGGGGCTGGGCCCGGCTCTGTGTGTGTGGGTGTGTGTGTGTGTGTGTGTGTCCCTGCTGCTCCCTGCTGGAGGGGCTGCGCCCTGCTCTGTGTGCGTGTGTGTGTGTGTGTCCCTGCCACTCCCTGCTGGTGGGGCTGGGCCCTGCTCTGTGTGTGTGGGTGTGTGTGTGGGTGTGGGTGTCCCTGCTGCTCCCTGCTGGAGGGGATGAGCATTCTGTGTGTGTGTGTGTGTGTGTGTGTGAGAATGTTTATGGAGATGGGGTGTGAGTCTGCACATGAGGTGCATGTATTAGGGCTGTTGATTAATCACAGTTAACTCATGTGATTAACTAAAAAAATGAATCGCGATTAAAAAAATTAAACGTGATTCATTGCAGTTTTAATCGCACTGTTAAACGATCGAATACCAATTGAAATTCATTAAATATTTTGGATGTTTTTCTATATTTTCATATATATTGTATTCTCTGTCATAATTGAAATCAAAGTGTATATTATTTTGATTATAAATATTTGCACTGTAAAAATAATAAAATAAATAGTATTTTTTGATTCACCTCATACAAGTCCTGTAGTGCTATCGCTTTGTTGTGAAAGTGCAACCTACAAATGTAGATTTTTTTGTTACATAACTGCACTCAAAAACAAAACAGTGCAGAAATTCAGAGCCTACAAGTCCACTCAGTCCTACTTCTTGTTCAGCCAATTGCTCAGACAAACAAGTTTGTTTACATTTACAAGAGATAATGCTGCCTGCTTACTGTTTACAAGTCACCTGAAAATGAGAACAGGCATTCGCATGTCACTTTTGTAGCCAGCATTGCAAGGTATTTACATGCCAGATATGTTAAACACTTGTATGCCCCTTCATGCTTCGGCCACCATTCCAGAGGATGTGCTTCCATGCTGATGACAGTTTCTGCTCGATAACAATCCAAAGCAGTGCGGACTGATGCATGTTCATTTTCATCATCTGAGTCAGATGCCACCAGCAGAAGGTTGATTTTCTTTTTTGGTGGTTCAGGTTCTGTAGTTTCCGCATTGGAGTGTTGCTCTTTTAAGATTTCGGAAAGTATTCCCCAAACCCTGTCCCTCTCAGATTTTGAACTAGGACTGAGCGGACTTGTAGGCTCTAAAATTTTACATTGTTTTATTTTAGAATTAAGGTTTTTTGTACAAAATTCTACATTTGAAAGTTCAAATTTCATGATAAAGAGATTGCACAACAATTAGTTGAATTGAAAAATACAATTTCTTTTGTTTTTTTACAGTGCAAATACTTGTAACAAAAATAAATATAAAGCGAGCACTACACACTTTGTATTCTGTGTTGTAATTGAAATCAGTACATCTGAAAATGTAGAAAACATCCAAAAATATTTAAATAAATGGTATTCTATTATTGTTTAACTGTGTGATGAATCGCAATTAATTTTTTTAAATTGCGCAATTAATAATAATTATTTTTAATCACTTGACAGCCCTAATTACTATAATACTACATTACTTACATTTTGAGATGAAAAGTTGTTTCGAAACGAAGAATTTTTCATTTTGATTTTTTTAAAAAAATGCAGGATACAATTAAAGCCATGGGATACGTCTACACTGCAAAGACCGCCCCCACCTCCCCACCTGTGCTGAGTCTCAGAGCATGGGTCAATTGACTCAAGCTTGTGGGGCTTGGGCTGCGGGGCTAAAAAGAGCAGTCTAGACTTTCCCACTCCGGCTGCAGTCCAGACCTGAGTCCCTCCCCTTCCGCCGGGTTTCAGAGGTTGGGCTCCAGCCTGAGCGGGAATGTCTACACTGCTATTTTTAGCCCTGCAGCTTGAGACCTGTGAGCTCTAGTCAATTAACCTAGGCTCTGAAAGTCGGCTTCATGAGATTTCCTTTGCAGTGTAGAGTCTGTGAGAGGTTGGATCACAGAAAACCCCTTGGGAACTGCCAAGTGATGTGCTGAGATTACGTCTAACCAGTGGTGAGCTGGAGCCGGTTCCCACTGGTTCACGGGAACCGGTTGTTAAATTTAGAAGCCCTTTTAGAACCGATTGTAAAGGGCTTTTAAATTTAACAAAAGTTCCAGCAGCTCCCTGCCCTACCCCCGGCCCCAGCTCACCTGGTCCCAGCTCTGCCTCTGCCTCCTCCCCTGAAGGCTCCTCCTCCCAGCTTCCCACGAATCAGCTGTTAGCGCGAAGCCTGGGAGGGCTGAGAAGAAAGCAGCAGCTTCCTGCAGGTGAGCTGGGGCGGGGGGCCCGAGGAGGGCTCCAGGCACCCTGTATCTCCGGGCAGCCCCGGCCCTGACTCCTGCCGGCCTGGTGGACGCGGCCCTGAGCCAGCCCCTGGCCCCAGGCCAGCCCCCGGCCCCCGACTCCGGCCTGGCCAGCGGCTCCAGCCCCCGGCTCTGGGCCGGCCCCTGGCCCTGACTCCGGCCTGGCCAGTGGCTCCGAGCCAGCCCCCGGCCCCCGGCCCCAACTTCGGGTGGCGCGGCCTCCATCTCCAGGCAGCGCGGTAAGGGGGTCAGAGAACAGGGAGGGGGTGTTGGATAGAGGGTGGGGGGGTGGATTAGGGTCAGGACTCGGGGCGGTCAGAGGGCAGGGAACAGGAGAATTGAATGGGGACAAGGGTCTTGGGGGGACAGTCGGGAAGGACCAGGGGTTGGATGGGGCGGTGGGAGGCAGTTAGGGGACAGGGAAGGGGGATGGATGGGGCAAAGGTCCTGGGGGTGGGGTGTCAAGGAACATGGGGGGTTGGATAGGGCAGGACTCCCGGGGGGTAGGGGAGGGCATGACCCCCTCGTGGGGTGAGGAGGAGGGAACCGGTTGTTAATATTTTGGCAGCTCATCACTGGTTGTCTCAGTTTAGAATTCGAGCTCTGGAAACCATGCAGAGCACCAGCCAGGCACAGGCTGGCATGTAAAAACCAGAAGACTCCAGAGTGAGTGAAAGCATTGCCATGGCAGAGCAGAGCAAACAGCAAATACCTGGCCTGGATGCAGCTGTCCCAACCAGCACAGGATGCAACTTACTGCCACAGAGAAACTGAGCCCATCGGCAGATTCTTTTATTTATTAGATCCGGGAAATATCTGCATTAACGCAAGGGAAAGATGGCCTTGTGGGCGGGGCACCAGACTGCAATTCAGGACATCCGGGTTCTATTCCTGCCGCTGTTAGACTCAATGCGTGACCTTGGTCAAGTCACTTTACCTCTGTGTGTGCCCTGGTTTCCCCATCTATGAACTAGAGATGCTGATGCTTCCCAACTGCATCAGCAGTTGCTGTGGTGATAGAATATATGTGGTGATAGAATATAGGTAGCTAAACAAGACCACCACACATCAGGCAATGCAGAAGGTCAGGTCCCCACAGAGGTGGAATGGAGATACTCATCTCCAGGCAGCTTTTCTCTCGCCAAAACCCTTAGTGATGGCAGTGTTATGGTCACAGTGTGTTCCTCATGGCAGTCTGCTTGGATTCCCCTTGTACGAAGCAGGGCAATTGGGACCCTGCTCTGCAGGGCACAAGGCTGTCCCTGATTGGGTTCAGCTGGAATATGCCATGGTTTGGTTGGGCAAAGCCCAGCCAGAGTGCAGTTTGTGTAGTGGGGCAGTTCTCAGGGATATCAGGTAGGGAAGGCCACGGAAGCAGGCCAGGCAGAGAGTGTTGGGAGGCCCCTAAGCCGAAAACCTGGCTATGCCACTGGCTCAAATATGTCCTCCCTGGCCAGGGTCCTGGCCCCAGTCCCCCACTTGCAGATGTATTTCCCCCATCCGGGTGGCCAGTTCCAGATAGATCAACCATTGGATCTTCTGCAAACTCCTTTACCTTTACCTGTATGCCTCAGGGACCAGCTCAAACTTGAGTAGCAGGGCTTGTTTGAACAGTTCATAGTCCCCTTCTTCCACTCCGTCTATCTGGCTGAGCATTCCTCTGGCCTTGGAGCCCAGTAAGGGGTGAGATGCCGAAGCCTGTCTGCAGGGTCAACCTGGTTCAAATTGCAGACCTTCTCAAAAGCAGTGAGGTAAGTGTCTATCTCAGGGGTAGGCAACCTATGACACACGTGCCAAAGGCGGCACACGAGCTGATTTTCAGTGGCACTCACACTGCCTGGGTCCTGGCCACCGGTCTGCATTTTAATTTTAATTTTAAATGAAGTTTCTTAAATATTTTAAAAACCTTATTTACCTTATATACAACAATGGCTTAGTTATATATTAGACTTATAGAAAGAGACCTTCTAAAAACGTTAAAATGTATTACTGGCACGCGAAACCTTAAATTAGAGTGAATAAATGAAGACTCAGCATGGCACTTCTGAAAGGTTGCCGATCCCTGGTCTATATCCTCCCCTTCCTTAAACTGGGGCAGCAATTTCATATCAGGGTTCCCTGCGGGCTTGGCCACCCGAGGTCCCTCCCAATCACCCCAGGAGGGATCCTATCCATTCGGTCATCACCAGCCCATGCTGTCTCTGCTCTTCTTGATGCTTCCATTCTCAGATTCCTTTCTTTCCTGCTCCTGGTCTTCCAGCTCTCTCAGTCTCAGCTCTAATTCCAATTGTCACATCTACGAAGAGAGAACTCAGTCATCGAGACCCCCTTTTGGTTGGCTAGGCGGGTCCCGGGACCCATGGGCGCCAACTTATATGGGCTCCTGGGGCTTTACCCCAGGAATATTCACAGGCAGGGGCTCTGCTCCAGCAAAATTTGGATCTAGGTTTCTCCCCTGCTCTGGGCTGCCGGCAGCCGCCGGGAGCCCAGAGCCTTTTAAATCCCAGCCGCAGCTGGGAATCAGAGGGCTCTGGGCTGCCTGCAACCGTGGGGAGCCCAGAGCCTTTTAAATCCCAGCCGCGGCCGGGAGTCAGAGGGATCTGGGCTGCCTGCAACCACGGGGAGCCCAGAGCCTTTTAAATCCCAGCCGCGGCCAGGAGTCAGAGGGCTCTGGGCTGCCTGCAACCGCGGGGAGCCCAGAGCCTTTTAAATCCCAGCCGCGGCTGAGATTTTAAGGGCTGCGGGCTCCCCGCGGTTGCAGGCAGCCCAGAGCCTTTTAAATCCCAGCCGCGGCTGAGATTTTAAGGGCTGCAGGCTCCCCGCGGTTACAGGCAGCCCAGAGCCCTTTAAATCCCAGCCGCAGCTGAGATTTTAAGGGCTCTGGGCTCCCCGCCGCAGCGGGCAGCGCAGAGCCCTCTGATTCCCAGCCGCGGCTGGGATTTAAAAGGCTCTGGGCTCCCCACGATTGCAGGCAACCCAGAGCCCTTTAAATCCCAGCCGCGGCTGAGATTTAAAGGGCTCTGGGCTCCCCGCCGCAGTGGGCAGCGCAGAGCCCTCTGATTCCCAGCCGCGGCTGGAATTTAAAAGGCTCTGGGCTCCCCACGGTTGCAGGCAGCCCAGAGCCCTCTGTCTCCCAGCCGGGGCTGGGATTTAAAGGGCTCTGGGATCCCCGCGGCTGCTAGCAGCCCAGAGCCCTTTGAATCCCAGCCCCTGGCCGCTGATTGCCCCCTCCCCAGACCCCTGCCCCAATTGCCCCCAGGACCTCCACCCCTATCTAAGCACCACTGGTCCTTGTCCCCCGATTACCCCCTCCCGAGACCCCTGCCCCTCGGGACCTCAGCCCGTATCTAAGCCTCCCTTCTCCTTGTCCCCAACTGCCCCCTCCTGAGACCCCACCCAACTTCCCTCCCAGGACTGCACCCCCTACCTGTCCCCTGATAAATCTCCTGGACTCCCATGCCTATCCAATTGCTGCCTGTCCCCTGACTGCCCCGTCAAACCACTGCCCCATCCAACCCCCCCTGCTCCTTGTCCCTTGACTGCCCCCCGGAACCCCGTACCTCTTCTCCAACCCCCAAACCGCTTACTGTGCCACTCAGACCAGCGTATCTGGCTCCATGCAGCTCCAGACAGTTGCTGCCATGCTCCCCCATGGAGCCCACAGCCCTCTCCCACCCCCAGCACCTGCCTTCCAGATTTGAACACCAAAATTCAGGAGCGCTCAAGCTCGGTTTGGGCAGCTTTTACTTCATTTCTCCCAAATCAATTTCCCCTGCAAGGTGCCAACTGAAGGTGTTGGAGAACAGAGAGATCGGGTGGCCTCCTAATCCCTGGAAAAGAGACAAAGGCCGGAGGAGGGAGTGTCAGTGCCTGTGCGGACTTCTGGGAAGTGCACGGTGTGGAAGGGGATGCTGTGATGCTTTGGAACAACTCCATACAAAGCCAGTCAGGACTCTGGGGGAGCCTCCTCTCTTGGAGCATACTGTCTCCAGGGCAAGAAGCTTACACCTTCCTGGGTCTGACCTCGGAGCATTCAGCATGCCCTTCCACATCATGCACTTTCCACAGCAAATCTGCCCAGGCTGGTCCTGGGGCAACCAGAGGTCCCTGCACCCCAAATCCGCAGTCAGATGTAACTCTCATCCAGACAGTAAAACAGAAGGTTTATTAGATGACGGGAACACAGTTTAAACAGAGCTTGTTGGTACAGAAAACAGAACCCCTCTGTCAGGTCCATCTTGGGGGGTGGGGAGCCCAGAACCAAGTCCTGGTCTCTCCCCATTTCCCCAGCCAGCTCCAAACTGACACTCCCTCCTCTGGCCTCCCTCCTTCTGGACAGGGAGGCCACCTGATCTCTTTGTCCCCAACACTTTCAGTTGGCATCTTGCAGGGGAAACTGAGGCACCCACACAGTATTCAGAGAAAATATTAAGAACATTCCCACTTCATCACAACAGGTGCAACAAAATATAATACTGTATATTGAAGTAGGCAAGTGCTGCTTCTGACTTTCCACTTTTAATTGACCCTTGTAATCTTGTGGCACTGACGCGTTGTAGCTTCATTTTATATCGGCTTACAGGGCGGGAGCGGGGGGGCACCACCATTTTGGGCCCCACCAAAAATTATACAAACCTGCCGCCTATGCCGGGACCATCTGGCTGCTCCCAGACCCTCCTGCGTCCCTAGTTGGGTCAGGAACCGGATCCTTAGAGCGAACATCTTCCTCAAACTAAGCAATTAGCTGTGCCTTGGTGAGCTTTCCAATGTGAAGCCATCTCTCTCTGCACAGGTCTACAATGTGCTTCGTAAGGAGATAGGCCATTTTCCACTGTTACCTTTATTTCCCCTGTGGAAGCCAGTAAATAATTAACAAGGTTTTGAAGAGATCTTAATGAATGTTAGTTAGCATGAGTTAGGTTAACTGTGACCCTGGTGACGTGAGGAAGCAAGATAATGTAAGACAGAGTGAATTGTGTGAAAGTTATTACGACCTTGCAATGTGCAGTCTTGCAGTCTTGTTTTTCTAGTGAGATAGCAGGAAAGCTTATGTATAAACAATATGTATTTGTTGTTTTTTACTGTCTGTATTATTGCTAGAAATTGTCTGTAAAAGGTATAAAGGCTTGCTGTGATTGTTTACCAGTTGAGAGACCTGTCCAGGACCCTGTGTCCTATGGCACTCTCTCCCTCCATGGTAATTACTGGAGAAATAATAAAGTATTTGATTTTGCTGCATCCAAACAAAAGTGAGAACTGAGTTTTCGTCGACAATTTGGGGGCTCGTCCGGGATGGCAACGCCCACGGACCCACAGACAACTACTACGGATCATTCCCCTTCGAACCCCATGGCGCCACATGAGAGGTATGAGACCTTTTGAAATCTCTATTGGGGTATCGGAGGAGGACTTTCCGTGAGGACGTCTGTCTCTCTGTTGGGCTCACGCCATCTGAACTTATTGACTGTGCAGCAGGATCAGATGCAAAGTGGTATTGGGAGAGGCCCCAATAAGGTTAGTTTATTGCAGTACTGGGAACTGCTGAGTTGGCCAAGGAAATGCATAAGGTAATGCATAAGGTAATGCATAGATAAATGCATTAGAATGCACCGGTGCTGAGGGGTTTTTACCGCCTCAAGAGGGGTTGTCATACCGCCTCATGGTATTGGTCCGGACCAGGTAAAGATGCATCATGGTTTAAAAAAAAAAAAAAGGTTGAAAAAGGGTTAAAAAAAAGACAGAAAAAGAAAAAGGAAGAAAAAGAGGCCTTGGTGTGTGTGTGTGT
Source organism: Mauremys reevesii (assembly GCF_016161935.1). Taxonomy (NCBI): domain Eukaryota; kingdom Metazoa; phylum Chordata; order Testudines; family Geoemydidae; genus Mauremys; species Mauremys reevesii. The sequence continues at coordinate 831,107 of NW_024100782.1, read as the reverse complement.
ACACCAGTGTGAGTGGCTGTTACCGGGCTAGCCCAGTAACTAGTGGATCTTTAGGAGAGCCGACCCACGGTGGGCTGACTCAGCCTGGCATAGTCCGGCGAGGAAGCTGCCTGGGTCTAGGAGTGTGTGAACCCATCTTCCCTCCCCTTTCCTTGTGAGTCTCTCCTGTGTGAGTGGAAAATGGGTAAGGGACTGTCTAAATATTCCACCTTACCCCCTAAGGGTACCCCAGCATATTACATGTACGTACACTATGGTCCTAAAACCTGCAAGTATTTAAATGATTGGAATCTGTATACGCATGAAAATTCATTTAAACAATGCCCATTAGAAGGTACCTTCAATCTAGATAAGATCATATATCTCAGTGGAGCTTTAATCACAAAGAAAAACCTCTGTTACAGTGTGAGCAATTTGTCTAGGAACGGGTTAATTTGAAATTCGGCTTAGCCCTGAGATAAGGGAGAAGTTGTTTTGTCTTCAAGGTCATGAATTAGTGCGGACTATGCTAAGTGCTAAGTAAAACTGCTTCAGCCCCAGCTGGTTGTGGAAAATAAAAAAAAAGGCAAACCAAAAAAGCAGTATAAGTTACAAAACTGAGATTGCATTTGCAAAGCTTAACGGTTCAGTGAGATCCAACAGTTTTTGCAACCCTGAAGCCGGACAGGCAGCTGACCTGAACTGGAATCTCTGAAAGAGACGCCGCAGGAGATTCCAGGGTGTAAAAGAACAGCCATCCCAAGAGTGGCAGCATGTTGGAAATGCTGGACAAGCTGTATACAGGATAATCTCCCGTCCACCTATTTCCCTTCTCTGAACATTATACACAGACATGCCAGTCTGGATATGTGTAAGTATTAAAGTGGCTTAAGGCTTGGGGCATTCATATTTTTCCCGAGTGATGTGGGAGCATTCCCAACACTCTCCATTGTTGTTTTATTATTTTAATGAAGCTTTAAAATTTGATTATATGCTCTGTCAGTTTGATCACCTGACATGAGGGATAAATTAGTAATAGGAATTTGTCACAGTTTGGTGAGCAATTGCAGAATTTACACCATCTATCTGTTTTACCCTTGTTAGTTTATGTTTGCTTTGTTTGGTATTGTTGGTGTTTTGTGTTAAGAATAGCATGATTATAGGTGAGCTCTAATAGAATAAGGAAACACTATTTGGTTTTGGTGCACTATTTAGCTTTGGCTCTGTTTTGTTTAACCGGTTACTGATGTTTTTCTGCTCTGTTCATTTGGGCGTTAGGTGTGTGAGCGGAACTGAACTTCTCGTTCGTAATTCCTCAGGGTGGAAGCCATGTGTGCGATGAAGCTCTGAGGTTGTCCTGAAATTTTACAGTCCCGCCCCCCCGTAGCGGACAATATAATAGAAGTAGAAAAATTTGGCTTAGACTGTAATTTTCTTTGTTTTTTGTGTAATTTTCTTTTCTGTTTAAGTGTCAGCAGACAAATGGGTGGGTCTCTGGGTAGACCCCCAAAGAGGTTTGGATTATGTGTTAAGTGAATGGCCATGTATTTTTGCCCAGGTGGCAAGCCTTACTAGGAAGGACTCAGGTAGTCTTGTGAGTAGAAATGTTTTGGGGACAAGACCAGAAGGGTGGGGGCTAGTTGAGTAGCCCACCCTCCTAGCTAAGAACTGGTTGTGGAACAAGCTAGTGTCCATGGACGGGACGATTCAGTGAGGAAAAAAGGATCGGGCCCAGGCAGGCGGGCAACAGACAGAGAGATTCGGAAACTTTTGAGGGTGTAGTGGAAAGAAGGAGTAAGTGAATATAAGCATGAGGATTTCAAATACTCAGAAGGATATTTGGAATGGTGATTTGCATTGGTAAAGTGGCTGTTGGAAGGAGAAAGCAATTGATTTTTAAGGGAAAATGAAAAATTGACTCTGTGTTTGCTGGGGGGAACAGCACTTGAACTTTGTGAAAAAGCTGAAGAGAACAGTTTTTGGTGTCTTTGACATGTTTGTGAATGAATTCAGGCAAAGAAATTATTAGATTGCACTCATTTGGCTATGAACAATTTTGTTAAATCAGTTGAAGAATGTATACAGTGCTATGTAATGACATTGTATTAGGCCCTACAGGCACTATAAGTGGTGATGTTTTCTTTCAGTGTTTAAAAGCAGGAGTTAAAAGAAATAAAAAGCAAGCCGGAGAGCATCTGTGTTAATGCAAATTAACTAACTGATAAGGTAGAGGCCGCTGAACCAGGGCTGTCTAAGAAGCACATACGAGAAAATATGGGGTAATTCCTCTGTTTTGCCTAGAATCAACAAGAGTATTTGTATATTTTAAGTATTTAACTGCCCCGAAGGGGTGGACCTCTGTTTTTGTCTTTCAGATAATCAAAGAACATTAATGCCAGCTACACAGCATTCAACATACTATGATTTACTGGCAGTCACAATTATGTTGTGTGTTCTATGTTCTGTTTTGTGGTGTTTTGCCAAAGAATTGTTGTGTTTAATATTTTCATGAGATGGTCTGATTTGACATCAAGCGAAAATGTTGCATTGCAATGCAGATACTTGTTTTGTTCAACTTAGAGTACAAAGTGTTTAGTTATATCAGAAAAATGTGATATACTAAAGTCTAATACATTTTCTTCAGTAAGGGAAAGAAACTACATTGGCCAAATCTTTTAATTGAGAATTGTTGTTAAAATTTGCATACTGACAGTCTTTGGAAGCAAGGACATGAAAAGTTAACCCACTCCCCATATTGTACGAGGGATCCTTCTGGCTACCTCAGACTTTAGCCAGAGGGCTGGGGATGGTGGATAGCTATTGGACTAGAAGTTATATTAAGTGAACTTCTCAAAGTGGGTGTGCTTGTCCTGGCTTGTTGTTCCAAAGTTCTGTAATAAGGTTATTTTAGTGAAAGGGTATATGTGGCATACATTGAATGATAATACTTCTGTACTGTATAACAGTACTGTTTATGTGTTCATGGTATGAAAAATGTGTATAATTGAAGAGTAAAAGTTTCCTTTGTAGGTTAAATGAAGAAAAAAAAAGTAGAGAATGGCTAACATGCGCTGGCCCCAGTCAAGGACACCGCTTGGCTGCCTACCAAGGGAAGGGGAAATGTTTGCTGCAGTTACACGAGATTGGTGTGCAGCGGCCAGCCCACTCTCCTCCTTGGGGACCTTTTGTAAATATTCAGATTGATTTTATTTCGATGTCTACATGTTGTGGTTATGGATATGTATTTGTTTTAGTTGATGTATTTACCAATTGGGTTAAAGCTTTTCCCTGCAGGAAAGCAGGTGTCAGGACTGTTGTGACATTTTGCTTAAAGATTTTGTGCCACGTTTTGCCATCCCTGTGGGTATCAACAGTGATCGTGGAATTCATTTTTACTGGACCGATTGTGAAGGAGTTATGTGCAACTCACTGCCCTCACCACCCACAGTTGGGACAGTGGAACGCCAGAACGGGATTTTACAGAATAAACTGGCCCAGATTTGTGCTGAAACGAACTTAAGGTGGCCGGATGCCCTTCTTTTGGCACTGAGGTGTATGAGAACCATTCCCAATCGAACGACTGGACTCAGCCCTCATGAAATTTGACAGGACACCCAATGCTGACTACCAACTGCACCCCCGCTAACCCCAGCTCAGATGGACATTCATTTGCTGGATAACATAATGCTTAAATATTGTCAGGCACTGCTATTCTTACGTTATTTACATGAAATGTGTTAAGTCTTTTTATACACAGGTGATGGAAGCACTACCAAAGGATCCTGTGCAACCTTGCCACTCGTTGGAACCAGGAGCCTGGGTCTACATAAAGATCCATCAGCGAAAGACTGCCTTGGCTCCATGCTGGAAAGGCCCTTTCCCAGTCCTGCTGACTACCGACACCGCTGTGAAGTGCCACAAACTGACTGCTTGGACCCAGGATTCTCACTGCAAAAAGACCCCTCCACATCAGAAGAATTTTCCTATTGATGATTAGCCTATTCTTTCTTCTAGTTCTACTGTACTTCTGGACAGCAGGGAAAAAGCTCCCTTGACCACTGACAGACCAACTGTGCCTTTAGACTTTTCTAGAAAAGAGCACAGCTATTACAGGGTGATATGTGCTGGAAACCTCTCCCCTGTAGGATGCTAAACCTCGATTGTTTTGGGAAAGAAGAAGACACACTCACTCCACTGACATTGCCAAAGTCCAGGAATTCCTGACTGAAAAGGACACTGAGAACTGACCCTGGTGAAGAAACAAAGAATTACATACTGGCAGGAAGAACTTTGTGGGACCCATGCTTGGGACTGTGGTATTAATTGGATTTGGGGGTTTATTCTACAGGCTGCGCCCTGTGTTCTGGATAAATCCTTCAGTATGTATTGCCCTCCCTAATTGGATTTTACCTGACATTGCCCTTATCCAGTTTTCTACATACCCAGATTGCTCACAAGGGGCTACCATTAGATTAGCACAACAAAAAGGCCTGGGTTATTTCCTCTGGACAAAAAGGGAATTGACCAGATCCCTGTGGGCTGGGTTATTTCATCTGGCCAATAGTGTAGTAGCCATTTGGACTATTCTTCCAGGCCAAGAACATGATAAGAAATTGGGGCAACTAGAAAAGGCCACTAGTCTTATTTTTGATGCTCGGCTATCTTCAGTACAGGCTGGAGTTGCTGAGTTACATGTAATTTCCACCCTTAGTTCTATGACCCAGAAGTTACTGACAGAGATGGTATTGAATATCACTGAGGCTGGGAAGGCATTGCAGTGGGATCTGGACTAGACTTGGCCCACTGGCCTTACAGACGTCAGGAGTACCATCTGATCTGTGGTCATGAAGACATACTTGGACACTTTCTGGATGGAAGTGTGGACATTCACAGTGCTCCTTCCAAGCATATGGACCGGTTAGGGTGGGTGTGGGCTCCCACATACAGAATCCTGCTGGGTCCATGGGGAGGATGCCTGTGGGACTGTAATTGTTTACCAAGACATCTGGGGAAATTAGACCACCTGGTATCTCCAACTGATTTCTAGACAGTACCCCTGGAATGACACCTGACATTTTGGATAAGAATAGAGAGTCAATGGACATTTTGGCCGTTAGAACCACCACAGCTCAGTGTATCTATAAACTGAAGCTAGGGGAAGTTGTCACTGTTTATGACAATATTTGTTGAGAGGGTGGAGGTCAAGGAACTACCTGACGGGACACCCACTTTTCAAGCTAATGATAGCTGTGTGTGCGTTAATGACACCACTTTACAAGATATACATATTGATCTTACCACTGCTGCAGGCAATCCTATCATTTCCTGGCCTGCAGATAGAATGTTACATGTAGCTCTTAGATTTCAGGTATATTTTAATTGGACTAGAATAGTACCTGATTGGTTTCAAAATTTGCTTTCATTGTTACCAAAGGTTCGAAGAATCTCTGAATTGCAAGGGCAAATTCCCATGTTTTAGAATGTATATCAAGCTGGAAGGAATGCCTTTCATACAGCTTATAGAGTGTTTACTTTATGTACTAGGTATGATGTTTTGTGCTTTGTGTTCACGATTGTACAACAGCCCCATTATATTATTCCTATAGGATTGTTATTATTTGTAGTGTTGTTAGTTAATTTAGGATTATATTGTTGTTGTTGTTGTTGTTGTAAATAACGTAAGAATAGCAATACCTTTCATGTTCGTGCTGATCATGCATTGTCATTACATCCCATGAAAACCCTAAGATTGACATATTTGCTGTAGAATCTGATATCCATGGTTTGATGCAAATTGGGATTTGAAATGTTTGTTGTACTAGAAGTACAAAAGGGGGGAGTGTGGAAGCCAGTAAATAATTAACAAGGTTTTGAAGAGATCTTAATGAATGTTAGTTAGCATGAGTTAGGTTAACTGTGACCCTGGTGACGTGAGGAAGCAAGATAATGTAAGACAGAGTGAATTGTGTGAAAGTTATTACGACCTTGCAATGTGCAGTCTTGCAGTCTTGTTTTTCTAGTGAGATAGCAGGAAAGCTTATGTATAAACAATATGTATTTGTTGTTTTTTACTGTCTGTATTATTGCTAGAAATTGTCTGTAAAAGGTATAAAGGCTTGCTGTGATTGTTTACCAGTTGAGAGACCTGTCCAGGACCCTGTGTCCTATGGCACTCTCTCCCTCCATGGTAATTACTGGAGAAATAATAAAGTATTTGATTTTGCTGCATCCAAACAAAAAGTGAGAACTGAGTTTTTCTTCGACACCCCTTTGTTTTACTGCTCCCCAGTCACTTAGAATTGTAGAACTGGAAGGGACCTCGAGAGGTCATCTAGTCCAGTCCCCTGCACTCAAGGCAGGACTAAGTATTATCTAGACCATCCCTTACAGGTGTTTGTCCAACCTGCTCTTAACAATCCCCAATGATGGAGATTCCACAGCCTCCCTAGGTAATTTATTCCAATGCTTAACCACTCTGACAGTTAGGAAATTTTTCCTAATGTCCAAACAAAACTGCCCTTGCTGCAATTTAAGCCCATTGCTTCTTGTCCTATCCTCAAAGGTTAAGAAGAACAATTTTTCCCTCCTCCTTGTAACAATATTTTATGTGCTTGAAGTCTGTTATCAAGTCCCCTCTCAGGCCTGGTCTACACTACGATTTTTGGTCAAATTTAGCTGCGTTACCTCGATTTAAGCCTGGACCCATCTACAAAACGAAGTCCTTTTTTTCGACTTAAAGGGCTCTTTAAATTGATTTCTTTACTCCATCTCCAGCAAGGGGATTAGCGCTGAAATCGGCCTTGCTGGGTCGAATTTGGGGTAGTGTGGATGCAATTGGACAGTATTGGCCTCCGGGAGCTATCCCAGAGTGCTCCATTGTGACCACTCTGGACAGCGCTCTCAACTCAGATGCACTGGCCAGGTAGACAGGAAAAGGCCCGTGAACTTTTGAATTTCATTTCCTCTTTGGCCAGCATGGCAAGGTGCAGGTGAGTGCAGATCTCACCAGCAGAGGTGACCACGATGGAGTCTCAGGATCGCAAAAGAGCTCCAGCATGGACCAAACGGGAGGTACGGGATCTGCTCGCCATATGGGGAGATGAATCCATGAACTCGGCTGCAGTAAACAAAATGCCAAAACATTAGAAAAAGTTTCAAAGGGCATGAAGGACAGAAGCCATAACAGGGACGCACAGCGGTGCCGCGTAAAAATTAAGGAGCTAAGGCAAGCCTACCACAAAACCAGAGAGGCAAACGGAAGGTTCGGGGCAGAGCTGCAGACATGCCGCTTCTACGCTGAGCTGTCTGCCAGGCCAGGGGGTGCAGCCACCACTACCTCAACCCTGCGCTTTGACTCCGTCAATGGAGAATCACGCAACAAGGAAATGGGTTTGGGGGTCAAGGAAGATGATGAAGAAGAGATTGAAGATAGCTCCCAGCAAGGAAGCGGAGAAACCTGTTTCCCCAACAGCCAAGATATGTTTCTCACCCTGGACCTGGAGCCAGTACCCCCCAAACCCACCCAAGGCTGCCTCCCAGACCCTGAGGGCGGAGAAGGGACCTCTGGTGAGTGTACCTTTGTAAATATTACACATGGTTTAAAAGCAAGCATGTTTAATGATTAATTTGCCCTGGTATTCACGGCCAGTACAGCTACTGCAAAAGTCTGTTAACATGTATAGGGATGGAACGGAAATCCTCCAGGGACATCTCCATAAAGCTCTCCTGGATGTACTCTCAAAGCCTTTGCAAAAGGTTTCTGGGCAGTGCAGCCTTATTCCGTCCACCATGGTAGGACACTACCATGCCAGGCCAGTAGCACGTAGTCTGGAATCATTGCATAACAAAGCCTGGCAGCATATGGTCCCAGTGTTTGCTGGCATTCAGACAACATCCGTTCCTTATCTCTCTCTAGTGTTATTCTCAGGAGAGTGATATCATTCATGGTCACCTGGTTGAAATAGGATGCTTTTATTAAGGGGACATTCAGAGGTGCCTGTTCCGGCTCTGCTGTTTGGCTGTGGCTGAACAGAAATGTTCCCCGTTGTTAGCTACGCGGTGGGGGGAAGGGTGAAGTGATCATCCCAGAGAATAAGGTGGAGGGAGTTATTTGGGTTTGTGCTGCACGCTAACCCGCAAACCGCAGCCCCTCCTTTTAAATTGTCAACCCATTTTAAATGGCCAACCCAACAATCACTTGGCATGAGAAATGAGGGCACTGCTGTTTGAAACCAATACCACATGTTATAAAGGTTGAAGAAGCCAAAAGACTGTGGCTTACCATGGCTGCCTGCAAGCCGAATTCTGTGGCCTGGCCCTGCGTCAGTGATCTCTCACACCACAGCGACAGGCCCTCAATATAAGAGGCAAAATGCTACCTTGTAACGAAAGCACATGTGCTGTGCTAAAATACGTTTTACATAACTATACAGGTTTTGCTATCAAACAATAATTTCTGGAATTTGTTGACTGCAACAAAAACCTGGACAAGATATTGCTATCCTGATTATAACTGTAGTGGAAAAACACAATATCCCATTGCTAGGCTGCAGGGGTCAGGGATATGACAATGGTTTGAATATGGCTGGCAAATATAATGGTGCTCAAGCCATTATTACTGAAATTACTCTTCTTGCTAAATTTTCTAATTGTGGAGCTTGTAGCTTAAATTTGTGTGGCTGAAATGCAGCGCAGTGCTGTGATGAGTGTAATCACATTTTTGGGGATCGTACAAAAACTCTACAATTTTTTTGCTCACAGTCCTAAATGGTGGGAGATATTGCAAACAAAGACTGGATGTTCATTGCATAATCTGTCTCAGACTAGGTGGTCAGCTCGTGTGGAAAGTGTTAAACCAATTGCAAAACATTTGCCACTAATAAAACATGCACTTATCGAGTGCGAGGAACTAAATCTGTCTTCTGAGTGCAAAACACAGCTAAAGGGAATTCAGCGCTACATACAGTCATTTAAATGTACTTTGACGGCAACAATATGACTCAAAATATTGGTTGCCATAGATCAATGCAATAAGGCTCTTCAATCAAGTGAGGCAACTCTTGATGTGGAAGTACAAAACATTGACAACTTGACTGAGGAGCTTAAAGAGTTACGTGGAAAACTCTTTTATCGGAAGCCAACCGTGTGGCCGAAGCCATGTCAACAGACCTGCCAACCAAAACTAAAATCCCTGAGAAATGCACAAAAAAGAGAAAGCTGTTTCACGATGAAACACCAGAAGTCCAACTGGGAGCAGAGAATGAAGAGAGAGATTTTAAAGTGAATGTTTTTTACAAGCTTGTTGACTGTGTAATCAGGGGGTTGACTCAGCGGTTTGTCATGGCCAGAGATATCAATAATTATTTCAGTTTTCTGTTGTCATATTTGGAATTCACTGATACTCAGATTGAAAACTTGTGTTCAGCTTTTTGCAGAGACTATGACAACGATGTATGCATGGACATCATTGATGAGGTACAACACACAAAAACAATTTATAAGGCAAACTTTGGAAGTGCACCTCTCAAATCACTAGAGCTGTTAAATAAAATTAATGAGCTTATGTTGGAATGTCTTTTTCCTAATGTCACCATAGTTCTGCAGATATTCTGCACCATACCTGTCACTCTTTCTGAAGCTGAAAGATCTTTTAGCAAAATGAAACAAATCAAAAGTGCACAAAGATCAACAATTGGACAAGAAATGGTCTTGCTCTTCTTGCTATTGAGCAAGATCTTGTCCGGTCATTGCACTTTGAAGATATAATCGATGATTTTGCTGCAAAAAAATCCCAGAGAGTTGCATTTTAGCACCCCTTCCGCATTCAGATATTATGATTTTTGAAAATCTTTTTAAATACTTGTTTTATTATTGTATATTTTAACTTTGTTGTTCATATTCAGTTAAATCTTGTATATCAGTTTTTTCCTTGTCTTTAGATTAAACACCTAATCGTGATTCATGTGTAATTAGCTGACTTGATACTTTAGGTGTTTTCTTACTTTGTACTTTGTGCTTTTTTAAATATGTTATATATTATTTAATTTCATAGAATCATAGAAAATAGGGGTTGGAAGGAACCTCAGGAGGTATCTACTCCAACACCCTCCTCAAAGCAGGACCAATCCCAACTAAATCATCCCAGCCAGGGCTTTGTCAAGCCGGGCCTTAAAAACCTCTAAGGAAGGAGATTCCACCACCTCTCTAAGTAACCCATTCCTGTGCTTCACCACCCTCCTAGTGAAATAGTTTTTCCTAATATCCAACCTAGACCTCCCCCACTACAACTTAAGATCATTGCTCCTTGTTCTGTCATCTGCCACCACTGAACAGCTGAGCTCCATCCTCTTTGGAACCCCGCATCAGGTAGCTGCCAGCTGCTATCAAATCCCCCCTCACTCTTCTGCTCTGCAGACTAAACAATCCCAGTTCCCACAGCCTCTTCTCATAAGACATGTGCCACAGCCCCCTAATTGTTTTCATTGCCCTCTGCTGGACTCTCTCCAATTTCATTCCATAATGTATTTATTTAATTTAAATATATAATTAAAAATAACAAATTCCACATCTTATATTTATGCTCACAATTTGTTTAATACTGGTGCTGTAACTGGAAAAACAAGTTAACTACATCAAGCAATGCCACAACTTATGTATAGTGAGTTCTAATGTGCTATCAATAGGATAAAAAGTCGTGTCATAAACCTCAGCCATCCCTTTCCAGGGGGTCCATGGATTGTTCTGCCTTGAGGCCCAGAATTGCTGTCAGAATCGCCCAGCAGAACCCTGCCGAGCCGAGGACTGGCCAGAGCTTCTGGAGCCTCCTGCTGACCAAGGCACTGAGGAGTCGCTGGGACTGCCACTGGCCTTCTACCCTGAGGAAATGAAGGACCCCCATGGATCCAGGTACACCCCAAGGGGAGGGGAGGAAGTGGCTCAGGGGCAGCTGACCCCAGTCTGGCCGGATTGCTGGGGTGGCAATCTCCCCTCTCGTGGCAATCTTGTGGTCGGATCTTCTGTCCAAAACCTCCCAGAAGCTGGTATCAGTTCATGTTTCTGTGGTTGGCTGATGTCATTATTCCCCCTTCCATTCTTCCATTTCCCCAAAACTTATCAGTTACCTAAGTTTATCTATGCCAAAGGCCTCAAGCCTCATCCTAGCTGCTGAAGCCAATGTCTTACAGGAGCCAAGCCTGTCTATATACCTCTAAATATAATCAAGCAGAATATAAGGCAAAGCTGAGGTAAGCTGGACCCCTGGGCTGCAACAGTCATGACCAAGGAGTGAGGTGTGTAGGGTGCTCCTAAGCCGGCAGGGTGGGGCAGGTTCTGGCACCCAGGGAGCTCGGGTTTCAGGAAGCACAGGGCTGATGATTTGCCATGGGCGTGGCAGGGTGGTGAGATGGCAAGCCAACTGGTGAGCAGGAAATCCTCTAGGGGGTGGCCAAGGGGAGGAACCCCCAAGGAGGTTGTATATATGGGGCTGGGGCTTTGGGGCTGGGGCAGTGTGGACGGGACAATGGCTTCACCCGCAGCCACGTGCGTCCTGGCCTGGGCCCTGGCACTGCTCTGCGAGGGGACCCAGGGTAAGGGAAGCAGGGGCTGTCTCGGGTCGGTGTGTGTTGGTGTGTAGTGTGGTAGAGTGTGTGGCTATGCTGCAGGGTGTTGGCGTGTAGTAGAGTGTGTGTTGTGGAGCAATGTGGTGTTGTGTTGAGGAGCAGTGTGCTATGTTGTGTAGTAAAGTAGATGTTGTGGAGCAGTGTGTTGTAGTGGAGTGCATGTTCTGAAGTGGTGTGGTGTGTAGTGGAGTGCATGTTGTGGAGCAGTATGTTGTTGTGTTGTGTTGCAGTGTGTTGTTCTGTAGTGTATTAGAGTGCATGTTGTGTTGTATAGTAGTGTGTGCGCTGTAGTTCAGTGGAGTGCATGTTGGGAAGTGGTATGTTGTGTAGAGTAGTGCATGGTGGGTGTAGTAGATTGTGTGGCTCTGCAGCAGAGTGTTGATGTCCAGTGTCGGAGAGTACGTGCTGAGGAGCAGTCTGTTGTGTAGCTGTGTGGTGTGAAATGTAACAGATTACATTGTGAAGCAGCGTGTTTTGCAGTAGAGCCATATGGTGCTGTTCAGGGGACTGTTTTGTTGTGGAGTGGAGTGTAATAGCTGTGTGTTGTGGAGCAATGTGTTGCATTGTGGAGCAGGCTATTGTGTTGTGTAGTAGAGTGAATGTTGTGAAGCAGTGTGTTGCGTAGTGTAATAGAGTCTGTGTTGTGGAGCAATGTGTTGTACAGTAGTAGATTGTGTGGCTCTGCAGCAGTGTGTTGGTGTGCAGTGTAGAAGAGTGTCTGCCGAGGAGCAATCCGTCGTTGTGTAGCTTTGTGGTGTAAAGTATAAGTTACCATGTTGTGGAGCCGTATCATGCTGTTCAGGGGACTGTTTTGTTATGGAGTGTAATACACTGTGTGTTATGGAGCAGTGTGTTGTTGACTAGTATCGTGATGTGGGGGTTGTGGCATAGTGGGTGCTGTGTGGCAGTGTGCACTGAGGGACGTGCTGTCGTTGTGTAGAGTAGCACAGTGTGTTTTGTGAAGTGGTGTGAAACATACCAGCCTGGCAGGAGGTCAGAGATGGAAAGCAGGAGTCCTGGCTCCCAGACTCGGCCCCCACCACCACCAGACCCCCTCCCCTCCCAGAGCCGGGGAGAGAACCCAGGAGTCCTGGCTCCCAGCCCTCCTGGTCAAACTGCGATGCCCCCTTTCCTCCCTGAGCCATGGCTAGAACCCAGGAGTCCTGGCCCCCGGCTCAGGGCTCTCCCTGCTAGGTTTTGAGGGGCCCCCTGGCGGCCGTTGCCCCCTTTTCTGATCTCTGCCCCTTGTTCATGAGCAGGTGCGGACCCTGCCCCCTGTGTCTTCCCCTTCACCTACAAGGGCAAGGTCTACACGGAATGCACAACTGAGGACAGCGAGCGGCCCTGGTGCGCCACCACCGCCAACTATGACCAGGACAAGGCCTACAAGTTCTGCTCCGAGAAGGGTGAGCTCCCAAGGGTGGGACAGGGACAGGACAGGAGGACAGCCAGGGGACGGGATGGGAGGGAAGCCAGGGGACAGGGATGGGACAGAGGCAGCTAGGGGATGGTTCAGGGACAGAGGGCAGCCCGGGGACGAGATGGAGATGGGGGGCAGCACCGGGCAGCACGGAGGAGTGTTATGTTCCCCGTTTGTGATCCCACATGCCCAGAGCTGGTGGGTGTGGCCCATGTCCAGGCACTCGGCCACTGTCTTCCTGACACCCGCCCCAGCGACGTCTCCAGAGCTGGGCAGGGCAGAGCCACCCAGTTGGTCTGTCTGTTTAGCCCCATAAGCCCTGCTCTGTCTGTCTGTCTAGCCCAGTACACCCCTGCCTGTCTGTCTAGGGTCAGACCCTGGCAGGGTGGCAGCAGAAATCTCCATCTCTGATGGGCCTTACCCCCCCTCCAGGCTCTGCCCAAGGTGGAGTGAGGGGTCCGCACTCATCTGAGCTGCCCCCAGGGCACCCCACCCCCTGACGGTCCCTGTCTGTGTCTCCCACCAGCCTACGGCGGGAATGCGGGTGGCCAGCCCTGCTTCTTCCCCTTTGTGTACGAGGGCCACACGTACCATGCCTGCACCAAGGTGAACAGCCACCTACCCTGGTGCGCCACCACGGCGAACTACAACACGGACGGACGCTGGAGCTACTGTCCTGACACACGTACGGTGCCACGGGAGCTCCCTGGCCAGGGGACATGGGCAGGGGAAACGGCCACGCCCAACGTCGTGATGGGATAGCTCAGTGGTTTGAGCATTGGCCTGCTAAACCCAGGGTTGTGAGTTTAATTCTTGAGGGGACCATTTAGGGAACTGGGGTTAAAAAAAAAATAGTCTGGGGATTTGTCCTGCTTTGAGCAGGGGGTTGGACTAGATGATCTCCTGAGGTTCCTTCCATACTATATTCTATAAACGTCCCTCCCACGCACCCAGCGCTGGCGATGCCCTTCACTCCTGACCCACAGCCTCTACTAGTCCAGCCCTGGGCTCACCCCACCCCCACAGCTCTGCCAGTGCCCCTAACCCATTCTCCCACTCCCTGCACTGCCCCACGGTGGTTGGGGGGAAGTGGCCAGGCTGCTGGGGGGCTTGGGGGAGACAAGGGGTTTTAGTTACCTGGAAATGGGCTCAACTTGTGGTGATTCTGATGTGGGGTGTGAGCTGCGTTACCCAGCATGCTCTCTGTCTCTTCTGTTTCCCACATCCCATCTCTCTGCCCCTCCCCATCTCTCCCAGTGCTTGGCGGGAACTCGGAGGAGCCCTGTACATTCCCGTTCAGCTACAAAGGCAGGAGGTACACGGCTTGTACCACAGATTCCAAGAAGCGACCCTGGTGTGCCACCACGAGTAACTACGAAGTGGACCATAAATGGAGGTACTGCGGCACGGCAGGTACGTGGGGCCAGGAGACGCTTATGGGATGGGTTTGCTTTGCAGCTGGTATGTACACAGACTATGGGGGCAAGAGGCAGCATGGCCCAGTGGAGAGAGCACAGGAGAGGGAATCAGAACACATGGGTTCTATTCCTGGTTTTAGCTCTGTGTCTAGGCAGCACCGGGCATGACGGGGCCCGATCTCAGTGACTGTGTGTCTGGACAATGGTCTATCTTACTCTGGGAGATTTTAGTGTCTCCATTACTGTGGTATCTGAACAGTCAAACAAAATGAGTGGACAGGAAGCATTCATTTGTATATAGGTCCTGTAGGAGCAAGGAACATCTCAGTGCCCATATTGAACCAAACCAAAATTTTGCCTAGTGCTGCTGATCGACACCTTGGATCTTTTTCCTAGCCTAGAAATATTTTTGGGAATTCAACATTTTTCCCCTTTGGATTGGAGGGGAAAAAAATGAAACCTCGAAAATATTCATGAACTGAAAAGCCAAACTCTTTCAGTTCGGCTGAGTTAAAAAGTTTTGTTTTGAAACTTTCTGTTTCTATTTCAACTTTTTTTCTTTTTTTAAAAATTTTTCACTCTAATTAGCTTAAATTCCTGTAACCCTTCTGCCAATCAGAGCTGGCAGCAACAAGGGCCAGGTTCAGTATCTACGGGTTCCTTTTCAACAATACAACACTGAACCCAGCTGCCAGGTTTGCTCGGTGGAAAGTAAATATACCCAGGAATTAGTAGGTGGGCATGTAAACAGACCTAGGCAGGGCTCGTGTTCCTCAGAATTGCCTGTTTGCTATGGAATGGTGCCAACTGCACCAGGGTCTTGAATTCTGGCGAGGAACCTTTGATTTGGGCGTGATCCAGGAAGGAGTGGCTCTTGGGGATAAACTGATTGCTAGAGACGCTGAGAGCAGCGTCAGTTGATTTTGATGAGCTGCTGATTTCATGTAGGGGCATGGACAGCGGGTGGCATTCCCCCTTTAGGGCTGGAGAGAGGATAATAACCTACTACAGCAGAAAGCTAAACATGCTTGTTCCTGTAGTTCACTGGGAAGGGGGACATGGCTCAATGTAAAACTGCTGAGGACCAGGGAGGGGGTGAGGAACCGTGGTTGTTATATAGATGTGGTGCAGGAGTAGAGGTGGGAAAGCAATGGATTTCTCCTCCTGTGAAAATTGTCAATATTTTGACAAAATTATCCATCCTGAAAAGTCAAAATCTCCCAAATACTCCATCCTGCAAAGGCACCATCTCAGAACAATTTCCATCCTAAAAAATTGAAATATTGAAAAGTTCCCAGTCCCCAAAAGTCAAAATCTCACAAATGTTCTCGCCCTGAAAGGTGAAATCTCAAACATTTTCCATCACAAAAAGTCAATATCTTGAAAATTTTCCCAACCCAACAAGTCAATTTCTCTATTTTCTCATCACAAAAAATAAAAATCCTGACAATTTTCTGACACGGAAAGGTGAAGTCTCAATGATTTCCTATTGTGAAAAGTGAAAAATCTCAAAATTTTTCCTGTCCTGAAATACTGAAATCTTAAATTTGCTCATTACAAGAAGTGAAATCTCAAAATTTTGCCATCACCAAACAGTCAAAACCTTGAAAATTTTCATGCACCAAAAATAGAAAACAAATGCCATACGAGTCAATCATTGCAATCTTTTTGAATTGTTTTGTTTCAGTTTTGATCTATTTTTTGTTATTTTCTACTTTTTCCTCCCCTTACAAATTAACTGAAATTTCAAAACAAAAAAACATTTCAAACCAGAACTTTTCTGTGTCCAAAATCTCCAAATCGGGATGGTTGGGACTACCCATAAATTACAGAACGCATTAGGGGGCTGGGTGGACCTTTAATTTTGCATGATTGTTTCCATGTTGCAAGGGTGGATAGGTTTTGACAATTCCCCAAAACTGACCTGGAATTTCAAGACAAGCAATGGGTTAAAAGCCACCTTTCCCCAATGTGCTGTTTCCCTTGCACGGGAGCTGCATTTCCAGCTGGAAATTTATGGCAAAAATTCCTGGCTGCTGTATCCAGGAGGGATTGAATCTCTCCCTTCTGTGGAGCCACGTGGGTATTTAAGCACCTAATTTCCACTGATTTCAAATCCCTTTGTGGATCTGGGCCCCTGGGCTTTGTGGGTGGCTTTGTGGGGGACAATGAGACAGTCTGGCCAAGGAGTGAGGTGTGAGCAGGGGGGATCACGTTTCAGGAAGCAGAGGGTTCATGATATGCCATGGTCATGGCAGGGTGGTGAGGTGGCAAACCATCTGGTGAGCAGGGAATCCCCTGGAGGGTAGCCAAGGAGAGGAGCCCCAAGGGAGGCTGTATATATGGGGCTGGGGCGCCAGGGCTGGGGCAATGGGGATGGGACAATGGCTTCACCCGCAGCCACGTGTGTCCTGGTCTGGGCCCTGGCACTGCTCTGCGTGGGGACCCAGGGTAAAGGAAGCAGGGGCTGTCTCAGGTCAGTGTGTGTTGGTGTGTAGTGTGGTAGAGTGTGTGGCTATGTGACAGGGTCTTGGTGTGCAGCAGAGTGCATGTTCTGGAGCAGTGTGCTGCTGTGTTGTGGAGCAGTGTGCTGCTGTGTTGTGTACTAAAGTATGTGTTGTGGAGCAGTGTGTTGTAGTGCAGTGGAGTGCATGTTGGGGAGTGGTGTGTTGTATAGTGGAGTAGAGTGTGTGTTGGGGAGCAGTGTGCTGTTGTGTTGTGGAGCAGGCTGTTGGGTTGTGTAGTAGATTCTGCTGTGGAGCAGTGTAGGAGAGTGTGTACTGAGGAGCAGTCTGTTGTGTAGCTGTGTGGTGTGAAGTGTAACAAACTATGTTGTGGAGCAGCAGTGTGGTGCTCTTCAGGGTACTGTTGTGTTGTGGAGTGTAATACACTGTGTGCAGTGGAACAACGTGTTGCTGATTAGTGGCGTGGCGTGGGGGCTGTGGTGTAGTGGATGCCATGTGGCAGTGTGCAGTGCAGTGGGTCATGCTGTCGTTATGTAGAGTAGCACAGTGTGGTTTG
Organism: Mauremys reevesii; assembly: GCF_016161935.1. NCBI lineage: Eukaryota > Metazoa > Chordata > Testudines > Geoemydidae > Mauremys > Mauremys reevesii. The sequence goes on along the minus strand of NW_024100782.1, from coordinate 813,651 downwards.
CGAAGTAGTGCGTGACATAGCAGGGGATCAGAGAAGGACAGCAGGAGATTCTCAACCCCCCCTGCTCTGACCACTACACTCCGCTCCCTTCCCAGAGATGGGAAGAGAACCCAGGAGTCCTCGCTCCCGGCCCCCCCCCCGCTCTAACCACTACAACCCCCTTCCTTCTCCTCCCAGAGCCAGGGAAAGAACCCAGGCATCCTGACCGCCAGCCATGGCCTCTTCCTTGCTAGTCTTTGAGGGGGCCCCTGGCGGCTGTCGCCCCCTTTTCTGATCTCTGCCCCTTGTTTATGGCCAGGTGCCAGCTCTGCGCACTGCGTCTTCCCCTTCACCTACAAGGGCAACGTCTACACGGCCTGCACAACCGAGGACAGCGGCCGGCCCTGGTGCGCCACCACTGCCAGCTACGACCAGGACAGGGCCAAGAAGTTCTGCTCCCAGGAGGGTAAGCGTCCAAGTGTAGGACAGGACTGAGGGCAGCCGGGGGGGCAGGGAGCAGCCAGGGGATGAAGAAGAAGCCAGGGAATGGGGGTGGGGGCAAGCCAGGTGTGGAAACAGGGACAGGACTGAGGCAGCCAGGGGATGGGATGGGGATGGGGGGCAGGATCGGGGGCAGCCAGGGGGCAGGATGGGGGTGGGGAAGAAGCCGGGGGATGAGATGGGGACGGGGGGCAGCGCTGGGCAGCACAGATGACTGTTGTATTCCCCACTTGTGATCCCACACGCCTGGAGCTGGTAGGTCTGGCCCATGTCTTGGCACTCGGCCACCATCTTCCTGGCACCCGCCCCAGAGCAATGCCTCCAGGGCTGGGCGGGCTGGGCGGGCTGGGCTGTCTGTTTAGCCTCATATGCCCCCCTCTAATCCCATATGCCCCCATCTGTCTGTCTAGCCCAATACACCTCTGCCTGTCTGTCTATCTATGGGTCAGACTCTTGCAGGGTGGCAGCAGCGTCTCTGTCTCTGGTGGGCCTTACCCTCCTCCAGGCTCTGCCCAGGGTGGGGTGAGGGGTCCACACCCATCTGCGCTGCCCCCAGAGCGTCCCACTCCCTGACGGTCCCTGTCTGTGTCTCCCCCACAGCCTACGGCGGGAACTCGGGTGGCCAGCCCTGCTTCTTCCCCTTCGTGTACGGGGGCCACACGTACCATGCCTGCACCAGGGTGAACAGCGACCTACCCTGGTGCGCCACCACGGCGAACTACAACACGGACGGACGCTGGAGCTACTGTCCTGATACATGTACGGTGCCTCCAGGGGCTCCCCATCCAGGGGACATGGGCATAGGACACGGACAGGCCCAGGGTCTCCCACGCACCCAGCTGAGCCAGTGACCCTCATCCCGACCCACAACCCTCTGCCAGCCCAGTCCTGGCCTCCCCGTATTGTTGCCAGGTGTCCAGTTTTTTACTAGAAAGCCTGGTCGAAAAGGGACCCTGGCAGCTCTGTAAAAGTCCAGTTGGTGGCGCAGTGGAGCTAAGGCAGGCTCCCTGGCTGGCTCTGCACAGCTCCCTGGAAGTGGCCAGCATGTCCCTCTGGCTCCACAGGTGTGGTCCTAAGCACCGGCTCCGCAGCTCCCATAGGCCAGGAACCGTAGCCAATGGGAGCTGCTGGGGCAGCGCGCAGAGCCCCCCTGACCGCCCCTCTGCCTAGGAGCCAGAGAGACATGTCGCCGCTTCCCGGAAGCTGCCTGAAGTCAGCACTGCCCAGAACCCACACCCTGAACCCCTGCCCTGAGCCCCCTCTCACACTCCAAACCCCTCATCCCCAGCCGCACCCTGAGCCGGAGCCCTCTTCCCCTCACACACCCCAATCCCCTGCCTCTGCCTGGTGAAAGTGAGCAAGTGAGCGAGGGTGGGGGAGAGTGAGCCATGGAGGGAGGGGGGATGGAGTGAGCAGGGGCTGGGCCTCAGGGAAGGGGAAGGGCAAGGGCTTCTGGTTTTCTGTAATTAGAAAGTTGGCAGCCCTAGCTCCCCCATAGCTCTGCCAGTCTCCCTTAATCCTGACCCCCATTTCCTGCACTACCCTGGAGTGGTTGGGGGGCAGTGGCCAGGCTGCTGGGGGGCTCAGGGTTTTATTTACCTGGAAACAGGCTCAATTTGGGGCGATTCTGTTTGTGTGAGAGCCACGTTACCCAGCATGCTCTCTGTCTCCCACATCCCATCTCCCTCCCTCGTCCCATCTCTCCCAGTGCTTGGCGGGAACTCGGAGGAGCCCTGTATGTTCCCGTTCAGCTACAAAGGCAAGGAGTACACGGCTTGTACCATGGTTGACAGCAAGCGGCCCTGGTGTGCCACCACGAAGAACTATGAAGCGGACCATAAATGGAGGTACTGCGGCACGGCAGGTATGTGGGGCCAGGAGAGACACAAGGGGTGGGTGCACTTTGCAGCTGGTATGTGCAGCATCCAGCGCGATGAGGCCCCGATCTCAGTGACTCTGTGTCTGGGCAGCGCCTGGTGCGATGGGGCCCCAATCTCAGTGACTCTGTGTCTGGGCAGCCAATTGAGACATTGGATCTGGGAGGGAGTCTTTTTCCTATGCTAGAAATATTTTGGGGAGTTCAACATTTTTCCCGTCTTTGATTGGAGGGGGGAAATGATACCTCAAAAATATTCATGAACTGAAAAACCCAAACTCTCTTTCAATTCAGCTCAGTGGAAACATTTCTTTTCAATCATTTTGAAATGTTCTGCTTCCATTTCCACCTTTTTTCCTTTTTCTTAACTTTTTTTTTTCACTCTAATTAGCTTAAATTTCAAAACAAAGCACACTCCCAACCGGGAACCCAGAATTTTTTTAAATTTGCTAAAATGTTCAAACACTTTCGGCTCCCATGAATTGTCATTTTTTCCACTTTAAAAAATCGTTTTGTCGGGAAAATTAACACCCAGTTCTCCCAGCAAGTTGCCTGTCCTGCCTCCTGCCTTCTGCCCTGTTTTTAACCCTTTCCTCCCTTGCCTCTTTCTTCACCAGCATTGGAGAGCAGTTCGGACAACTCCCCTTGTGTCTTCCCTTTCATCTATAAGGGTAAGACCCACCACAGCTGTACGGCCGTCGATGACCAGATGGGACGGCCCTGGTGTGCTACCACTCCCAACTATGACAAAGACCGTCTCTGGCGCTTCTGCTTTAGTGAGGGTGAGTCCCAGCTGTGATCAGAGCGCTCTGTGTGGGCACAGAGGTAAGAGTTTGTGGAGGACGTGCTGGTACGTCCCATCTCCCTCTCCTAACACAGGGAGTTCTGTCACCTGGTCTTGCAGGCCAAATGGAGCTTGCTGGAGGGGCTGTGTGCTACAAATGGCTTCCCCTGTGCAGCTGAATTGGCTATCACCTCCTTGTGATGTGGCCGCCGGAGAAAGGAGAGCAGGCTAGATGGACTCCTGGGCTGACCACAATGCCATTCATCCATTGTAAAAAAATTATCGTTGGCTTTCACCACAGCAGTGAGAACACACACACACACACACACACACACACACACACACACAGAGTGGCTTTTCTTTTTTGCTAAGAAAACTCTTTGGCTTTCCTGCTGTTCACTCTGCTTTGCTCATTGCCTTTTCAGCCTACGGGGGGAACTCCAATGGCCAACGCTGCACGTTTCCTTTCGTCTACAAAAAACAGCTATTTTACACCTGCACCAACACTGGAGACAAGATGGGACATTTCTGGTGCGCCACAACCCACAACTATGACCGGCATCAGCTGTGGAGTTACTGCCCCGATACCAGTAATGTATCCAGTCTGCTTCATATGTTCTCTCAGTTGGGAAAATAACTAATTTGTGGCTTGCTGATGATTCTGAAAAATTAGGGGGGAAACTTGTGGGTTGCCATGAAAATGAATTTTTTTGAAATTATCAGTGAATCCAAAAACCGGAGGGAAAAAATCATTTCAGGTGGATCATGAAAGTCCTTTTATTTAAATTGTCATTGCATTGCAAAGTCAGGAAAATGGTTTTGAGTGGATGCCAAAAATGAAATGTCTGAAATTTTCAGAGAGTCAACAAATTACAAAAATGTATGTCTTGGGTTATCCAGAAAATTAATTTTTTAAAATTTTCATTGAACTGAAAATTTAAGGGAAAAAATCCCTTTAGGTTGAATGGAATATTTCATTTCAAGTTTGAGCATTTTTTAAACTTTCTAAATTTGGGGTTTAAGAGAATAGAAGGAAATTTTGAAAGCAAAAGTCATTTCTAATTGAAGCATCAACTTTTTCTCAACGTTTCTGGTCATTTTTCAGACACTAACAATCCGACAAAACTGACACAAATTGACAACACATTTTGGTTTCACTGAATCTCTGCTGTGCTCCTGAGCCAATGAATGAGGAGTTGTGACACTTGGATGCCAATGGGAGTTGGGCAATGGGAGTCTACCTGATTGATGGGTGGGATTGTGGCTTGCAACATGCCCTTCCCAGAACCTGAATGAGCCTCTAAGGATTCCTTCAGGAAAGGTTCAAGGCCAGGGTCTAGGAGCAGCCATAGAATCAAATCCAGAACCGATAGATTCAGTGGGTTTTGGGAAGCAAGGTTCCTGTTGGCCTGCCTGGAAGATGCTTTAGCCATGATGATGTCTTCAAATCCAGATTGGACACCGTTCTAGAAGATACTTTAGTGAAACCCAAGTTACTGGGTTCAACACAGAGAGAACGGGAGGACATTCACTGGCCTGTGTTCCACAGGGCTTCAGACTAGATGATCCCAGTGGTCCTGTCTGGCCTTTGGATCTATGAATCCATGAAAACCTACCTGAGATTTCTTGGCTGTTGGGTGGCCAGGTCATATTGGGATGTGGGAGCCGTTAGTCTGTAGGCAGGTGGGCATGTTGGCGATGTCTATAACCACCTCCCTTTGCCTCCCTAGTCCTGGGTGGGAACGCACCAGGAAAGAGCTGTGCGTTCCCCTTCCTCTACAACAGACAAATGCACTACACATGCATCAGCGATGGGGACAACTCGGAAAAACTGTGGTGCAGCACCACCAGGAATTACGACGTGGACAAGAAGTGGACTTACTGCTCCACGCCAGGTAGGACAGGGGACGGAGGAAGCTGAACCTTGCGGTTAAGGTGTTTGGCTCACCAAGGCCTGGTTCAATTTCTGGCTTTGCCATAGATCCTTGGGTGAGTCACTTAAGAGCAGATTGGTTGGTTTTTTGGTCCCCACCCCCGGCCCCTTAGGAAAAGCTGAGCAAGCTGAAGTTCATATGTAGCAGCTGTTCAACAGTTCTTAAAACCATCTCCCAAATCACCCTAGAGTTGTGGAGCTCCTTCTATGGGCTCTTTAGATTGGATGAGCTTTGAGACAGGGATTGTCCATCTCTGTCTGTTTGGGTAGCGCCTGGCACAACCCCGATCTCAATGGCTGTTTCTGGGCAGCATCCGGTGCGACAGGGCCCCAATCTCAGTGATTGAGTATCCAGGCAGCGCTTCGCGCAACAGGGCCCCATTCTCAGTGTCTCTGTGTCTGGGCAGCACCCAGCACGATGGAGTCCCCCAATCTCAGTGACTCTGTGTCTGGGTGGCACTCAGTGGCCCGATCTCAGCAACTCTTGACCTGGGCAGTGCTCAGAAAAAGAAGCCCCAGATCTCACACAAGTATCTAGAGGCCTTAACTAATGCACGTAATAACCACAGAGGATGAACCTCAAAAATATATCTGGGGTGTGACTGTATCTAACTACCAGTGCGTGTATAAACTGGCTAAATGCACTTCCCCATGGACCCACACATGACTAACATGTTTCACATATGCAACCCCCAACAGCACAGACATTTATTGCCTGTCCCCTTGGCATCTTTGGCTCGTTTGCTCCATGTTGCAGAAGTGGGGAAACTGAGGCATGGAGCTGGGCTGTGCCTTGCTAAAGGTCACACAGCAGAGCCAGGCATAGCACCCAAGTCTCTCGTTGCTCTGCCCCTGTCACAGAGCCGCGCTCTCTCCTCTAGCCCTAAGCTGGGGACAGAACTATCTAACAAAGTGTTTGCTCGTGGTCTGGTGCCACCTACATTTGCTTTGCGCTGCCTGTGATCCTGGCTACGGTGTTCAACCACTGTCGGTGTGTTTGGTCTGCAGTCTACGACCGCCCCTCCCATGGCAAGCCCTGTGTCTTCCCCTTCATCTACAATAATTTTAAATTCCACACCTGCACCAACCTGGCGGAGGCCAAGGGGAAGTTCTGGTGTTCCAGCACAGACAACTACGACCGGGACCATCAGTGGAGCTACTGCCCTTCCTGAGACAGGTAGGACAAGGCAATGGGATTGTCTCTGTTTATCGCATCTCTATCTGGACCAGGGGGGAGATCCTCCTTCTTTTGTCTACTCACACTGGGAGCTCTTCCAGGCAGGGATTGTCTGTAGCTCCCAGTGCAAGGGAGCCCTGATCTCTGTGACTCTGTGTCTGGGTGGTGCCTGACGTGATGGGGCCCCAATATCGGTGACTCTGTCCATGCATCTATCACCACACACATGTATCCATCAATTTCCATGCACACCCATCCATCCATTCCCGTACACCTCCATCCAGCCACTCATAAATCCCTATCCACGGCCATCCATCCAACCATCCCCATACACATCCACCAACCACCTAACTATGTAACCATAGTGATATAAGGCTGGAAGGGACCTGAAGAGGTCATCTCATCCACTCACACACACACCCCTCCCACCCCACACTGAGGCAGGACCAAATATACCTAGACCATCCCTGACAGGTACTTGTTCTTAAAACCCTCCAGTGACGGGGACACCACAACCTCCCCTAGTTAACTTGCTCCAGGATCGAACTATCCATAGAGCTAACTCTCCCTATCTGCAAACTCAGCCAATTCCTCCTTGTCTGTCCCTCAGTGGCCGTGGAGAACAATTGTTCTCCATCCTCTTTCTAGCAAACTTTGGCATATTTGAATACTGTTATCAGGTCCCCCTCAGCCTTCTCTTCTCAAGACTTAACATGCCCAAGTTTTTTAACCTTCCCGCCTGGGTCAGGTTTTCTAAACCTCTGATCATTTTTGGTTGCTCTTCTCCGGACTCTCTCCATTTTGCCCATATCTTTCTTAAAGTGCAGTACCCGAAACTGAACACTGTTCTCCAGCTGAGACTTCACCAATGCCAATTAGACCAGGACAATGACCTCCCATGTCTGACATACGACAGTCATGTTAATACACCTCCAAATTATATTTGTCTTTTTCACAACCTCACCATGCTGTTGACTCATATTCAATTTGTGTTCCACCCTAACCCCTAGATCCTTTTCAGCCGTCCTGCTGCCTAGCTAATGAAGTGGCGCTGAAGGTCTGTCCTTCTGTCCTTTTCAGGTGACAGCCCCAGAGCCGGGAGGAGACAAAACGATGACATTCAAAATTAAATGAAAGGAATGAGCCCCGCTCTGGACACCTCTGCTCTCCCAACAAAGATCGCTTCTGATCAACAGATGCCAGTGGCATAATCAGCCTGGAATCTAAACTCAAATTTGCTCATTTCTCTACTTGATTTTAGTATAGTCAAATAAACCATCTTCTGAAACACGGCGTCTGCGAGTTCTATGTCCAGGCAGAGGACAATAAATGACCCATTTCCCCAGGGCTCTGATGCATATTGGGCACTTCCCAATGAACATGGCTTATTGGAAGGGTTATAAATCCTCATGCTTCAGGGTTCAAGACGATCACACTTAGTGATCAGGAAGGGAACATCATGGGCGACAGATTACCTCACATTTCTCCAGTGCCTCCTTTGAAGCTTGTCATGCTTCCATTGCCGGAGATACTGAACTAGACAGACTTTGGGCGTGGCCTGGCCTGGCCAGTTTTATGTTCATGGTCGACATGTTGGAGGGAAATGATCCAAAATGCCCAGTGGAAATGGCTCCATGTTCTTTGTGAGGTCGGGTGAAGTCCTGGCTCCATTGACATCAATGGCAAAGCTCTGGTCAAGTTTTCACCTCTTATTTCTAACGGGACAATAACACACAATCTGAGTTTTCAGCAGCACTCAGGTCCTGTCATGAATCTTTAGGTGCCTTAACTGATCATTTGCCTGCGAATGGCAAAGGGTCAGATCCCCGGCTGGCCTCAGTGGGTGTGGGTCAGTATTTAAATGATGGAGTGATGCCAACTTGATTGCAGTAATGGAACAGCACCCACTGACACCAGCTGGGGGCCTGCCCCACTGACTGCAATGGAGCGATGGCTGATTCACACCAGCTGGGGATCCGGCCCTATTGACTCCAATGCAGCTGCAGATGGTTAAGTCCAAATGTTCATAGATTCGAAGGCCAGAAGGGGCCATTGTGATCATCTAGTCCGAGCTCCTCTATAACACAGGCCAGAGAACTTCCCCGAGACAATTCCTGTCTGAGCTAGAGCAGATCTTTTAGAAAAACATTCAGGTTTGATATAAAAATCCCCAGTGGTGGGGAATCCACCGTGACCCCTGGTAAATCATTCCAATGGTTAATTACCCTTCCTGGTAAATAATGTGCGCCTTATATCCAGTCTGAATTCATTTAATTCAACTTCCGGCCATTTGATCTTGTTAGAGCTTTGTCGGCTAGACTGGCAAGTCCATTATTTAATATTTGTTCCTCATGTAGGTTCTGATCCTTCCCCCTCCACCTCCTCTGAGTTAAAATAAACAAACTCAGCTCCTGGAGTCCAAGTTTTCCAACCCTTTCACCATGTTCGCAGCTCTTCTCTGAACGCTTTCCAATTTCTCAGCGTCCTTCTTTGAATGGTGGCCACCAGGACTGGACACAGGATCCCAGCAGCGGTCGCCCCAGGGCCAAATGCAGAGGGCACGTAACCGCTCTGCTCCTCCTCGAGATTCCCATGTTTACACGTCCCAGGATCACATTAGCCCGGTAGTTATTCTCAGTGGTCAGCATGGTGGTCTTGGCCCAGGGTGGAGTGGGGAATACGCCAGGAAGGGCCTTGAAAGTGAAGACCATCTGTAAGTCTGATGAGCTAGAGAAGGAGCAACCGGTGGAGGGATTCAAAATTGAGGGAGAGGGTTGGTCTCTTTGTTTTAATTGGCATCCTGGGTGCTGAAAACCAGGGCTGAGATGTCTGGGGTTGGGCACCAAAACACCAGCCAAACCCAGAGGCCACATCTGGCCGCGCTGATGCCAGGCCCAATGTAGAGTCTAGAAGCAGACCCACAACTCCCTCCCCTTGGGGGAAGATGTGCCCCCCCTGGCTCCCCTCTCGCCATGCTCGGGCTCTGCGGCTCCCAGGAGTGTGAGCTGCCGCCACCGCTGCCCCTTCCGGAGCAAGCTCAGGGCCCCTCATCCTGGCAGCGGCTCACATGCCCAGGAGCCGCAGAGCCCAAGTGTGGCAAAGAGGGAGCCAGGGGATGCAGCCTGGACAGGAAGGGCGGGGGGCGCGGCTCCTCCCCGCTAGTGGCACCACCACCTTTGCAGGGCTGCTGCTCCCCTGCGCCGTGCCGGCTCTTCCATGGCTGGGGCTCGCCGCCCCCACAAGCCGACGCTCTGGCTCTCCGGTGCCTCCGGAAGGCGGCACCTCCCTGCTGAGCCAGGCCACCGCTTTTTGGCACCCCCAACCATTTGGCGCCCTAGGCGACCGCCTAGTTCGCCTACTGGTTGCACCGGCCCTGGTTACAAACCTCTTTCAATGGGTCTTCATTTCCTGAATCACGGATCTAGTGACAAATATACACATGCCATTACTGGGGGCATCCACCCCAGTCCTCACCCACCCTGTGCTCACCAAAGCGGGATGTGGAGACAGGGGTGTCTAGCAAGGGCCCTCCCTCCCCCCTCTAACCCCCGCTCCCCGCCCAGTTCCCTGGTAGCTCAGATCAGCACCAGAGATGCAGACGATGGGATCAGTGTGGAGCTCACCTCCTCCGTGGAGGATCCAGAGCAGCAGCCAGCAGAGATCGCGCTCACGGGGGACCTGTCAAATGCAGGGCCTGCAAGCCAGACCCCTCAACTGCTGGCATCAAAATCCTGCACTGGCTCTGCGCCTGCAGCAGAGAGCTCTGAGCCAGCCTGTGCAGCGAGACAGGCCTGGCTGCTGGGCAAAGGCAGATCCCTGTGTTTAGAATCCGTCAGGATGGTCCATGGACACTCAGGTGGGTGGGGGCGGCATGAGGGCCTCGGGGGGGCGGGTGTCACATTGCCCCCACCCCTGATTTCTGCCATGATTTATGTGCTCTGCCCTGAGCCCCGCTGCACACCACCAGCACCTTTCAATTGTGACCCCCAATCTCAACTGTTGCGCATCATTTCTGCAGGCAGGACAGGGAGGGGGACCAGACAGCAAGTGTGAAACATCGGGCACAGGGGGTGAAGGGTTATTGGTGCCTATTTAATACAAAGCCCCAAATATCGGGACAGTCCCTAGAAAATCGGGACATCTGGTAACCCCAGTTTCAGCGGAGCTGTTGAGGGACAGGGCTGATCCCTCCCCCTCTTCCAGTCCCCCAGCGTTTAGTATTTCAGCGCTGCCAAGAAGTTTCCCCATTCAGCGCATCTGGCCGGTCCCCCCCTCCCCGCTCCCCACTAGTGTCCTCCAGCTGCCTCAGCTCTGCCGGCTCCACATTTCCTGCATGGGGCCTGCGTCGCCGGCCTGCTGGGATGGGGCAGCATTGGCAGTGAAGCCAAGACAGCTGCAGAACGAGCGCATGTAACGAGCAATATTATTTTTCAGCCATATCAGTAGCGTCATCGCCAGCAACACCACCACCGGCACCACCACCTCTGCAATCAACAACAGGCATTGCAGCATTAGTGGGAGAGTTGGCCAAACCCAGCTGAAAACTTCCAGCCTCTCCACCACATTCAGCTTTCCATCCGGGCGCGCGCAAAAGGAATTTTCTGGTTCGAGACGCTCTGCCATCCCCAGCTAATCGTGGGTTTGCCAATTTTCCTGAGGCTCCTAGGTGCTACCATAACACATCTAATCAATAATGTACAGCACCTAGCGCTGTGGGCTGCTGGGCCATGATTGGGCCTGCTCGGCACCATACACTTTAAATTAAGGTTCACTTGATAGCTGGTTTATAAGGCGTTTGTACATGGTGAATAGACGGTCTCGGCATGATAAAGACACAAGTAATGAGTGTGCTTGTCGACACAGGGCCACCCAGGAAAACTAATCCAAATTAACCTTTAAAGTGAATTAGTTAAATATCATTAAACCCCTTTGTGGACACTCTCCTTCAAGATTAAAGTGGCCTGAATTCAATTTAGCTTAATTCACTTCCAAAGTGAATCGAATTCAGGCCACTTCAATTCTAAATAAGAGTGTCCACACAGGGGGAGGGTCAATGCGGCTTAGTGAATCCACTTTAAATTTCGAACAAGTCTATGGGTATGTCTACACTATGAAATAAGGTCGAACTTATAGAAGTCATTTTTTTAGAAATCGTTTTTATAGTCGATTGTGTGTGTTCCCACACAAAATGCTCTAAGTGCATTAAGTCGGCGGACTGCGTCCACAGTACCGAGGCTAGCGTCGACTTCCAGAGCGTTGCGCTGTGGGTAGCTATCCCACAGTTCCCACAGTCTCTGCCACCCATTGGAATTCTGGGTTGAAATCCCAATGCCTGATGGGGCAAAAACATTGCCGCGGGTGGTTCTGGCTACATGTCGTAAGGACCCCTCTTCCCCCCTCCGTGAAAGCAACAGCAGGCAATCGTTTTGCGCCTTTTTCCCTGAGTCACCTGTGCAGACGCCATACCACGGCAAGCATGGAGCCCGCTCGGCTCACCATCTCCTGGGTGCTGGCAGACGTGGGACTGCATTGCTACACAGCAGCAGCTCATTGTCTTTTGGCAGCAGACGGTGCATTATGACTGGTAACCATCGTCATTCTACTCCTGGGTGCTCTTTTAGCCGACCTCGGTGAGGTCGATCAGGGGCACCTGGGCAGACATGGGAGTGACTCAGCCAGGTCATTCCCATCTTCTGCTGAGCACTCAGGATATGATGATGGCTAGCAGTCTTAATGCAGCATCTTCTGCCAAGCACCCAGGAGATGATGATGGCTTGCAGTCGTAATGCATCGTCTGCTGCCAGCCTAAGATGTAAAAGATAGATGAAGTGGATCAAAACAAGAAATAGACCAGATTTGTTTTGTATTCATTTGCTTCCCCCCTCCCTGCCTCCCTCTGTGATATCAACAGCCTGCTAAACCCAGGGTTTTGAGTTCAATCCTTGAGGGGGCCATTCTGTGTGACAGTTGTTTGTGTTTCTCCTTGATGCAAAGCCAACCTCTTTGTTGATTTTAATTCCCTGTAAGCCATGTGGTCAGTTGCCCCTCTCTCCCTCAGAGCAATGGCAGACAATCGTTTCGCACCTTTTTTCAGCCCAGACGCCATAGCACTGGGATCATGGAGCCTGCTCAGATCACCACGGCAATTATGAGCACTGTAAACACCACACGCATTATCCTGGAGTATATGCAGAACCAGAACCTGCCAAAGCAAACCCAGGCGAGGAGGCGATGGCAGCGCGGTGACGAGAGTGATGAGGACATAGACATGGACTTAGACTTCTCACAAAGTACGGGCCCCGGCAATGTGCACATCATGGTGTTAATGGGGCAGGTTCATGCCATAGAACGCCGATTCTGGGCCCGGGAAACAAGCACAGACTGGTGGGACCGCATAGCATTGCAGGTCTGGGACGATTCCCAGTGGCTGTGAAACTTTCGCATGCGTAAGGGCACTTTCATGGAACTTTGTGACTTGCTTTCCCCTGCCCTGAAGCACCAGAATTCCAAGATGAGAGCAGCCCTCACAGTTCACAAGCAAGTGGCGAGAGCCCTGTGGAAACTTGCAACACCAGACAGCTACCGGTCAGTCGGGCATCAATTTGGAGTGGGCAGATCTACTGTGGGGGCTGCTGTGATGCAAGTAGCCAATGCAATCAGAGAGCTGCTGCTATCAAGGGTAGTGACTCTGGGAAATGTGCAGGTCATAGTGGATGGTTTGCTGCAATGGGATTCCCTAACTGTGGTGGGGCGATAGACGGAACCCATATCCCTTTCTTGGCACCGGAGCACCAAGCCAGCAAGTACATAAACCAAAAGGGGTACTTTTCAATGGTACTGCAAGCACTGGTGGATCACAAGGAATGTTTCACCAACATCAACGTGGGATGGCCTGGAAAGGTCCATGACGCTCGCGTCTTCAGGAACTCTGTTCTGTTTCAAAAGCTGCAGGAAGGGACTTTCTTCCCAGACCAGAAAATAACAGTTGGGGATGTTGAAATGCCTATAGTTATCCTTGGGGACTCAGCCTACCCCTTAATGCCATGGCTCATGAAGCCATACACAGACAGCCTGGACAGTAGGCAGGAGTTGTTCAACTATAGGCTGAGCAAGTGCAGAATGGTGGTAGAATGTGCATTTGAATGTTTAAAAGCTCGCTGGCGCATTTTACTGACGTGGATAGACCTCAGCGAAACCAATATTCCCATTGTTATTACTGCTTGCTGTGCGCTCCACAATATCTGTGAATAAGGGGGAGACATTTATGGTGGGGTGGGAGGTTGAGGCAAATCGCCTGGCTGCTGATTATGCACAGCCAGACACCAGGGCAGTTAGAAGAGTACAGGAGGGCGCGAGGTGCATCAGAGAAGCTTTGAAAACCAGTTTCATGACTGGCCAGGCTACAGAGTGAAAGTTCTGTTTGTTTCTCCTTGATGAAACACCCCCCCGCCCCCCGCCGCCGCCTTTGGTTCACTCTTCTTCCCTGTAAACCCTCCCTCCTTCGAACACTGCTTGCAGAGGCAGTAAAGTCAATGTTGCTTCACATTCATGCATTCTTTATTAATTCATCATACAAATAGGGGGATAACCGCCAAGGTAGCCCGGGAGGGGTAGAGGAGGAGGGAAGCACCGGGTGGGGTGGGGCAGGAGGGAAGGACAAGGCCACACTGAACTTTGAAACTTAAAAATTTTAAAACTTATTGAAGGCCAGCCTTCTGTTGCTTGGGCAATCCTCTGGGGTGGAGTGGCTGGGTGGCCAGAGGTCCCCCCCCCTCCCCCGCGTTCTTGGGCATCTGGGTGAGGAGGCTATAGAACTTGGGGACGGAAGGCTGTTGGTTACACAGGGGCTGTAGCGGCGGTCTGTGCTCCTGCTGCCTTTCCTGCAGCTCAACTATACTCTGGAACATATGAGTTTGATGCTCCAGCAGCCTGAGCATTGACTCCTGCCTTCTGTCAGCAAGCTGACACCATCTATCATCTTCAGACGCTACTTACTCTCTTCAGCCCAACATCTCTCCTCGCGTTCATATTGTGCTTTCCTGCACTCTGACATTGGCTGCCTCCACACTGCTGTGCTCTGTCAGTGTGGGAGGACAGCAGGAGGTCAGAGAACATTTCATTCTGACTGCGTTTTTTTCGCCTTCTAATCTTTGCTAGCCTCTGCGAAGGAGAAACATTTGCAGCTGGTGCAGGAAAAGGGAGCGTGGTAGTTAAAAAGATACATTTTAGAGAACAATGGGTACACTCTTTCATGGTAAACCTTGCCGTTCACATCATATAGCACATGTGCTTTCGTTACGAGGTCGCATTTTGCCTCTTATATTGAGGGCCTGCGGGTTTGGTGTGAGAGATCACTCACGCAGTGCCAGGCAACAGAATCCAGCTTGCAGGCAGCCATGGTAAGCCACAGTCTTTTGGCTTCTTTAACCTTCATAACATGTAGGAATGGTTTCAAACAGCAGTGCCCTCATTTCCCATACCAAGCGGCCATTGGGTTGGTCATTTAAAATGGGTTGGCAATTTAAAAGAAGGGGCTGCGGTTTGCGGGTTAGTGTGCAGCACAAACACAAATAACCCCCTCCACACACACTCAATTCTCTGGAATGATCGCTTCACCCCTCCCCCCACCGCATGGCTAACAGTGGGGAACATTTCTGTTCAGCCACAGCCAAACAGCCGAGCAGGAACGGGCACGTCTGAATGTCCCCTTAATAAAAATCACCCTATTTCAACCAAGTGATCATGAATGATATCACTCTCCTGAGGATAACACAGAGAGATATGGAACGGATGCTTTGTTAGTCAATGATTCCAGACTACTTGCTACTGGCCTGGCGTGGTAAAGTGTCCTACCATGGCAGACGGAATAAGGCTGCTCTCCCCAGAAACCTTTTGCAAAGGCTTTGAGAGTACATCCAGGAGATCTTTATGGGGATGTCCCTGGAGGATTTCTGCTCCATCCCCAGACACGTTAACAGACTTTTCCAGTAGCTGTACTGGCCGCAAATGCATCCCAAGTCCTCAGGGCAAATTAATCATTAAACATGCTTTCTTTTAAACCATGTGTAATATTTACAAAGGTACACTCACCAGAGGTCCCTTCTCTACCTTCAGGGTCTGGGAGGCAGCCTTGGGTGGGTTCAGGGGCTACTGGCTCCAGGTCCAGGGTGAAAAACATATCCTGGCTGTTGAGGAAACCGGTTTCTCCGCTTCCTTGCTGGGAGCTATCTTCAATCTCCTCATCATCATCTTCCTCGTCCCCAAAACCCGCTTCCGTGTTGCGTACTTCTCCATTGACGGAGTCAAAGCACAGGGTTGGGGTAGTGGTGTCTGCACCCCCTAGCATGGCATGCAGTTCATCATAGAAGCAGTATGTTCGGGGCTCTGACCCGGAGCAGCCGTTTGCCTCTCTGGTTTCACGGTAGGCTTGCCTTAGCTCCTTAATTTTCACGTGGCACTGCTGTGCGTCCCTGTTATGGCCTCTGTCCTTCATGCCCTTGGAGACTTTTTCAAATGTTTTGGCATTTCGTTTACTGGAACGGAGTTCAGCTAGCACGGATTCGTCTCCCCATACAGCGAGCAGATCCCGTACCTCCCGTTCGGTCCATGCTGGAGCTCTTTTGCGATCCTGGGACTCCAGCATGGTCACCTCTGCTGATGAGATCTGCACTCACCTGCACCTTGCCACGCTGGCAAAACAGTAAATGAGATTCAAAAGTTCGTGGGCCTTTTCCTGTCTACCTGGCCAGTGCATTTGAGTTGAGAATGCTGTCCAGAGCGGTCACAATGGAGCACTCTGGGATAGCTTCTGGAGGCCAATACCGTCAAATTGCATCCACACTACCCCAAATTCGACCTGGCAAGGCCAATTTCAGCGCTAATCCCCTCTTCGGAGGTGGAGTAAAGAATCGATTTAAAGAGCCCTTTTTGTCAAAAGAAAGGGCTTCGTCACATGGACAGGTCCAGGGTTAAATCGAGATAATGCTGCTAAATTCAACCTAAGATTGTAGTGTAGACCAGGGCTAAACTACAAAATTAAGTCAACCTAAGTTACGTCAACGTATAGTCAGGGCAGTAACTAAATCGCTTTTGCATGTCCACACTGCGCCCCTTGTATCAGCAGCACGCGTCCTCACCGGGAGCGCTGGTACCGATTTAACTGCCAGTGTGGGGCATTGTGGGATGGCTTCTGAAGGCAGAAAGGATTGATATCAGTAGTGCAGTGTCTACAGTTACACTGCACTGATCTAACTGCATCCACCTCTGCCCAAAGCAGGACCAACCCCAAGTAAATCATCCCAACCAGGGCTTTGTCAAGCCTGACCTTAAAACCCTCTAAGGAAGGAGATTCCACCACCTCCCTAGATAACCCATTCCAGTGCTTCACCACCCTCCTAGTGAGACCATTACTCTTGTTCTGTCATCTGGTACCACTGAGAACAGTCTAGATCCATCCTCTTTGGAACCCCATTTTAGGTAGTTGAAAGCAGCTATCAAATCCCCCCTCATTTTTTTCTTCTGCAGACAATAATCCCAGTTCCTTCAGCCTCTCCTCATAAATCATGTGCTCCAGCCCCCTAATCATTTTTATTGCCCTCTGCTGGACTCTTTCCAATTTTTCCACATCCTTCTTGTAGTGTGGGGCCCAAAATTGGACAAAGTACTCCAGATGAGGCCTCACCAATGTTAAATAGAGGGGAATGATCACATCCCTCGATCTGCTGGCAATGCCCCTACTTTTATACAGCCCAAAATGCCGTTAGCCTTCTTGGCAACAAGGGCACACTGTTGACTCATATCCAGCTTCTTGTCCACCTGTCATAAACAGATAGTTAAGGGTTAAAGTCTCTTTTACCTGGAAAGGGTTAACAAGCTCAGTAACCTGATGAACACCTGACCAGAGGACCAATCAAGGGACAGGATAATTTCAAATCTCTGTGGAGGGAAGGCTTTGTCTGTGTTCTTTGTTTGAGTGTTCGTGCTCTCTTTGGATCTAAGAGAGGCCAGACATGTCTCCAAGTTCTCCTGGAGTATTTCCTACTACCCAGAAGGAATTATTTATTTCTGTTTGTTGTTACTTTGATTATTCTGAGGAGGAGGGAGGGGAAGTCTCTCCAGTTCTTATAAACTAGACTCTGTATATTTTTATCCTGGTAATACAGAGATAGTGTACTTTTTTCTTTCTTTAATAAAATCTTTTCTTTTTAGAACTTGATTGATTTCTTCCCTTGTTTGGATTTTCAGGGGAAGGGGAGGGGGAAAAAGTGAATCCCTCTTTGTTTGATTCAAGGAATTTGAATCCAGGTATCTCTCCTAAGTACTAGGAGAGGGGAGGAGGGAAATGGATTATTTCCCTTTGTGTTGAGATTCAAGGTGTTTGGATCTGTGTTCCCCAGGGGAAGTTTTTGGGGGAACAGGGAGTGTGTCGGACACTTAAAACTTGACTGGTGGCAGCGAGAACCAGATCTAAACTAGGATTTTAGTTTAGAGGAGTCCATGTTTAGGTTGGATATTAGGAAAAACTTTTTCACTAGTAGGGTGGTGAAGAACTGGAATGGGTTACCTAGGGAAGTGGTGGAATCTCCTTCCTTAGACGTTTTTAAGGTCAGGCTTGACAAAGCCCTGGCTGGGATGATTTAGTTGGGTTTGGTCCTGCTTTGAGCAGGGGGTTGGACTAGATGACCTCCTGAGGTCCCTTCTAACCCTGAGATTCTATGATTCTATGATTCTATGCAGGTCCCCATCTTGTGGACGCTAAAGTTCAAAGTGGGGAATAAACCTATGACACCACCGTAACCCCTAGGTCCTATTCTGCAGAACTGCTGCCTAGCCACTCAGTCCCTAGTCTGAAGGAGTGCATGGGATTCTTCCTTCTTAAGTGCAGGACTCTGCACTTGTCCTTGTTGAACCTCATCAGGTTTCTTTTGGCCCAATCCTCTAATTTGTCTAGGTCCCTCTATATCCTATCCCTACCCTCCAGCATATCTACCACTCCTCCCAGTTTAGTGTCATCTGCAAACTTGCTAAGGGTGCAGTCCACACCATCCTCCAGATCATTAATAAAGATATTGAACAAAACCGGCCCCAGGACCGACCCTTGGAGCACTTTGCTTGATACCAGCTGCCAACTAGACATGGAGCCGTTGATCACGACCCGTTGAGCCCGATGATCTAGCCAGCTTTCTATCCACCTTATAGTCCATGTAGACACACCTGGGTGACACCCACTAGGCGAGATGCTTCCAGTCTAGACAGCTGGTTGTGAAGGCCTATTCAAGGTAACGGTCCATTAGGGGAAACAATCGGCCTTTGAAGAAGCTTATCCCGCACCTGGTGAGCCTTCCTGGAAACGTTCCAGACAGCCTATGGATAATGTCTGCTATGACATGCAAGGGCATTTGACCAGACCACATGACACTAAACTCCATTTTGGTACCTGTATTTTTCCACAAACTGGACTGGGAACTGACTTTAGAACAAAGAGTTCCTGCCATATGGAAAATCTATAGAAGGCAGGATGTGCCATCATCTCAGGGTCTCACTCCAGTCCCCACACAAAACAACTCCTGGAAATACCTGAGAACCAAAGTCTGAACTGGGGGAAGTGCTGGTCGCAGGCTAAATGGATTTCTAGCCTATGTATGAAAACTTGGTGGACTGCTTGTATCATTAGTCAGGGTGAGAAACTGCTAATTCAAATCCTATTCATCGAGTATGTTAAGCTTAATTGGAGTTTTTTGGTTTGGTTTGGTTTGGTTTTTGCTAGATAATCTGCCTTGATCTGTTTGCTATCACTTAAAATCAATTTTTCTGTAGTTAATAAACTTGTTTTATGTTTTAGAACATAAGAACATAAGAACATAAGAAAGGCCGTACCGGGTCAGACCAAAGGTCCATCTAGCCCAGTATCTGTCTACCGACAGTGGCCAATGCCAGGTGCCCCTGAGGGAGTGAACCTAACAGGCAATGATCAAGTGATCTCTCTCCTGCCATCCATCTCCATCCTCTGACGAACAGAGGCTAGGGACACCATTCTTACCCATCCTGGCTAATAGCCATTTATGGACTTAGCCACCATGAATTTATCCAGTCCCCTTTTAAACATTGTTATAGTCCTAGCCTTCACAACCTCCTCAGGTAAGGAGTTCCAC
This sequence comes from Mauremys reevesii, assembly GCF_016161935.1. Taxonomy (NCBI): domain Eukaryota; kingdom Metazoa; phylum Chordata; order Testudines; family Geoemydidae; genus Mauremys; species Mauremys reevesii. Next base: position 794,250 of record NW_024100782.1, on the reverse strand, counting down.
AAGTTGACTGTGCGCTGCGTGAAGAAGAACTTCCTTGTTTTAAACCTGCTGCCTATTAATTTCATTTGGTGACCCCTAGTTCTTGTATTATGGGAATAAGTAAATAACTTTTCCTTATCCACTTTCTCAACATCACTCATGATTTTATATACCTCTATCATGTCCCCCCTTAGTCTCCTCTTTTCCAAACTGAAGAGTCCTAGCCTCTTTAATCTTTCCTCATATGGGACCCTCTCTAAACCCCTAATCATTTTAGTTGCTCTTTTCTGAACCCTTTCTAGTGCTAGAATATCTTTTTTGAGGTGAGGAGACCACATCTGTACACAGTATTCGAGATGTGGGCGTACCATGGATTTATATAAGGGCAATAATATATTCTCAGTCTTATTCTCTATCCCCTTTTTAATTATTCCTAACATACTGTTTGCTTTTTTGACCGCCTCTGCACACTGCGTGGACATCTTCAGAGAACTATCCACGATGACTCCAAGATCTTTTTCCTGACTCGTTGTAGCTAAATTAGCCCCCATCATGTTGTATGTATAGTTGGGGTTATTTTTTCCAATGTGCATTACTTTACATTTATCCACATTAAATTTCATTTGCCATTTTGTTGCCCAATCACTTAGTTTTGTGAGATCTTTTTGAAGTTCTTCACAATCTGCTTTGGTCTTAACTATCTTGAGTAGTTTAGTGTCATCTGCAAACTTTGCCACCTCACTGTTTACCCCTTTCTCCAGATCATTTATGAATAAATTGAATAGGATTGGTCCTAGGACTGACCCTTGGGGAACACCACTAGTTACCCCTCTCCATTCTGAGAATTTACCATTAATTCCTACCCTTTGTTCCCTGTCCTTTAACCAGTTCTCAATCCATGAAAGGACCTTCCCTTTTATCCCATGACAGCTTAATTTACATAAGAGCCTTTGGTGAGGGACCTTGTCAAAGGCTTTCTGGAAATCTAAGTACACTATGTCTACCGGATCCCCCTTGTCCACATGTTTGTTGACCTCTTCAAAGAACTCTAATAGATTAGTAAGACACGATTTCCCTTTACAGAAACCATGTTGACTATTGCTCAAGAGTTTGTTTTTCTGTGTCTGACAATTTTATTCTTTACTATTGTTTCAACTAATTTGCCCGGTACCGACGTTAGACTTACCGGTCTGTAATTGCCAGGATCACCCCTAGAGCCCTTTTTAAATATTGGCGTTACATTAGCTAACTTCCAGTCATTGGGTACCGAAGCCGATTTAAAGGACAGGTTACAAACCTTGGTTAATAGTTCCGCAACTTCACATTTGAGTTCTTTCAGAACTCTTGGGTGAATGCCATCTGGTCCTGGTGACTTGTTAATGTTGAGTTTATCAATTAATTCCAAAACCTCCTCTAGTGACACTTCAATCTGTGACAGTTCCTCAGATTTGTCACCTACAAAAGCCAGCTCAGGTTTGGGAATCTCCCTAACATCCTCAGCCGTGAAGACTGAAGCAAAGAATCCATTTAGTTTCTCCGCAATGACTTTATCATCTTTAAGAGCTCCTTTTGTATTTTCATCGTCAAGGGGCCCCACTGGTTGTTTAGCAGGCTTCCTGCTTCTGATGTACTTAAAAAACATTTTGTTATTACCTTTGGAGTTTTTGGCTAGCCGTTCTTCAAACTCCTCTTTGGCTTTTCTTATTACACTCTTGCACTTAAGTTGGCAGTGTTTGTGCTCCTTTCTATTTGCCTCACTGGGATTTGACTTCCACTTTTTAAGGAAGTCTTTTTATCTCTCACTGCTTCTTTTACATGGTTGTTAAGCCACGGTGGCTCTTTTTTAGTTCTTTTACTGTTTTTCTTAATTTGGGGTATACATTGAAGTTGGGCCTCTATTATGGTGTCTTTAAAAAGGGCCCATGCAACTTGCAGGGATTTCACTTTAGTCACTGTACCTTTTAACTTTTGTCTAACTAACCCCCTCATTTTTGTATAGTTCCTCCTTTTGAAATTAAAGGCCACAGTGTTGGGCAGTTGAGATGTTCTTCCCACCACAGGGATGTTGAATGCTATTGTATTATGGTCACTATTTCCAAGCGGTCCTGCTATAGTTACCTCTTGGACCAGCTCCTGCGCTCCACTCAGGATTAAATCTAGAGTCGCCTCTCCCCTGTGGGTTCCCGTACCAGCTGCTCCATGAAGCAGTCATTTAAAGTATCGAGAAATTTTATCTCTGCATTTCGTCCTGAAGTGAAATGTTCCCAGTCAATATGGGGATAATTGAAATCCCCCACTATTATTGGGTTCTTAATTTTGATAGCCTCTCTAATTTCCCTTAGCATTTCATCATCACTATTACTGTCCTGGTCAGGTGGTCGATAATAGATCCCTACTGTTATATTTTTACTAGAGCATGAAATTTCTATCCATAGAGACTCTATGGAACCTGTGGATTCACCTAAGATTTTTACTTCATTTGAATCTACACTTTCTTTAACATATAGTGCCACTCCTCCCCCTGCACGGCCTGTTCTGTCCTTCCGATATATTTTGTACCCCGGAATGATTGTGTCCCATTGATTGGTCTCAGTCCACCAGGTTTCTGTGATGCCTATTATATCTATATCCTCCTTTATCACAAGGCACTCTAGTTCACCCATCTTATTATTTAGACTTCTGGCATTTGTGTACAAGCACTTTAAAAACTTGTCCCTGTTTATTAGCCTGCCTTTTTCTGATGTGCCAGATTCTTTTTCATGTGATTGTTTATCATCTGATCCGGCCCTTACATTATACTTCTCATTCCTCTGCTCCTGACTATAACCTGGAGATTCTCTATCATCAGACTCTCCCCTAAGAGAAGTCTGTGTCCGATCCACACGCTCCTCTGCAGCAGTCGGCTTTCCCCCATCTCCTAGTTTAAAAACTGCTCTACAACCTTTTTAATGTTTAGTGCCAGCAGTCTGGTTCCACTTTGGTTTAGGTGGAGCCCATCTCTCCTGTATAGGCTCCTCCCATCCCAGAAGTTTCCCCAGTTCCTAATGAACGTGAACCCCTCCTCTCTACACCATCGTCTCATCCACGCATTGAGACTCTGCAGCTCTGCCTGCCTACCTGGCCCTGCGCGTGGAACTGGGAGCATTTCTGAAAATGCCACCATAGAGGTCCTGTTTTCTTTTTATCAATGTGTTTTGAATGAAGAGTCTGGTGAAAATCTCAGCTTGGTTAACACAAGCTTGTTGTGCATATCGTTCCCACATTGAGGGAACTATAGAGCAAACTATATTAATATACTTCCAACCCTGATATTCTATGATTCTATGATTTCCTGTATCAAGGCAGTCCCAGCATCTGGTCTCCTGTCTCATGGAGTCCCAGCCTGTCTGGGGAGTCACCGACTCAGTGCACTGCTGGGGCCTGCAGGGATACCAGGGATCTCAGGGTCAGGCTCTCAGGGCCCACAGTTTTAGGAGCAAGATCCAAAATAACAAGCTGTACAAATTTAGGGTTGCCAAGAGGGCTGTCAAGTGATTAAAAAAATTAATCGCAATCAATGGCACGATTAAAAAAATTAATCACAATTAATCGCACTGTTAATCATGCAGTTAAACAATAATAAAATGCCATTTATTTAAATATTTTGAATGTTTTCTACATATACTGATTTCAATGACAACACAGAATACAAAGTGTACAATGCTCACTTTATATTTATTTTTATTACAAATATTTGCTCTGTAAAAACCAAAGGAAATAGTATTTTTCAATTCACCTCAGACAAGTACTGTAGTGCAGTCTCTTTCTCATGAAAGTTGAACATACAAATGTAGAATTCTGTACAAAAAATAACTGCATTCAAAAATAAAACAATGTAAAACTTTAGAGCCTAAAGTCCACTCAGTCCTACTTCTTGTTCAGCCAATCGCTCAGAGAAACAAGTCTGTTTACATTTGCAGGAAATAATGCTGCCAGCTTCTTGTTTACAATGTCACCTAAAAGTTAGAACAGGCATTCGCATGGCAGTCCATTACAGCAGCCCATCCCAGGGCCACACACTGCATGCACTGACACCATCCTCGTGCCCGGACCCAATAGAGTTCACTGCTGGTTCTGCCTTCCCTGCAGGTTCAGTGGAACTGGGGATGGATTGTTCTTGGGTGTGTGTCGGGAAAGGCCATGAAAGGCGAGTTTGGGGCAGCATTGGGAAGGTGGGAGGGACGCACAAGTCTTTCCCTGTCACCTCCAGACTGTGCAATTGAATGATCCTTGTAATTTTCCCAGGGGCGGCGCCAGGCACCAGCACACCAAGCGCACGCTTGAGGCGGCAAGCCACTGGGGGCACTCTGCCAGTCACCGTGAGGGTGGCAGGCAGCCTGCCTGCCGTGCTTGGGGTGGCAAAATGCCTAGAGCCGCCCCTGGCCCCATGGCACAGGCAGCCCCATCCTGCACAGAGGGGGTGCAAACCGAACACAGACACAGCACCGGCCTGCAGTGACCCCAGTCCCCAGCACTGCCCCTCCCCACGTCCCACAGATGATGCCCTGAGGAGGGGAGCTGAAGGCCCATCCCGCAGGAACCGCACTTTGCCCTTTGCTGTCCCACAGCCCCAGGCAGGAGCCCTGCGTTCCCTGAGCAAAGCCCCAGTGAGAGTGACGGGTTCAGGCTCTGGGCCCCGATCCTGCACTTGGGGAATCGGCACAGGTCAGTGGGAGTCACTGGGGTGAGGAACATTGACCCAGCCCAGGATGGCTCCACGGGGAGCGATGGTGAGTGAACGGGGCTCGCTGAGAATGAGATGCCCACCCCTGGGAGTGCAGAAAGTGGGGTCCTTTCTCAGGGGTTCAGGGGGCCCCTATGTGGTGCACCATTCCCTATGACAGAGGATCCCAAACTCCTCCCCCCCCCCCAGAGGGGAGAGAGTGAGGAACTGAGACTGGCCTAGACTCAGACTGAGCCCCCTGCAGTGATCAAGGGGAGAGGGAGGCCCCAGTGGGTGAAGCCTGTCCTGTGAATGAAACTGTGTTCAAAAGCCATGTGAAAAAGCGCAATTCCTGCTCTCACCACAAGGGTGCAGCCCAGCTCCAGGACAAGGTCATGTTCTGGGTGGTTCTGAGAGTACCGTCAAACCTTGCACAGTGAGACCTGGGGGTGCTCTGCACCCGCCACACCCCCAGTTCCTGCACCTCTGGCACCCTGGCTGCAGGCTCCTATTCTGTGCTGGGTTCCTGGCTGGGCTGGGGAGGGACAGGATGTCTCCTCTTCCCCTGGCTGGGCTGTGCCCAGTCGGATTGTGTAGTTTCCACATCAGAGTGTTGCTCTTTTAAAGACTTCTGAAAGCATGCGTCACACCCCGTGCTGATCAGATTTTGGATGGTACTTCAGATTCGTAAACCTTAGGTCAAGTGCTGCAGCTATTTTTAGAAATCTCACATTGGTACAGTCTGCATTTTGTCAAATCTGCAGTGAAAGTGTTCTTAAATAACATGTGCTGGGTCATCATCCGAGACTGCTATAACATGAAATATATGGCAGAATGTGGGTAAAACAGAACAGGATACATACAATTCTCCCCCAAGAAGTTCAGTCACAAATTTAATTAACACTTTTTTTTTAATGAGCATCATAAGCATGGAAGCATGTCCTCTGGAATGGTGGGTGAAGCATGAAGGGGCACATGAATGTTTAACAGAGGGGTCGGCAACCTTTTGGAAGTGGTGTCCCGAGTTTTCATTTATTCACTATAATTTAAAGTTTCACGTGCCAGTAATACTTTTTAACATTTTTAGAAGGTCTCTTTCTATAATATATAACTAAACTATTGTTGTATGTAAAGTAAATAAGGTGTTTAAGAAGATTCATTTAAAACTAAATTAAAATGCAGAGCCCCCCGGACCAGTGGCCAGGACCCGGGCAGTGTGAGTGCCACTGAAAATCAGCTCGCGTACTGCCTTCGGCACCCATGCCATGGGTTGCCTACCCCTGGTTTAGCATATTTGGATGTAAATACCTTACAACACCGGCTACAAAAGTCCCATGCAAACACAGTCCTCACTTTCAGATGACTTTGTAAATAAAAAACAGGCAGCAGTATCTCCCATAAATGTAAACAAATTTGTTTGTCTTAGTGCTTGGCTGAAGAAGAAGTAGGACTGGGTGGACTTGTAGGCTTTAAAATTTTTAATTGTTTTGTTTTTAAGTGCAGTTATGTAACAACCCCCACCCATTTGTAAGTTACACTTTCACAATAAAGAGATTGCACTACAGGTTTGAGGTGAACTGAAAAATCCTATTTCTTTGTTTATCATTTTTACAGTGCAAATATTTGTAATAAAAATAATATAAAGTGAGCACTGTACACTTTGTATTCTATGTTGAAATAGAAATCAATATGTTTGAAAAGGTAGAAAAACATTCAAAAATATTTAATACATTTGAATTGGAATTCTATTGTTTAACAGCGAGTTTAATCATGATTTTTAATTGCTTTTTTTGAGTTAATCACCCGAGTTTTCTACATATTACCTCAATATGGTGCAGATAACAAAATTCATTCCACACACATCTGGAAAAAATTAGAGGGAAAATTGCTGATAGCCCTGGTACTTCAAACCAGGTCCCATTGCACCTGACTTCTGCACCCCCCTCCTACCCATGCCTCCCCTTTTATCCCCCATCCAGAATCCCCCCTCCCCTCACTGCACCCTATCCCCACTGTGGTGGGTTATCACCCCTGGGGTGCAGTCTGGGAGGGGCAGGAACCACTGTGGGCTTTGCTGGAGATAACAGAGCCTGAGGAGGATGAGTGTATCACCCAACACGACAGAACGTGGTGCCACAAGCCCAAGTTAATTGAGTGCTTTACCTAAGCCACTCCAGGACATACAGCCAAGCTTCCCAGCCTTGCACCCCTGCTGGAGTATAAATCCAGAATTATATTGTCTTGCACTGAACAAAGGTCTGTACAATGTAGTATATTAATATAGTTTGCTCTATAGTTCCCTCAATGTGGGAAAAATATGCACAACAAACTTGTGCTAACCAAGCTGACACTTCATTCAAAACACATTGATAAAGAGATTGCAGAGCCATTGGCCATTATCTTTGAAAACTCATGGCGATCGGTGGAGGTCCCGGATGACTGGAAAAAAAGCTAATGTACTGCCCATCTTTAAAAAAGGGAAGAAGGAGGATCTGGGGAACTACAGGCCAATCAGCCTCACCTCAGTCGCTGGAAAAATCATGGAGCAGGTCCTCAAGGAATCAATTCTGAAGCACTTAGAGGGGAGGAAAGTGATCAGGAACTGTCAGCATGGATTCACCAAGGGCAAATCATGCCTGACTAACCTGATTGCCTTCTATGAGGAGATAACTGGGTCAGTGGATGAGGGGAAAGCAGTGGATGTGTTATTCCTTGACGTTAGCAAAGCTTTTGATACGGTCTCCCACAGTATTCTTGCCAGCAAGTTAAAGAAGTATGGGCTGGATGATTGGACTATAAGGTGGATAGAAAGCTGGCTAGATCGTCGGGCTCAATGGGTAGTGATCAACGGCTCCATGTCTAGTTGGCAGCCGGTTTCAAGCGGAGTGCCTCAAGGGCTGGTCCTGGGGCCAGTTTTGTTCAATATCTTCATTAATGATCTGGAGGATGGCATGGACTGCACCCTCAGCAAGTTTGCAGATGACACTAAACTTGGAGGAGTGGTAGATACACTGGAGGGTAGGGATAGGATACAGAGGAACCTAGACAAATTAGAGGATTGGGCCAAAAGAAACCTGATGAGGTTCAACAGGGGCAAGTGCAGAGTCCTGTACTTAAGATGGAAGAATCCCATGCACTCCTACAGACTAGGGACCGAATGACTAGGAAGCAGTTCTGCAGAAAAGGACCTAGGGGTTACAGTGGATGAGAAGCTGTATATGAGTCAACAGTCCCTTCCAACCCTGATATTCTATGATACTATGATAGCTCCTGGAGGTCAATACCATTGAATTGTGTCTGCACTACCCCAAATTTGACTCAGAACGGTTGATTTTAGCGCTACTCCCCTGGCCGGGGAGGAGTACAGCAGTTGATTTTAAGAGCCCTTTATGTCGACGGAACGGGGGTGGTTGTGTAGATGCATTGCTTATAAAATCAACCTAACGCAGCTAAATTTGACCTAACCTCATAGTGTAGACCAGGGCTAAGTTAATGGCAGCGTATTTTACAGATTTTTTCCCTTTCACTACCATTGCACTCCCATCAGTAAACCAGACGTGCTTTTTTTGGCCCAGGGTATTTAATTTTTTTCCTTGGGGGTGTCTTTACCAAGGCAATTCTTTGCTCCAGAGTGACTTCTGGACGTTCATGTTGGTTTCCTTTTTTAATATTTTGTAATAGTGTGGCAGCCAAGGCCATGTTATTAGCCGCCAAACGAATAACAAAAGGCTGAGATTTACCAGGGAAACACAGGGCTGGGGCTGTGAGAGCCTTCTGTTTCAGCAGGGTTAAAGCGGAGTCCTGCTCTTTTTCCCAGTTTTATTTTGTTTTGTTTAGCTGTTTTTACAATGGGTGAGTTGTTTTAGCATATTTATAAATGTGTGATCTAAGAAAACTGAATTCTTCTAGCAGACTCTTAAAGAGTGGGCGTCGGTAGAGCCAGCATTTCTACCAGGGCCCTGACCTTCCTCCGATTTACCTGTCTCCCTTCTTGTCCTTTGGTTTGACTCCTTTGTGCTGCCATTTATGGGCAGGGTTTTTTTCCCCTTTATTAGTTAGGTAATTTGCATTAACACAGATGCTTTTTGGTTTGCTTTTGGATCCAAAGCCATCAGCAGCTTAGTCTTAAAAGGGACACAATCAACTTCCACCAGGGTTTTGATTACTTTCCACTTTTAACTCCTGCTTCCAAAACACACAGCGATCTGAAAAAGAAAACACAACCTATTGTGGCGCCCTTTGGAGCCCTAAAAGGATTTTAATTAAGTAGCATGGTATGTTTTTGCATTTTTTTTACCCCTTCTACAATATACACTGCGCATATTCTGGGGAAAATGCACATTCCTTCCATATTTGTACTTCTATAACATTACCCGTATCAATTTTTACATACGATGTAACTGGGGTTCTTTTGGTGCTTACAGAGTTTTTATGTACCCTTATTAAAGTGACACTTTGATTACACAGAGCCACCTTAAGGCTCAGTGTGGGGCACTGTCTTTTTTTTCTTCTTTTACTTCAGCACTTATCTGCTATTTCGTTACCAAAAAACAAATCCAGAATCTTTTCCCATTCTCCTGATTTTGACCTGCCCTGCTGGAGCCGTGACTTTGGTCTTTTAAAAAGATATTGAATTTATAAGGCATTAAGGTACCTTAAGGGTTAAATGCTAAATACAAAAGCCAAACAACACTAGTTACCTGTGTCTGGCAAAAAGGCTTTCTTGGTTTTGCAACTCTGAATGAAGATTTAAATGGATTTTAGTGGTATTATTTAAAACAAAACCAATTTATTTTAAACCTACAAGACAAAAGTTTTACAAACCAGGAGTGTTGGTTTAGGTCCTAAACACTCCACATATTTACACAATATATTTATACACACATATTTTTTTAAATATTTTCTACATTGGTTTAATTTTTACACAGCTGTACATAGATTACATGTGTATACATTCGGGGGCAGTTAAGTTCCAAATGAAAGCCCTTATGTTTTTTTTGTGAATTTGACTAAATTGTTCATAGCTAAATGATTTAAATTAGACTGTTTTTTTTGCCTGGCTAATTTACAGACATTCCTTTGGAAAAGTGCCCATTTTCCCTTCAGAATGGTGGCAAAGAAACCAAGAAATTTTTTTAATAACTTTTTTGTGACATTTTTACAACGTTTAACTGCTTAATTCCCTCCAGCCTTTGCAGAGTTAACGTCTTACTTTTTTTTTTATTTACTTGCTTATTTTTTTAAAAAGACACTTTTATTAACTTAGATTTTTACCATTTCAAGTATTATTCCAGGGATTTGACATCTCCCTGCCTGTACTTACTTTTTTTTCTATTTTTGCCGCCATGCCCTCAGGGCTTTTAACCTGTTCTTTAATTTTTTTATTTGTTGCCTACCTGCTTGTCTGGGCCTGATCCTGCTTTCCTCGCTGAATTGTTCCTTTTTATAGACACAGGCTTTGTTCCACTACCAATTTAGCAAGAAGGGTGAGTTCCTCAACCAGCCCCCACATCTCCTGCTCCCTTTTTTTAAACATTTTTTTAAAACATAAGAACATAAGAACATAAGAAGGCAGAAAGTCCAGAGTCACCAGTATCCCATCTATCTCAGCCAGGTGTGCCAGGTCAGCTGCCAGTGCCCTGAGGAGTGAACCCTGAAGGCAATGTCTCTCTGATCTCTCTCCTCTCTCCATCCTCTCATCTCATCCTGACAGACAGACAGGCCATCCTGGCTAATACCATCATATGGGGCTAATAGCCATTTATGGACTTATGAATTTAATTTATTTTATTTTCTTTTTATTTACCACCTCCTCAGCCCCTCCCTCCTCAGTAGTCCTAAAGAGTTGTGTGTGAAGAACTGTGAAATGAAGAAGAACTTCTTTTTTTTTTTTAATTTCATTTGCCTATTAATTTTTTGGTGTGACCCCTAGTTCTTGTATTATGGGAATAAATACTTTACTTTTTTCTCACTTTCTTTTCACTCCTGATTCATTATATATTAGTCTTCATGTCCTCCCCCCTCTCCTCTTTTTCCTGTGAAGTCCTAGCCTCTTTAATCTTTCCTCATATGACTCTCTCTCCCTACCTCATTTAGTTTCTCTTTCTTTTTCTGAACCTTTCTAGTTTCTTGAATATTTTTGAGGAGAGAGGTGACACCACATGTACATATTCGAGATGTGGCATGGATATATATATATATATATATATAATATATCTCTATCTATCTTATCTCCCTTTTAATTTATCCTAAACTCCTGTTTGCTTTTTTTTTGCACACCTCACTGACACTCTTCAGAATCATCCACGAACTATCCACTCCAAGATCTTTCTTTTTTTCGTTGCGTTGTAGCCCCCATCATGTTGTATCATGTTGTATGGTTATTTTTTTTTTTTTTTATTACTTTACATACATTTACATTAAATATCATTTCATTTTTTTTTTTTTTTCACCAATCTTTAGTTTGTTTTTTTTTTGAAGTTCTTCACACTCTGCTTTTCTCTCTATCTATCTGAGTTAGTTTAGTGTCATCTGCTTTGCCACCACACCACTTATTACCCCTTTCTCCAGATCATTTATGAATAAATTGAATAGGATTGGTCCTAGGACTGACCCTTGGGGAACACCACTAGTTACCCCTCTCCATTCTGAGAATTTACCACAATATTACTTATAAAAAAAATACTACACTGCCCAAACTCCTATACCCTTCAGAATTTGGTTTAGTATAGTTTTTTTCCGACAGAGGGGTCAGAGCGAGGACTTTATGCTCCCCCTATTGCCCGGCACTTCCATGACCGGGGGTGCGCACACCTGAATGATCAAGCACTTCATACGTATGATGTACATTTTAGCAGTGTTTTCTACAATCATGGTACATGTCTTCCCCCTTTCGCAATTCTCCACCAAAAATTCATTCTACAAACAGACAACTCCGAGATAGGACTTGGGGCCGTCTTTCCATAGATGGTGGAGGATGAGGAGCACCCATCCTTTACCTCAGCCAGAAGCTCCTGCCCAGGGAGCAATGGGACGCCGTAGTAGAAAAGGAGTGCCTAGCGGTTAAATGGGCCATGGAGACGCTATGGCACTACCTACTTGGGCAGCGGTTCACCCTTGTGATGGACCTTTCCCCACTCCAATGGCTGCACACAAACAAGGAGAGGAATTCACGAGTGACTTGATGGTTCCTGTCTCTACAACCTTTCCACTTCCGGATCCAGCAGAGAGCCGGAAACCAACACGGCAACGCGGACGGCCTGTCACGACAACACTGTCTCTCATCCCAAGTAGCCCAACCCAGTATTGTTGGGGGGACAGGGAGAGGGAGATGTGTGATAGAGCAGGGCCAGAGAGCAGTGGGAGAGTGCTAGAGGGGAGGTATAGTCTAATGAAGGCCTGGTTCCCTGGAGACTAGGGAAGGCTACTGCAGGCTAATTGAAGCAGCTGTAGCCAAGTAAGACCCAGTCAGGAGCCTAATGTCACACAGCAGCCTAATTAAGGTGTGGTTCCCTGTAGGCCAATTGAAGTGTCTGTAGCAAATTAAGGCCCTGTCAGGAACCTAATAACCCCCCTTTCCCCTCTGCTTCAGGCAGACAGGGGGAATTTGAGGAAGGAGACAGGACTGGAGTTTAGAGATGTGTTGCTGAGATTTGAAAGACCAGAGAATTGGAGGAAGGGAGACCCTGTCCCAGCAGAGCAGGGAGACTCCCTCCCCCAGCGTCAAGGACCAAGGGTCACCCTAATTGGGGGGAAGAGGGTTAGAAACCTGCATGGGTTGAGAGGGGCTGGGGCTCAGACCCAGATCCCTTCCCTGTTTCCCTTCTCCACCACCTTCCTGGGCCACTAGCAGGGTCCTCGGCGCCCCAAGAGCAGGGACAAGGAATGATGTCCTAGCCCGCTGCAAGAAAAGCGCGGGACCCACCGTACCAACATCAGCCATTTTGTCACACTGCTTTTAGTAAAAGTCCTGCACAGGTCATGGGGAATTGACAGAAATTCATGGTCCGTGACCTGTCTATGACCTTTATTATAAATACCCCTGATTAAACCTTACCTAGGGGACTCCTGGGGCTGCTGCTCTGGTGGGCCTCTGTGGGGACTCCGGGTGCTGCTGCTCCAGGGGGTCCGGGGGCAGCCCCACTGGCCACTGCTCCATCCGTCCATGGGGCTAGCGGCACCAGCTGCTGTTTGGGCATCACCCAGCAGCGGCTGCTCCAGCCACACAAGCCGCTGCTCCCCATCTTTGTCGCAAGACCCAGTGCCCCCTCCACAGGCACAGGGAGGTGATCAAACCCTGCAGCGCGAGGGCAGGAGAGAGGGCCATGGATCCGGATTGGGGGAGCTGCTCCCTGAGCCCAGTGGATGACACCTGGGGGTGAGGCCATGTTGGGGAGGAGGGTTCTGGGAGTGGGGGCACAGTCAGGTTTGGGAGTCCTGGGGAAGTGCCTGCAGTTGAGGTGGGCGTCTCAGGCAGGGGTCAGAGTCTGCATGAGGATGGAGTTCCTGGGGCAGGGGCCACAGTCAGAGTGGGGAGTGGGCTCCAGACAAGGGGATGGAATTGGGGTGGGGGTCCTGGGGAAGGAGGTGCACCTGAGACAGAAGTCCAAGGGCAGGGGGTGCAGTCAGAGTGGAGGTCCCTGGGGTAGGGGGTGCGGTCGGGGTGGGGGGTCCAAGGCTATGTCCATCTCCTGTTCCCCACGGGGGCTCACAAACAGGTTTGGTGCCAGACCAGCAAAAGGTTAATCCAGCCCTAGCCACAGGCAGAGCAGTCCCTTCCCCCACAGAAAGGGTGAGGGGTGCGGGAGGGAGGCCCTGGCCCGCTCCCTACTGGAGATAAGGCTGCCAGCGGTTGCTCCCTCGGGAGCTCAAGCCAGCGGCCCTGCAGCTCTTGTGCCACCAAGGCCACAAGGGCCATTTATTTCTCAAGCCTGGGGGGGAAGCCCAGCCAGGGCTGAGGTGACTGATACCTGTGAGGCTCAGGAGCGAGGCCTCCTGGCCCCACAGCTCTTGCGCCACCATCACCACCACAAGGGGCCGTTTATTTCCCAAGCCGCATTTGCAACAGCAGGGGGAACTTAATCAGCAGAGACGCCCTGTGCCTGGCCACGTGTGGGGAGTTGGGGTGGGGTGTCACCCAGCCAGGCTGGGCCATGAACGCCTTTGCCAGGGTGAGCACCCCACAGGGAGAGGCCCCAGCCCAGCCAATGAGTGACATGACCCAGCCCTGTCCCATTGTTCCCAGCGGGGGTCCAGCTCCCACACGCAGCCTCCCTGGGGTGGGAGCACTGGTTGGGCACAGATGGGACATGCAGCCCGATGGCTCCCCTGATTGTGAGGGGCTCAGTGCCTCCCTCCCAAGCCCTGACCCCAAACGGCCTCCCCTCGGCCACAAGTCCAGCCCATCCCCACGAGGCCGTCGCTGTCAGGGGCAGCACTGGGAGCTTCTGGAGGGCGAGGGGCTGGCAGGGAGCCCAGCCAGTGTCCTGCCCTCAGCGCGGGGTCCACAACCAGGACAAGGGCCCCCTGCATCCTGCCCAGGCATTGGGCACAGCCAAAGCAAGAGCAACATGGAGCAACGGTAACAGGGCATCGCCCCATCCCTCCGGGGAGCCGCCCCAGTCCCGATTCCCCCTACTGGCCCCACGGCATCTGGCTCCCCAAGGACTTGAGCATCCTAGAGCCCTGGTGAGCGGCAGTGGCCCTGTTCTCCCGAGTCGGGGAAAAGGACCCTCATGGGTCATGGCTCCCTCATGGGGAGGGGCGTCCAGGCCAGGAGCACCCCAGCCCATAGACACCCTCGCTGTCCTGCTCTACCTCCATCCTGCCCGCTGGAGACTCCTGCTCCGCCCTGCTCCCTCCTTCTAACCCAGATCCTGGCCACATTCTCCTGGCGGCTCACGGCTGGGCCTGGGAGGTCCCTTCACCCCCAGAGGAAGGGTGAGGGGCTTGGGAGGGAGGCCCTCGACTGCTCCCTACTCCCTGCCACTAACGAGGTCACCAGAGGCTGCTCCCTCGGTGGCTGGAGGTTGCTGGCCCCGTGACTCTTGCACTACCATCATGCTTGCAAGGGCCGATTATTTCTCAAACCGTGGTCGCACTAGCAGGGGGAGCTGGACCAGGGCCGTTGGCAGCTCGGGGCATGGGAGGGAGAGTCCCACTCAGCCAGGCTGGGCTATGAACCCCCTTTCCAGGGTGACTGACCCACAGGCACCAGCATAGCTGCCAAAGGGCACAACTAGCTCAGCCCCTTTGTCCTGGGGCGGGGCACCACTTGGGCGCAGAAGGAGCACGCAGACTGGCGAGCTCCCCAGCTGTGTCGGACACTCAGTGGGTCCTTCCCAAACCCGGATGGCTGCGTAACCTCATCCATCCCCCCGGCTGTGCCTTCAGTCCCGTTGTATGGGGCTTTCGCTGGCTGGGCAGCACCGGGAACCCCCAAAGGATGGGAGTGTCTGGGATCCCAGGCCCAGCTATGACCCAGGCTGGCCCTACCTATGCTCTTACCCATACCAGCACCTACACCTGCCCCGCATTAACCCTGCATTACAACAATATTGTGCCCGCTCAGGGCCTGATCCCTGCTGAGCCCCCAGGTGCTGGACAGAAGCTGCTTGGTCTTAGCACAGGCCACCCCCATGCACCCCCGAGGCCTGCCTCAGTTTCCACTCACCTGGGAAGCAGACTTTCAGGTACCAAACAGCAAACCTTTGCGGGGGACCAACGCAAACCAGAGCTTCATCCTAATGTCCCCAGGAGACTGCAGGGGATGGAGATGTTGCTGGCGTGGGGTTCTCAGTTACATTTCTCTGTCCCAGACCTACGCCAAACCTCCATCAGTCCTGGATCCTAGCAGGTGAGAAACACCAGCTGTTTTGGCAAAGGGGGTGTTGCATTTCTGCCTGTCCCTGCGCGGTGTACTTTCCAGAGGGAAAATCTGCCCCTGCTGAGCACCAATATGGAACCCACACATATGTGCCAGGCTCCAATCGAGAACCCCATCCTCCTGGAGTGTGTAACAGCCTCCAGTCTAGAACCCATGACCCTCTTGAGTCTGCGCCTGGCTCCAATCTAGAACCTCCGGCCTCTATGTCCATGTGGCTCCTGTCTAGAAGATCCACCCCATCCGCAGTGTGTGCCTGGCTCAAATCTAGAACCCACACCTGGTCCTGATTCTGGTAGTGCACGATAATCTCTTTGCTGGTCACTTGGAGGTACAGTGGACGTATGACAGGCTGAGGAATAATTTCTGCTGGCTTGGGATACAGACTGATGCAAGCGATCATTGTAGGACTTGTGTAGTGTGTTAAGAGAGGAAGAAACCGGCAGGAGCCCAGAAAGCTCCACTGCGTTCCCTGCCTGTCATCCAGGAGGCGTTCCAAAGGGTGGCAATGATCATAATGGGTCTCATGCTGCCCCTCACTCTGAGGGGGAACAAGTATATCTTACTGGTAGTAGACTTCTCCACTCGGTATCCCGAGGCAATCGCGCTGTCTAACATAGAACCTGAGACAGTGGCAAGAGCTCTGCTCACCATATTCAGCAGAGTGGGCCTCCCTAAGGAGATTTTGTCTGATCGGGGGGCAAACTTTATGTCGCAGTTGTTCAATGAGCTATGGAAGGTGTGTGGAGTGAAACAATTTAAGACGGCCCCCTACCACCCCCAAGCCAATGGGCTGGTGGAAAGTTTCAATGGGACCCTAAAATCCATGCTCGGGTTGTATGCCAAGAAAAGGGGCCAGAGTTGGGATGAGTCATTACCATTCCTGCTGTGTGCCTACAAGGAGGTACCCCAGTAGTCCACAGGATTTTCCCCATTTGACCTTATGTATGGGAGGAAAGTGAGAGGACCTCTCGATCTCATCAGGGATACTGAGGAAGGATGCAACACAGTGAGGGAAAAAACCTGTGACTGAGTTTGTCCAGAGGTTCAGGAGGGAGTTGAAGGACATCCAAAACAACCTCTAGACCAGTCAGGCCAAGCAAAAGGCATGGTATGATAAAAATACTTGTAAACACACTTTTGACGTAGGGGATTTGGCCATGGTACTCAGCTCTGCAAAAAAGTTCAAGATGCAAGACTCCTGGGAGGGGCCCTTTGAAGTGGTGGAAGTGGCGAATGAGGACACTTGTAAAGTTAAAAAGCCCCTGGATGGTGCGGTACCCCAATTGGTGCATGTAATCAGATTCAAGGCCTATCACAGCAGAGTGGCCGGGGTAAACATGACCTGTTGTGTCGAAGGGGAAACTGAGGTACACCCACTCACTGATTTGATGGCTGAATGCCAAGACGGGTCAACCCTGGAAAGTATAGAAATCTGTAGTGAGCTGACCCCAATTGAAAGGGAGGAAGCGTTGTCAACGCTGCAGAAGTACAGTGAGGTATTTTCCAGCAAACCAGGGAGGACACACTTGCTCTCCCATAGGATCCTCACGAAAGGGGCTCAACCTCCTCCTTCCAGGCCTTATAGGGCCACCGGCAAGGTGAAAGAGCAAATTCGGGCTGAGATATAAAGCATGTTGGACTTGGGGATGATTGAGGAATCTGATAGTGCGTGGGCTTCAGCTGCAGGGCCGCCCAGAGGATTCCAGGGGCCTGGGGTCTTCGGCGGCAGGGGGCCCTTCCGTTCCGGGACCCGCTGCCAAAGTGCCCTGAAGACCGGCGGCGGGCATCCCCGCCGGCAAATTACCACCAAAGCAGGACCCACTGCTGAAGTGCAGCCCGGTCTTCGGTGGTAATTCAGCGGCGGGGGTTCTCGCCGCAGGTCCTCAGGGCACTTCGGCGGCGGGTCCCAGAATGGAAGGGCCCCCGCCGCCAAATTACCGCCGAAAACCCAGCTGCGCTTCGGCGGCGGGTCCCGCTTCGGTGGTAATTCACCAGCGGGCGGGGAGAAAGGACCCTTCGCCGGCGAAGACCGGGAGCGGAAGAAGCTCCAGGGGCCCGAGACCCGCAAGAGTTTTCCGGGTCCCCTGGAGCAAGTGAAGGACCCCGCTCCAGGGGCCCCAAAAAACTCTCGTGGGGGCCTGGGGCAAATTGCCCCACTTGCCCCCCCTTCTGGGCGGCCCTGTTCAGCTGTGGTCTTGGTCCCCCAAAGGGTTGGCACTGTAAAATTTTGTGTAGACTATAGGAAGCTCATTGCTGTCACTGTGACAGGATGCCTAACCCATGCCAAGAACTGATGACGTGCTGGATGTGCTGAGTCAAGCCAAGTACCTCAGTACCTTTGATCTGACCAAAGGTTACTGGCAGATCACTCTGGAGCGGGAGGCACAACAAAAATCAACTTTTATCACTGACATAGGGCTCTATGAATTTACAGTCCTACCTTTTGGTCTGCTGGTGCAACTTCCAGAGACTGGTCAACAGAGTGTTAAATGGTTTGCAGCATTATACTGGGGCATACAGAGATGACATTGCTGTATTCAGCAACACCTGGGGTGACCACAAGGAGAACCTGGAAGTTGTGCTATCAAAGCTCAAAGAGGCTGGGCTAACGGTGAAACCCTCTAAGTGCAAGATAGGGGAAGCCAAAGTCCTTATCTGAGACACTGGGTGGAGGGGGCAAAATATCCCTCAACCCTCTTAAGGTGGAAGCCATCATGAAATGGCCTGTACCCCAGAGTAAAAGGCAAGTCCAAACCCTGGCAAACTATTACAGGAGGTTTGTGCAGGGGTTCAGTGATGTAGCCCCAATCACAGACTTATGGAAAAAGCATCAACCTAATAAGGTAATTTGGTCAGAGGCCAGCCAGAAAGGCTTTGGCAAGGTAAAAGCACTCTTGTCTGCGGAGCCTGTGCTGGCCAGCCCTGACTTTGATAAGCTTTTGAATTGTGTACTGATGCATCAGACACAGGGTTGGGTGCTGTGCTGATGCAACAGGGGAAGACAGCAAGAAGCATCCCATTGCCATCCTAAGCAAAAAGCTGTCCCCTGCTGAACAGAATTACTTTATCATAGAGGAAGAATGTGTAGCCTGATTTAGGGTGTTCTAATAATATTAATTTAATGGATCTATTTTATTTTATATTAATAATAATTAATGATTAATAGTATGGGTTTTAGGTTCACCAATCTGTTTGATCAGAAGTTCTTGTCCCAAAGCAGGCTGCACAGAATTTACAAAGGACCCTCGGGCGTATGACAGGAAGCTCACACTGAGACAGATATAGTCATAAAGTCTTTTTTTAAAAAACAGTAATAGTAAGTAAATGGTAAAATACTCAGAGTCACAAAGTTACGATTGCATTACTGCTATTCAAAAGACACATATGAGAATATAGTATTATATTTTACAAAGCTTTGGTTAATATACTCACACCTTTCCTTGATAACCTGGTGGTAAGAGACACAGGACCAATTCTTGAGTGAGGGATGCAGTGCTTAGAAGAAACGAATGCTAAGAACTATCAAAACTAACTTAGGGTTTACTTGACTAACTTAAACTTAAAATCAAAACCTAATAAACAAACTAAGAATAAAACTTAGGGAAACCAAGCTTAGCCTAGTTCCCTTGAAACTTAAAGTTTAAGAAGAACAAATACAGCCTACTGATAGTAGTAGTCATAGTAGATAGATAGAATAAAATAAAATAGAAAGAATGACTGAAAGTAAGATAGAGTAAGTGAGAAAGTTGAGGTGGCTCACCTCTTTTATAGGGCACAAGTGCCAGAAATCCTTCCTCCTATGCCCAAATTTCATTCCTCACCCACAAAATGTTAGGGTACACTTACCCCATAGGCTAGTATGTAGGTGCGTATTGATGACATGTACGTACACACATAAGTTTCCTTGTGGTGTACCTGTTAAGTCTGTGGGTACAACATTGAAAAAACCCCTATGCCATTCTTCATTGTCAATTGGTCTAGATAAAAGGTCTTAGACGTAGGCGTCGGTATTTATCTATTTAGGTTACGAGATATAGGTCAACTTTAATTTCTGGGTAAAAGGCCTTAATATAGATATGTTAACTTTGCTTTAGCTTAACATACAGGATATGGCCTGTAGGTCTCTTGCCTTACAGCCAAACTTACTTTAATATAAATCTATAAACCTATTACAATTAACCAAATACTTAAACTATAAGAAAAGATATAGATATATATGAAGAAAGCAGGTTAGTCCTATGGGCTACAAGTGCTATACCATTGTGTGGGCCGTCAAACAACAAAGGCCTTACCTCTTCAACAGGAGGTTCAGGATACTAACTCACCATTCACCTTTGGTATGGCATCACCAGACTAAGGGCACAGACTCCGGAGCCTGGTCCTGCAGGAATTTGACATGGAGATTATGCATATTAAAGGAAAGGATAACTTGGTAGCAGATGCCCTGTCCAGAAAAGAGGAATTTTAGGTATACTGCCTCTTCCATGGACAGTGTCCAAGTCTCTGGCAGTAAGTTCAGGAGGAGGGTGTGACGTTATTGACATGAATTGTGACCATGTGCTTCTTTAAATGTTTTATATATTATTTAATTTCATAGAATCATAGAAGATTAGGGTTGGAAGAGACCTCAGGAGGTATCTAATCCAACACCCTGCTCAAAGCAGGACCAGCCCTAACTAAATCATTCCAGCCAGGGCTTTGTCAAGCCCAATCTTAAAATCCTCTAAGGATGGAGATTCCATCACCTCCCTAGGGAACCCAGTCCAGTGCTCCACCACCCTCCTAACGGAATAGTGTTTCCTAATATCCAATCTAGACCTCCCCCACTGCAACTTGAGACTATTGCTTCTTGTTCTGTCATCTGGTACCACTGAGAACAGTCTAGATCCATCCTCTTTGGAACCCCCCTTCAGTTAGTTGAAGGCTGCTCTCAAATCGCCCCACACTCTTCTCTTCTGCAGACTAAATAACCCCAGTTCCCTCAGCCTCTCCTTGTAAGTCATGTGCTCCAGCTCCCTAATCATTTTCGTTGCCCTCCGTTGGACTCTCTCCAATTTCATTCCATAATGTCTATAATATGAGGCATTGTGCTGCAGGGAGCGGGGTGGGGACTCAGTAGGGGGCACTCTCCCCAGCAGTCAGTGCTGGCCTCAGTGCCCCAGGGAGTGCTAGGGGAAACTGTGCTGCACAGCAGAACCCCGCTGAGCCGAGGACCGGCCAGAGTGCTGGAGCCACCTGCTGACCAAGGCACTGAGGAGTCGCTGGGACTGCCACTGGCCTTCTACCCTGAGGAAATGGAGGACCCCCATGGATCCAGGTACACCCCAAGGGGAGGGGAGGAAGTGGCTCAGGGGCAGCTGACCCCAGTCTGGCCGGATTGCTGGGGTGGCAATCTCCCCTCTCGTGGCAATCTCGTTATCAGATCTTCTGTCCAAAACCTTCCAGAAGCTGGTGTCAGTTCAAGTTTCTGTGGTTGGCTGATGTCATTATTCCCCCTTCCATTCTTCCAGTTCCCCAAAACTTATCGGTTATCTAAGTTTATCTATGCAAAAGGACTCAAGCCTCATGCTAGCTGCTGAAGTCAATGTCTTACAGGAGCCAAGCCTGTCTATATACTGCTAAATATAATCAAGCAGAATATAATGCAAAGCCGAGGTAAGCTGGACCCCTGGGCTACAACAGGCATGACCAAGGAGTGAGGTGTGTAGGATGCTCCTAAGCCGGCAGGGTGGGGCAGGTTCTGGCACCCAGGGAGCTCGGGTTTCAGGAAGCATAGGGCTGATGATTTGCCATGGGCGTGGCAGGGTGGTGAGATGGCAGGCCAACTGGTGAGCAGGAAATCCTCTAGGGGGTGGCCAAGGGGAGGAGCCCCAAGGGAGGCTGTATATATGGGGCTGGGGCTTTGGGGCTGGGGCAGTGTGGACGGGACAATGGCTTCACCCGCAGCCACGTGCGTCCTGGCCTGGGCCCTGGCACTGCTCTGCGTGGGGACCCAGGGTAAGGGAGGCAGGGGCTGTCTCGGGTCGGTGTGTGTTGGTGTGTACTGTGGTAGAGTGTGTGGCTATGCAGCAGGGTGTTGGTGTGTTGTGGAGCAGTGTGCTGTGTTGTGTAGTAAAGTAGATGTTGTGAAGCAATGTGTTGTACTGGAATGTATGTTCTGAAGTGGTGTGTTGGGGAGTAGAGTGCATGTTGTGAAGCAGTATGTTGTTCTGTTGTGGAGCAGTGTATTGTTGTGTAGTGTATTAGAATGCATGTTATGGAGCAGTGAGTTGTGTAGTGTAATAGAGTCTGTGTTGTGGAGCACTGTGTTGTAGTGTAGTAGATTGTATGGCTCTTCAGCGGTGTGTTGGTGTGCAGTGTAGAAGAGTGTATGCCAAGGAGCAATCTGTCATTGTGTAGCTGTGTGGTGTAAAGTATAATGGACCATGTTGTGGAGCAACATGTTGTGTTGTGGAGCCATATGGTGCTGTTCAGGAGACTGTTTTGTTGTGGAGTGTAATACACTGTGTGTTGTGGAGCAGTGTGTTTTTGACTAGTATCGTGATATGGGGGTTGTGGTGTAGTGGATGCTGTGTGGCAGTGTGCGTTTATAGTGCAGTGTGTGCTGAGGGACGTGCTGTTGTTGTGTAGACTAGCACAGTGTGTTTTGTGAAGTGGTGCGAGACATACCAGCCTGGCAGGAGGTTGGAGATGGACAGCAGGAGTCCTGGCCCCCAGACATCCCCCCACCAGACCCCCCCACCTCCCAGAGCCAGAGAGAGAACCCAGGAGTCCTGGCTCTCAGCCCTCCTGCTCAAACCACGATGTCCCCTTTCCACGACGTCCCCTGCCAGGCATTGAGGGGCCCCCTGGCACCCATCGCCCCCTTTTCTGATCTCTGCCCCTTGTTCATGGCCAGGCGCGGACTCTGCCCCCTGCATCTTCCCCTTCACCTACAAGGGCAAGGTCTACACGGAATGCACGACCGCGGACAGCAAGCGGCCCTGGTGCGCCACCACCGCCAACTACGACCAGGACAAGGCCTACAAGTTCTGCTCCGAGGAGGGTGAGCGCCCAGGGGCGGGAAAACCGGGGGACAGAATGAGAGGGAAGCCGGGGGATGGGATGGGGAAAGAGGGTAGCTGGGGCACGGTTCAGGGACAGGGGCAGCCCGGGGACAGAATGGGGATGGGGAAGAAGCTGGGGGATGGGATGAGGATGGGGGGCAGCACCGGGCAGCACGGAAGAGCGTCTTGGTTCCTGTTTGTGATCCCACACACCCAGAGCTGGTGGGTCTGGTCCATGTCCAGGCGCTCGGCCACTGTCTTCCTGCCACCTGCCCCGGCGACGTCTCCAGAGCTGGGCAGGGCAGAGCCACCCAGTTGGTCTGTCTGACTAGCCCCATATACCCTCCTCTGTCTGTCTGTCTAGCTCAATACACCCCCACCCATCTGTCTGTCTATGGGTCAGACTCTTGCAAGATGGCAGCACAGTCCCCATCTCTGGTGGGCCTCACCCCCCCCCCCACAGGCTCTGTCCAGGCTGGGGTGAGGGGTCCGCACCCGTCTGCACTGCCCCCAGGACACCCCACCCCCTGACGGTCCCTGTCTGTGTTTCCCCTCAGCCTATGGGGGGAACTCAGGCGGCCAGCCCTGCTTCTTCCCCTTCGTGTACAAGGGCTGCACCTTCCATTCCTGCATCAAGTTGCAGACTCGCCTACTCTGGTGCGCCACCACGGCAAACTACGACAGAGATCAGCGCTGGAGCTACTGTCCTGACACAAGTATGGTGCCTTCCCGGCCAAGGGGCATGGGCAGGGGACACGGACACTCCCAGTGTCCCCCCCACACATCCATCCCTGCTGGTGCCCTTCACTCCTGACCCACAGCCCCTGCTAGCCCAGTCCTGGGCTCACTCCCAGTTCTGCCAGTGCCCCTCACTCCCAACCCGCAGCCCCTGCTAGCCCAGCCTTGGGCTCATGCCCCACACAGCTCTGCCAGTGCCCCATAACCCAGTCCCCCATTCCCTGCACTACCCCACGGTTGTAGGGGGCAGCGGTCGGGCTGCTGGGGAGCTTGGGGAGGTGAGAGGTTTTATTTACCTGGAAATGGGCTCAACTTGTGGTGATTCTAGTTTGAGTGTGAACCGCGTTACCCAGCATGCTCTCTGTCTCTTCTGTCTCCCACATCCCATCTCTCTCCCCCGTCCCATCTCTCCCAGTGCTTGGTGGAAACTCGGAGGAACCCTGTATATTCCCATTCAGCTACAAAGGCAGATGGTACACAGCTTGTACCATGGTTGACAGCAAGCGGCCCTGGTGTGCCACCACAAGCCACTACGAAGCGAGCCGTAAATGGAAGTACTGCGGCACGGCAGGTATGTGAGGCCAGGAGAGGCTTAAGGGGTGGGTTTGCTTTGCAGCTGGTATGTACACAGACTATGGGGGCAAGAGACACCATGGCCCAGTGGAGAGAGCACAGGAGAGAGAATCAGGACACATGGGTTCTATTCCTGGTTTTAGTTCTGTGTCTAGGCAGCACTGGGCATGACAGAGTCCGATCTCAGTGACTCTGGGCAATGCTCTATTCTACTCTGGGAGTTTTTAGTGTCTCCATTACTGTGGTATCTGAACAGTTAAACAAAATGAGTGGACAGGAAGCATTCATTTGTATATAGGTCCTGTAGGAACAAGGAACATCTCAGTGCTCATATTGAACCAAACCAAAATTTTGCCCAGTGCTGCCGATCGACACCTTGGATCTTTTTCCTAGCCTAGAAATATTTTTGGGAATTCAACATTTTTCCCCTCTGGGATTGGAGGGGGGAAAAAATGAAACCTCAAAAATACTCATGAACTGAAAAGCCAAACTCAGTTCAGCTCAGTTAAAAAGTTTAGTTTTGAAACCTGCTGTTTCCATTTCAACCATTTTTCTTTTTTAAATTTTTTTTACTCTAATTAACTTAAATTCCTGTAACCCTTCTGCCAGTCAGAATTGGCAGCAACAAGGACCGGGTTCAGGATCTAGGGGTTCCTTTTCAACCATATAACACAGAACGAGCTCAAGCTCCCACCCAGTTACATGGGACAATTACACACCAACCCCCAGGCACCCCTAAGAGGGAAAACTTCCCCTCTCGCAAGCATGGAGTCTGAGTGTAGCAAAAACTTTTAATAAAAGGAGAGAAGTAACTCTGCGTTAATTTGGGAAAACGCCACAAACAGGGTTCATAAACACAAACCATGAGCAAAAGACCCACCCCAAGTAGGTTGGGCAATGTCCTTTCCCCCTCAGGGTCTTAAGTCCAGCAAACAAAAGTTCCTTCAACATGCCCATCCCTTCTCTGCACCCCACTCACAGTTGTTGTCCTTGGTCAGTGCAGACCTAAAGTTCAGAGGTGCATCTGCAGAGTTCACCTCCCTTCCTGTGTGGAGGGATGGTCAGTAAAGATGCACCTTACTTGTTCCACTGCTCAGGCACTCACTCGCCACCCCTCTCTGCAGGGCTCTGCTCTGGCCTTCTCCACCAGCTGCCCTGTTTGCCACTCACTAAGGGTCGATCACTTATTATAGTTCTCAGTGATTTCAGCTGTTAGTGGGAGAGCCTCACGGCTAGTGCACATGGGCCAGTCTCTTGCATCAGAGGCACTGTCTCAAAGCAGGCCTAATATTTAGACCTGGATATCAGTGATTTTAGCTTTGCAGCATGCAACAAGACCCTCAATTAAGTTTAAATTAGCTGTGTTATTACACAGTGGAGAGAGGAAGAGTCAGAGTATCTGGGGTGCCTTGGGCACAGCCCACATCATCACACACAAGCACCTGTCACAACCCTCCCTCTGTTCACTGGGCTTTGGAACCCATGTTCCTGGTCTAGCGAGTGCCATTCCATTGAGGGTGAGTCCCACCATTGGGATACGCCAGGTACAGTTCTGCTGCCCTTGATTCACACAACGATAACAACCCTTTATTGCTCCTGCCCCAATAAGAAGGAGACTGGGGATCCCACACCAGCCAAAAGTGATCATTGGGCAAGCAATCCCATCATGCTGAGCACCTAGGCAGGGTGGGTGTGTTCATGCAAGTGAGATCAGCCCCTGAAGTCCTCTTCCACAACTCACCACTAGATGTCAGGGGAGAGCTCATTCAGACTCTGCTTATATTTCAAAACAAAAAAGTGCTCCCAACCAGGAACTCAGATTTTTTTTTTCCATTTCAGGCATGTCTAAACTGTTTCCACTTTATTCCCTCGACATTTTTTTCAAGTTGGGAAATGCGTCAAAACCAGCAACTTTCATCAAAATGCTCAAACACTTTTGATTCCCATGAATTGGTATTTTTTCCACTTTAAAAAATTGTTTTGTTGGGAAAATTCGCACCCAGTTCTTCCAGCAAATCACCTGCCATGCGACCTGCCTTCTGCCCTGTTTTTAACCCTTTCCTCCCTTGCCTCTTTCTCCACCAGCTGTAGGAGGAAATTCAGACAGCTCCCCTTGTGTCTTCCCTTTCGTCTATAAGGGCAAGACCTACCACAGCTGTACGGCAGTCGATGACCACATGGGAAGGCCCTGGTGTGCTACCACTCCCAACTACGACAAAGACCGTCTCTGGCGCTTCTGCTTGAGCAAGGGTGAGTCCTGGTCATGAGCAGAGCGCTCCGTGTCAGCACAGAGGGAAAGGGTTTGTGGAGGACGTGCCGGTACGTGGAGCTCTAGCACAGGGAGTGCTGTCACCCAGTCTTGCGGGCCAAATAAGCTCCCTGGAGGGGCTGCGTGCTACAAATGCATGGGCGGCTCTAGACACTTCACCACCCCAAGCACGGCGGCATGCCACGGGCGGTGCTCTGCCGGTTGCTGGGAGGGCGGCAGGTAGGCAGCCTTCCGCGGCATGCCTGCGGAGGGTCCGCTGGTCCTGCTTGGCGTGCTGGGGCCTGGAGCCAACCCTGTACAAATGGCTTCATCTGTGCAGCCAGATTGCCTGGCACCTCCTTGTTATGCGGCCGTCAGAGACAGGATGCCAGGCTAGATGGGCCACTGGGGTGATTCCATGCTCCTAGGCACAACGCCATTCACCCACGTTACAAAATTATCTTTGGCTTTCACCGCAGCAGTGAGATGAGACACTCCTACCCCGGCTTTTCTTTTTCACTCTCTTTGTCATTCCCGCTCTTCACTCTGATTTACTTGTTGCCTTTGCAGCCTATGGGGGGAACTCAAATGGTCAGCGCTGTGTATTTCCTTTTGTTTACAAATCCCGGCGATATCACAGCTGCAGCAACCCTGGAAGCAAGAAAGGAAATTTCTGGTGCGCTACAACCCAGAACTACAACCAGGATAAGCTGTGGAGCTATTGTCCAGATATCAGTAATGTATCCAGTCTCTTTTTATATTCCCTTTGGAGCAGATCTGACTCTGGCTTTTCCTATACAGTTGGGAAAATAACTAATTTGTGGTTTGCTGGTGATTATGAAAAATCAGGGTGGGGGGAGGAGCTTGTCATGGATTGCCATGAAAATGAATTTTTTGAAATTGTCATTGAATCAAAAATGGGGGAGGGAATCATTTCAGGTAGATCATGAAAGTTCATTTTTTTTTAAATTGTCATTGCATTGAAAAATCAGAAAAATGGTTTAGAGGACATTCCTAAAATGAAATTTCTGAAATTTTCAGTAAGTCAAAAAATTAGAAAAAAAATGTCTCAGGTTGTCCAGAAAATGAAATATTTTACAGTTTTTAATTAATCAAAAAAAAGAATCAGGGGAAAATGTGTTTTGGGAGGATTCTGGAAACAAACATTCAAAATTTTCCATTATTTGTAAGATCAGGGAAAATACATTTTGGGTGGACCTTGGAATTGAAATTTTCTTTGATACTTTTCGTGAATTAAAAAAATCAGGAAACAAAATTGTTTTGAGTGGATCCCAAAAATGATTTGTTTTAAATTTTCATTGAACTGAAAATTTAAGGGAAAAAAATCCCTTTGGGTTGAATGAAACATTTCATTTAAATTTTGAGCATTTTTTAAACTTTTTAAATTTTGGTTTTAATAAAATAGAAGGAGATTTTGAAAACAGAAGTTGTTTGAAATTGAAGAATTGACTTTTTCTGAATTTTTGGTCATTTTTCTGACACAAACAATCTCACAAATTCACAACACATTTTGGCTTCACTGAATCCTTACTTTTTACCAAAAACATTTAATCTGAAAAGTTTCATCCTCCTCTATTTACCGAGTTGTCCAGGGGCCTCCAGATCTCCTGTATGATCTCAACACATCTCTGCTGTGCCCCTGAGCCAATGAGGAGTTGTGACATATTGATACCAATGGGAGTTGGGCAGTGGGAGACTATCAGATTGGTTGGTGGGATAGTGGCTTACCACACGGCCCTCCAAGCAGCTGAATGAGCCTCTAAGGATTCCTTCAGGAAAGGTTCAAGACCAGGGTCTAGGAGCAGCCATAAAATCAGATCCAGAACTGATGGAAGGTCCGACCTAAGTGGGATTTGGAAATCCAGGTTCCTGTCCCAGGCCAGTGTTGGCTTTCCTGGAAGATGCTTTAGCCATGATGATGTCATCAGATCCAGACCGGATGCTGTTCTAGAAGATACCTGAGTGAAAGCCAAGTTATTGGGTTCAACACAGAGAGAACCATGGAAAATTCACTGGCCTGTGTTCTACAGGTCAGACTAGATGATCACAATGGTCCCTTCTGGTCTTGGGATCTATGAAAGTCTACCTGAGATTTCTTGGCTTTTGGTGATGGGTGGCCGAGTCATAGTGGGATGGGGGAGCCATTAGTCCGTAGGCAGGTGGGCGTGTTGGCGGTGTCTATAACCACCTCCCTTTGCCTCCCTAGTCCTGGGTGGGAACGCAGTAGGAAAGAGCTGTGTGTTCCCCTTCGTCTATAATAATCGAGTGTACTGCACCTGCACCAGCGACGGGGAGAGCTCGGGAAAACTGTGGTGCAGCACCACCAGGAATTATGACGTGGACAAGAAGTGGACTTACTGCTCCAAGCGAGGTAGGACAGCGGACGGAGACAGCTGAACCTTTGGCTCAGCAAGGCCTGGTTCAATTCCTGGCTCTGTCATAGATCCTTGGGTGAGTCACTTAAGAGCACGTAGGTTGGTTTTTTGGTTCCCACCCTCCACCCTTTAGGGAAAACTGAGCAAGCTGAAGTTCATGGGTAGCAGCTGTTCAGCAGTTCTTAAAACCATCCCCCAAATCGCCCTAGAGTGGTGGGGCTCCTTCTTTTGGCTCTTTAGATTGGCAGCATTTTGAGACAAGGACTGTCAGTCTCTGTCTGTCTAGGCAGTACCTGGCACAACCCCAATCTCAGTGAATCTGTGTCTGGGCAGCTCCCAGTGTGACAGGGCCCCGAACTCAGTGACTGCATGTGGGCATCACCCAGTGCAAAAGAGACCCAATCTCAGTGACTCTGTGTCTGGGCAGCGCCTGATGCAACAGGGCAAGTTAAAGAAGTATGGGCTGGATGAATGGACTATAAGGTGGATAGAAAGCTGGCTAGATCGTCGGGCTCAGTGGGTAGTCATCAATGACTCCATGTCTGGTTGGCAGCCAGTATCAAGTGGAGTGCCCCAAGGGTTGGTCCTGGGGCCGGCTCTGTTCAATATCTTCATTAATGATCTGGAGGATGGTGTGGACTGCACTCTCAGCAAGTTTGCAGGTGACACTAAACTGGGAGGAGTGGTAGATACACTGGAGGGTAGGGATATGATACAGAGGAATCTAGACAAATTAGAGGATTGGGCCGAAAGAAATCTGATGAGATTCAACAAGGACAAGTGCAGAGTCCTGCACTTAGGACGGAAGAATCCCATGCACTGCTACAGAACAGGGACTGAATGGCTAGGCAGCAGTTCTGCAGAAAAGGAGCTAGGGGTTACAGTGGATGAGAAGTCAACAGAGTGCCCTTGTTGCCAAGAAGACTAACGGCATTTTGGGCTGTATAAGTAGGGGCCAGCAGATCGAGGGACATGATCATTCCCCTCTATTCGACATGGTGAGGCCTCATCTGGAGTTCTGTGTTCAGTTTTGGGCCCTACACTACAAGAAGGATGTGGAAAAACTGGAAAGAGTCCAAGGGAGGGCAATAAAAATGATTAGGGGGCTGGAGCACATAACTTATGAGGAGAGGCTGAGGGAACTGGGATTGTTTAGTCTGCAGAAGAGGAGAATGAGGGGGGATTTGATAGCTGTTTTCAGCTGCCTGTTAGGGGGTTCCAAAGAAGATGGATCTAGACAGTTCTCAGTGGTACCATATGACAGAACAAGGAGTACTGGTCTAAAGTTGCAGTGGGGGAGGTTTAGGTTGGATATTAGGAAAAAAAATTTCACTGGGAGGGTGGTGAAGCACTGGAATGGGTTACCTAGGGAGGTGGTGGAATGTCCTTCCTTAGAGGTTTTTAAGATCAGGCTTAACAAAGCCCTGGCTGGGATTATTTAGCTGGGGATTGGTCCTGCTCTGAGCAGGGGGTTGGACTAGATGACCTCTTGAGGTCGCTTCCAACCCTGATATTCTATGATTCTATGATCTCAGTGATTCTGTGTCTGGGCAGTGCTCGGCATGACGGGGCCCCAATCTCAATGGTTCTGTGTCTGGTAAGCAACCGGTGTGACGGAGCCCCGATTTCAGTAACTCTGTGTCTGGACAGCGCCTGGTGCGATGAGGCCCTGATCTCAGTGACTCAGCAAAAGGGGCCCCAAGAAAAGAAGCCCCAGATCTCACACGAGTATCTAGAGGCCTTGACTAATGCATGTAATAACCACAGAGGATGTACCCTGAAAACACATCTGGGGTGTGGCTGTGTCTAACCACCTGTGCCTGTATAAACTGCTAAATGGACTTCCCACGGACCCACAAACCACCTAACACAGTTTGCATACGTAACCCCCAACAGCAGAGACATTGTTTGCCTGTCCCATTGGCATCTTTGGATCATTAGCCTTATGTTGCAGAATTGCATAAACTGAGGCATGGAGCTGGGCCGTGCCTTGCTAAAGGTCAACCAGCAGAGCCAGGCATAGCACCCAAGTCTCTCGTTGCTCTGCCTGGCGCCCCTGTCACAGGACCGCGCTCTCTCCCATATCTCTAAGCTGTATGGGGAACCATCTAACAAAGTGTTTGCTTCCAGTTTGATGTCGCCTCCATGTGCTATGTGCTGCCTGTGATTCTGGCCATGGTACTCACCTGCTGTTGGTGTGTTTGGTCTGCAGACTACGACAAGCCCTGTGTCTTCCCCTTCATCTACAAGAATTTTAAATTCCTCACCTGCACTAACCTGGCAGAGGCCAGCGGGAAGTTCTGGTGTTCTACCACAGACAACTACGACCGGGACCGTCGGTGGACCTACTGCCCTACCTGAGACAGGTAGAACAGGGCACTGGGATGGTCTCTGTTTATCACATCTCTATCTGGACCAGGGGTGCGTATGATGGGTTTGGTCACAGACATCCCCATTGGGACTGTCACCTGATGTGCTGAAATTACCTCTGAGCCCTTTTTCCCTGCCAGCTTGGGACTTCCAGAACCCTGACTTCTTGAGCCAGACACGCTAGCCTGCTGCAAACACGGACCCAAAGTCTAAACCACGCCCCCAAAGCTGCAGACTTTAACTGAAAACTGCTCAGCAGGTCACCTATCTCCAGCACCCAGATGCCTAGCTCCCAGTGGGATCCAAACCCCAAATCAATCTAATTTACTCTGTATAAAGCTTATACAGAGTAAACTCATAAATTATCCACCCTCTATAACACTGATAGAGAGATATGCACAGCTGTTTGCTCCCCCAGGTATTAGTCACTTACTCTGGGTTTATTAATGAACAAAAGTTAGTTTATTAAGTATTAAAAAGTAGGATTTAAGTGGTTTCAAGTAATAACAGACAGAACAAAGTAAGTCACCAAGCAAAATAAAGCGAAAACACGCAAGTCTAAGCCTAATACATTAAGAAACTGATTACAGGTATCAAGTATCAGAGGGGTAGCCATGTTAGTCTGGATCTGTAAAAGCAGCAAAGAATCCTGTGGCACCTTATAGACTAACAGACGTTTTGGAGCATGAGCTTTCATAGGTGAATACCCACTTCGTGCATGCATCCGACGAAGTGGGTATTCACCAACGAAAGCTCATGCTCCAAAACGTCTGTTAGTCTATAAGGTGCCACAGGTTCCTTCTTCTTTTGTCTATTTATACTGGGAACTCTTCCAGGCAGGGACCGTCTGCAGCACCCGGTGCAAGGGACCCCTGATCTCAGTGATTCTGTGTCTCGGCAGTGCCCGGTGCAACAGGACCCAATCTGGCGACTCTGTGTCCATCGATCTATCACCACATGCATCCATCCATCCTTCCCCATACACACCCATCCATACATTCCCATACGCATCCATCCATCCACTCATACATCCCTATCCACAGTCACCCATCCAACAATCCCATACACATCCACCAACCACCCAACTATGTAACCATAGTGATACAGGGCTGGAAGGGACCTGAAAAGCCCCCCTCCCCCTGCCCCATACTGAGGCAGGACCAAATATACCTAAACCATTCCTGACAGGTGTTTGTCCAACCTCCAATGACGGGGATGCCACAACCTCCCCTAAGTAACCTGCTTCAGAGTCGAACTATCCAAAGAGCTAGCAAGTTTTTCCTAGTATCTCACCTAAATCTCCCTAGCTGCAAACTCAGCCAATTCCTCCTTGCCTGTCCCTCAGAGGCCGTGGAGAACAATTGTTCTCCATCTTCTTTCTAGCAACCTTTTGCATATCTGAAGATTGTTATCAGGTTCCCCCCGCAGCCTTCTCTTCTCAAGACTCAACCTGCCCAATTTTTTCAACCTCCCCTCCTAGGTCAGGTTTTCTAAACCTCTGATCATTTTGGTTGCTCTTCTCTGGACTCTCTCCAATTTGCTGACATCTTTCTGCAAATGCAGTACCCGAAACTGGACACTGTCCTCCAGCTAATACCTCACCAATGTCAACTACAGCAGGACAATGACCTCCCATGTCTGACATACGATGCTCCCGTTAATACACCTCAGAATTATATTTGCCTTTTTCACAACCTCGTCATGATGTCGACTTATATTCAATTTGTGATCCACCCTAACCCCTAGATCCTTTTCTGCCATCCCACTGCTGAGCCAGTGACGTGGCACTGAAGGTCTGTCCTTCTGTCCTTTTCAGGTGACAGCCCCAGAGCCGGGAGGAGACAGAACGATGACATTCTAAATTAAATGAAAGCAATGAGCCCTGCTCTGGATACCTCTGCTCTCCCAACAAAGATCGCTTCTGATCAACAGATACCGGTGGCATGATTAGCCTTGAATCCAAATCTAAATGTGCTCATTTCCCTTGTTGATTTTAGTAAATTCAAATAAAGCATCTTTTGCAACACAGCATTTGCGAGTTTTGTGTCCGAGCAAAAGGCAATAAATGACCCGTCCACTTCCATGGGGTGAAGATGACAGCGCAATGGCTTTTGCTTCTGATGCATATTGGGCATTTCTCAATGAATATGGCTTATTGGAAAGGTTATAAATCCTCATGCTTCACGGTCAAAGATGATCACTCTTAGTGGTCAGAGTGACGTTGCACTGCACATGATTTTATGAAAATATGCTAATGAGTGTGAATATAACACAACTGGAATATGCTTCACACAAAAGGTCTCTTGTAAGGTATCATTACAAAGCTCTCTGGCCCTGCTGTATCACATATCTCCCTCTCCCCCACCCCCACCCCCACTCAACAACACTAGGCCATCCGTATTTCCGTGTTGGTTATTGGCTCTATGCTGGATCCGGAAGTGGAAAGGTTATAGAGATTGGAACCATCTAGTCACTCATGCATTCCCCTCCTTGTTCATGTGCATCCGTTGGAGTGGGGTGTGGTCTGTCATAAAGGTGAACTGCTGCCTAAGTAGGTAGTACCATAGCATCTCCATGGCCCATTTAACTGCTAGGCACTCCTTTTCTACTATGTATCGGAGAGGTAGCCGTGTTAGTCTGGTTCTGTAAAAGCAGCAAAAGAATCCTGTGGCACCTTATAGACTAACAGACGTTTTGCAGCATGAGCTTTCGTGGGTGAATGCCCACTTCGTCGGATGCAAGAGTGGAAATTTCCAGGGGCAGGTAAATATAAGCAAGCAAGAAGCAAGCTAGAGATAACGAGGTTAGATCAATCAGGGAGGATGAGGCCCTGTTCTAGCAGTTGAGTTGTGAAAACCAAGGGAGGAGAAACTGGTTCTGTAGTTGGCAAGCCATTCACAGTCTTTGTTTAATCTTTCTTTAAGAAAGAAACCAACAGGACTCCACTGGCCATCACATACAGTCCCCAGCTAAAGCCCCTCCAACGCATCATCAGGGATCTACAACCCATCCTGGACAATGATCCCACACTTTCACAGGCCTTGGGTGGCAGGCCAGTCCTCGCCCACAGACAACCTGCCAACCTGAAGCATATTCTCACCAGTAACTGCATACCGCACCATAGTAACTCTAGCTCAGGAACCAATCCATGCAACAAACCTCGATGCCAACTCTGCCTACATATCTACACCAGCAACACCATCACAGGACCTAACCAGATCAGCCACACCATCACTGGTTCATTCACCTGCACGTCCACCAATGTAATATATGCCATCATATGCCAGCAATGCCCTTCTGCTATGTACATCGGCCAAACTGGACAGTCTCTAAGGAAAAGGATAAAGGGACACAAATCAGATATTAGGAATGGCAATATACAAAAACCTGTAGGAGAACACTTCAACCTCCCTGGCCACACAATAGCAGATCTTAAGGTGGCCATCCTGCAGCAAAAAAACTTTAGGACCAGACTTCTAAGAGAAACTGCTGAGCTTCAGTTCATTTGCAAATTTGACACCATCAGTTTAGGATTAAACAAAGACTGTGAATGGCTTGCCAACTACAGAACCAGTCTCTCCTCCCTTGGTTTTCACACTTCAACTGCTAGAACAGGGCCTCATCCTCCCTGATTGATCTAACCTCGTTATCTCTAGCCTGCTTCTTGTTGGCTTATATATACACACCTGCCCCTGGAAATTTCCACTCTTGCATCCGACGAAATGGGCATTCACCCACGAAAGCTCATGCTGCAAAACGTCTGTTAGTCTATAAGGTGCCACAGGATTCTTTGCTGCTTTTCTACTATGGTGTCCCATTGCTCCCTGGGCAGGAGCTTCCGGCTGAGGTAAAAGATCAAGTGCTCCTCATCCCCCACCATCTGTGAAAGGATGGCCCCAAGTCCTACTTCCGAGGCGTCTGTTTGTAGAATGAATTCCTTCTTGAAATCTGGGGCTGTAAGCACTGGATGACCGCAAAGGGCCGTCCTTGGGTCTGTGAACACTTAACTATCTCCGGGCCCCAAGTTCTTATCAGGTCCGTCAGAGGGTGCTGGCCTTGTGGCAAAGTGAGGGATGAACCGGCGATAGTACCCCACTATTCCTAAGAACACTCTGACTTGCTTCTTGCAGATTGGGCGGGGTTATTCCTGTATTGCCTCCACTTTGTTCCATTGGGGTTTCACCAGGCCCCTTCCGATGACATACCTGAGGGATCTGGCCTCCGCTAGCCCTATTGCACATTTGGATGGGCCAGCGGTGAGGCCCAGTCTCCCTAAGAGTGTCTAGTACCACTTCCACTTTCCCCAGGTGCATCTCCCAGTCAGGGTTATGGATTACCACATCATTCAAATAGGTGGTGGCATACTTGCCATGGGGTCAAACTAATCTGTCTATCAGCCATCTGGTCATGCCAGATGCTTCCAGGAGTGGCACGGGGCCAGGGCAGGCAGGGAGTCTGCCTTAGCCCTGCTGCAGTGAAGACCGGGATCCATCTGAGATAAGCACCCCACTCCCCCTCTCACACCCCAACCCCCTGAGCCAGCCCTCAGACCACTCCCAGAGCCTGCACCCCAAATCCCTTCCCACACCCCAACACCCTGCCCCTCCTCTGAGCCCCCTCTTGCACCCAAACTCCCTCCCAGAGCCCGCACCCTCTACTGCACCCCAGCCCCCTGCCCCAGCCCAATGAAAGTGAGTGGGGGTGGGGGAGAGCGAGCAACAGGGGGAGGAGGGATGCAGGGAGCTGGGTGGGGCTTTGGAAGGGTGGGGCAAGGAGCAGGGCAAGAGTGTTTGGGTTTGAGTGATTAGACAGTTGACATCCCTACGTGTCACCTGCCCCATCCCCCTTCCACCCAAAGCCCCCATCCCCCTCCTGTCTCCCGTCCCATCCCACCCTTCCCCCATCCCAGCTTATTCCCCTTCCCCAAGAAAAGACTTTTCTGGGTTGTCTCAGGTGTTTGGTTTCTAACAAGGGTTTTAGGTGAGAATAAGCTGTTCACAGTGATGGGGCCTCCCAGGCCTGGCCCCACTGACCCCATGGAGAGGGTGCTGGCTCCTGCCAGGCCTGGCCCAGCTCTGGGGTGAGAGGCCCAGCCCCATGACCCCATGGGAGTAGTGCTGGCTCCTAGCAGGTCTGGTTGTGGGTGGATCTGCCCTTTATGTAATGGGGACTATTGGCCCCTTACTAACCTCGGTGCGGTTTTTGGTTGGGTAGCTCCCAGTACCAAGCAAAAGGGTCGACAGGAAATCAGGACCCTGAGTGTGACTATCCCCAGGGGCAATGGGGAGAGGCCAATGCTCCAGGTGAGCCTGATTGACAGGGCAGGCAGGCTGATGAGGGAGTCAGGAGGCAGGAGGGGTCCTGTCCTCCATGTGAGCTGGTGGAGTGATGGAACAGGGCAGAGCTACGGAGAGAGCAGGAGCCTGGGCCGCATCAGCCAGGGAGAACCAGAGAAGCAGGCCAGGCGGCAGATCCGTGCTGGGAGGAAAGCTGCAGCACTCCTGGGGCTGGAACAGTCCAGAGCCGGGTGCAGGGAGCCGCTGGGGAGAGCGCTGAGGGACACGAGGAGAGGGCCCAGTGCAGGGAGACACCCCCAGCCAAGAGACCTTGCAGGCCGGACTAACACAGCATTATGCCAGAGAACTCTGCCTATGTGCCAACTATTGTTGTAGGTGAGACATGAGGTTCTGTATTAAAACAGTCTTGTTTATTGGTCAGTGTTCAAGGCTGGGAGTTGGGACTCTTGAGTTCTCTAACTAGCAGTGATACTTGATTCACTTTGTGCGTGACTGTAAGCAATTCACTTGACCTCGGGGGGCCAGCACCACATGGGAGAGCAAGGGGAATATTCTCACCCTACGGAGCAGGGTGGTGGGGTTGGAGTTCCAGCCTGGGGAGCCCCCTCCAATTGGTCAGGGCCCATGGCCACAGGCCCCTTCAGACCACACGGTAATTCAAAACACATCTGTCTTGCCATGAGTTTAAAATGTGCATCAATAAAGCACACGCTGATTTTTGTTCAAGTCTTTTATTTACACCTTTAGCCACGTGGGCCTTCTTTTTTTCCAGCAGGTACCTTTCTAAAGGGAATGTTAAAAAGTGATGACCATTATTTATTGTGCTGCTTATAAATGTAGCCTGTAAAGTAAAAAAAGTACCTTTTTATCACATAACTTGGTTTGGTTTGGGTTTTACTTCTGCAAGAGAACCAAATCAGGAAAGTATAAGGTTTAAAAATTACACAAAACTAAAAGGTTCTACAGTGCCCTGTGACACTACACGCCGTATTCTTCATAGTGGTATGATTATAATATAATTCTGACATCATTATGTTGCATCTTGTACAAGATATGTCTTGTCAGGTGTCTGTGGAAAAAGATATGATTTGCTGAATATGATTATCCTATCTGTACGCATGAATCAATTTTGTTTCTAAAGTTGTGAATATTGACAATCTATCTGTATGTCACAAAGAATCATAGAATATCTGGGTTGGAAGGGACCTGAGGAGGTCATCTAGTGCAACCCCCTGCTCAAAGCAGAATCAATCCCAACTAAATCATCCCAGCCAGAGCTTTGTCAAGCCTGACCTTAAAAACCTCTAAGGAAGGAGATTCCACAACCTCCCTAGGTAAACCATTCCAGTGCTTCACCACCCTCCCAGTGAAAAAGTTTTTCCTAATATCCAACTTAAAATTTCCCCACTGCAACTTGAGACCATTACTCCTTGTTCTGTCATCTGGTACCACTGAGAACAGTCTAGATCCATCCTCTTTGGAACCCCCGTTCAGATAGTTGAAAGCAGCTATCAAATCCCCTCTCATTCTTCTCTTCTGCAGACTAAATAATCCCAGTTCCCTCAGCCTCTCCTCATAAGTCATGTGCTCCAGCCCCCTAATAATTTGTGTTGCCCTCTGCTGGACTCTTTCCAATTTTTCCACATCCTTCTTGTAGTGTGGGGCCCAAAATTGGACACAGTACTCCAGATGAGGCATTACCTATGTTGAATAGAGGGGAATGATCACGTCCCTCGATCTGCAGGCAATG
Source organism: Mauremys reevesii (assembly GCF_016161935.1). Lineage (NCBI taxonomy): Eukaryota > Metazoa > Chordata > Testudines > Geoemydidae > Mauremys > Mauremys reevesii. Next base: position 756,266 of record NW_024100782.1, on the reverse strand, counting down.
CTCCTACTTATACAGCCCAAAATGCCATTAGCCTTCTTGGCAACAAGGGTACACTGTTGACTCATATCCAGCTTCTTATCCACCATAACCCCTAGGTCCTATTCTGCAGAACTGCTGCCTGGTCACTCGGTCCCTAGTCTGAAGGAGTGCATGGGATTCTTCCTTCCCAAGTGCAGGACTCTGCACTTGTCCTTGTTGAACTTCATCCGATTTCTTTTGGCCCAATCCTCTAATTTGTCTAGGTCCCTCTGTATCCTATCCCTACCCTCCAGTGTATCTATCACTCCTCCCAGTTTAGTGTCATCTGCAAACTTGATGAGGGTGCAATCCACGCCATCCTCCAGATCAATAATAAAGATATTGAACAAAACCGGCCCCAGGACCAATCCTTGGGGTACTCTGCTTGATACCGGCTGCCAACTAGACATGGAGCCGTTGATGACTACCCGTTGAGACCGACAATCTAGCCAGCTTTCTATCCACCTGTAGCGGGGTGGACACCCGCTCCTGCCCTGAAGGGCTTAAAACAGCCCTGGGGGAAGATTGTGGTGGGGAGCTGCTAAGCTGAGCTGATTGGGAAGTGGCTGCAGCTGGGCTACACCCCAACCAGGCCACAGCTGGCCTGTATAAAGAGGCTGGGAGCCAGGAGCCCAACGGTCTGTCTCTGGCAGTAGTGGGAGACGGGCCAAGCTGCAAGGAACTAGAGCAGAGTACCTGAGGGGAGCAGGGCTGGGGAAAGGCAAAGGAGCTGGGGAGCTCCAGCCTGGAAAGCCCCAGGTTGCGGCCTAGCATTGGGCCAACAGATACTGGGGGTTGGAGAGGGCAGCCCAGGAGTAGGCAAAGGCAGCAGTCCAACCCCACCTTGCCAGTGATGACTGGCTGATACTGCAGTCTGCGCCAGGGAACGGGGGCTAGTTGGTGACTGGTAGTAGCCTTACACTGAGGCAAGGTGGGGATAGTGGGTTGGGGGTTCCCCAGAGAGGGGAGATCCAGATCGGTGGGACACTGCCAGGGGGCAGCTCCCCAGTTAAAGGGGCACCAGGGTACAGAGAGGGACACGGGGGCCGGAGGAGGACAGGTGGATCACTGGCCTGCAGAGGGCGCTCCAGAGCTGGAATGAGCTAATTCCCAGAAGTCACCAGCAGGAGGTGCCACAGGGGTGAGTCCACTCCTCTACACCACCTTATAGTCCATGTAGACACCCCTGGGTGACACCCACTTGGAGAGATGCTTCCAGTCTAGATAGCTGGTTGTGAAGGGCCTATTCAAGGTAACAGTCCATTAGGGGAAACAATAGGCTTTTGAAGAAGCTTATCCCACACCTGGTGAGCCTTCCTGAAAATGCTCCAGACAGCCTATGAATAATGGCTGCTATGACATGCAAGGGCATTTGACCAGACCACATGACACTAAACTCCATTTTGGTACCTGTATTTTTCCACAAACTGGACTGGGAACTGACTTTGGAACAAAGGGTTCCTGCCATATCACAGCGACTCTCAGCCAGCCAGTAAAACAGAAGGTTTATTGGACAACAGGAACACAGGATACAGCAGAGCTCGTGTTCAGAGCCAGGACCCCTCAATCCAGCCTTTCTGGGGGTTCAGGGTGTCTGGGTTCCAGCATAGGTTCCCCTGCAAACCCACCACCCAGCTCCTAAACCGAAGACTGCCCCAACCCTCTCCCCTCAGCCCCTTTCCTTTGTCTAGCTTCCCAGGCAGGGGTGTCGACCTCCCCTCCCCCAGGCCTAGCTCATGTTACAGGCTGAATACTTGTCTCTCACCTATCTCGACAGCCCCTACTCCACCACACCATCATCTCAGGGTCTCACTCCCCCAACACAAAAGAACTCCTGGAAATACCTGAGAACCAAAGACTGAACTGAGGGAAGTGCTGGTCGCAGGCTAAATGGATTTCTAGCCTGTGTATGAAAACTTGGTGGACTGCTTGTATCATTAGTCAGGGTGAGAAACTGCTAATTCAAATCCTATTCATCTAGTATGTTAAGCTTAACTGGCGTTTTTTGTTTTGGTTTGGTTTTTGCTAGATAATCTGCTTTGATCTGTTTGCTATCACTTAAAATCTATTTTTCTGTCATTAATAAACTTGTTTTATGTTTTCTCTTTATCAATGTGTTTTGAATGAAGTGTCTGGTGAAAATCTCAGCTTGGTTAACACAAGCTTGTTGTGCATATCGTTCCCACATTGAGGGAACTATAGAGCAAACTATATTAATATACTACATTGTACAGACCTTTGTTCAGTGCAAGACAGTATAATTCTGGGTTTATACTACAGCAGGGGTGTAAAGCTGGAGCACTTGGTTGTACGTCCTGGAGTGGCGTAGGTAAAGCACTCAGTTAACTTGGGCTAGTGGCACCATGTTCTGTCATGTTGGTGATACACTCAGCCTCCCCAGGCCCTGTTATCTCCAGCAAAGCCCACAGTGGTTCCTGCACCTCCCAGACTGCACCCCGGGGGTGATAACCCACCACAGTGGGGATAGGGCGCAGTGAGGGGAGGGGGGATTCTGTATGGGGGATAATGGGGAGGTGTGGGTAGGAGAGGGGTGGTGAGGTCAGGTGGAGAGAGACCTGGTTTGAAGTACCAGGGCTATCAGCAATTTTCCCTCTAATTTTTTCCAGACTTGTGTGGAATTAATTTTGTTATCTGCACTGTATTGAGGTAATGAGCAGAAAACTCATGTTATTAACTAAAAAAAAAAGCAATTAAAAAAATTAATCATGATTAAACTCGCTGTTAAACAATAGAATACCAATTCAAATGTATTAAATATTTTTGGATGTTTTTCTACCTTTTCAAATATATTGATTTCTATTTCAACACAGAATACAAAGTGTACAGCACTCACTTTATATTATTTTTATTACAAATATTTGCACTGTAAAAATGATAAACAAAGAAATAGTATTTTTCAGTTCACCTCAAACAAGTACTGTCATACAATCTCTTTATCATGAAAGTGTAATTTACAAATGGGGGGTTGTTACATAACTGCACTTAAAAACAAAACAATGTAAAACTTTAGAGCCTACAAGTCCACTCAGTCCTACTTCTTGTTCAGCCAATCGTTCAGACAAACAAATTTGTTTACATTTACAGGAGATACTGCTGCCTGCTTCTTATTTACAATGTCATCTGAAAGTGAGAACAGGCATTCACATGGCACTTTTGTAGCCGATGTTGCAAGGTATTTACAGACAAATAGGCTAAACTTTAATGTGCCCCTTCATGCTTCACCGACCATTCCAGAGGACATGCTTCCATACTGATGATGCTCATTAAAAAAGTGTGTTAATTAAATTTGTGACTGAACTTCTTGGGGAAGAATTGTATGTCCCCTGCTCTGTTTTACCCACATTCTGTCATATATTTCATGTAATAGCAGTCTCGGATGATGACCCAGCACATGTTGTTCATTTAAGAACACTTTCACTGCAGATTTGACAAAATGCAGACAGTACCAATGTGAGATTTCTAAATATAGCTACAGCACTTGACCTAAGGTTTAAGAATCTGAAGTGCTGCCCAAAATCTGATCAGGACGGGGTGGGGAGCAAGACTTTCAGAAGTCTTAAAAGAGCAACATTCTCATGCGGAAACTACAGAACCCAAACCACCAAAAAAGAAAATCAACCTTCTGCTGGTGGCAGCTGACTCAGGTGATGAAAATGAACATGCGTCGGGCTGCTCTGCTTTGGATCGTTATCGAGCAAAACCCGTCATCCGCACGGACACATGTCCTCTGGAATGGTGGTTGAAGCACGAAGGGACATATGAATCTTTGGTGCATCTAGCAGGTAAATATCTTGTGACACCAGCTACAAGAGTGTCATGTGAATGCCTCGTCTCACTTTTAGGTGACACTGTAAACAAGAAGTGGGCAGCATTATCTCCTGCCAATGTAAACAAGCTTGTTTGTCTGAGCAATTGGCTGAAATAGAAATGTATTTAGAATTTAATAGAATACCATTTATGTTCATGTAGAGAGTGTCTACATCCATAGTGGCTAGTAGGAGGACACTTCAGTCTCTCTGGTCACTCAATAACAGACCTAACAGTGGCAATTCTTCAGCAAAAACCCTCAAAAACAGACTCTAACGTGAAACTGCAGAACTGGAATTACTTTGCAAACTGGACACCATCAAATTAGGCCTGAATAAAGACTGGGAGTGGTTGGGTCATTACAAAACCTAATTTCCCCCATACTAATTTCCCCCTACTGTTATTCACACCTTCTTGTCAACTGTTTGAAATGGGCCACTCTCATTACCACTACACAAGTGACTTGTCCTCCCTTGGTATACTACTGTTAATTGAATTGTCTCATTAGACTGACCCCCCCACCTTGGTAAGGCAACTGCCTTTTCATGTGCTGTGTATTTATACCTGCCACTGTATTTTCCACTTCATGCAGCTGATGAAGTGGGTTCTAGCCCACGAAAGCTTATGCCCAAATAAATGTGTTAGTCTCTAAGGTGTCACAAGGACTCCTCGTTGTTTTTATAAAATATTAGTAATGCACCTCAAGTGAAAATGAATGTCTACACAACAACTACAAAAGTATAGCTTGTGTTATAAAAGTCTTGGTCCCTATTACATTGTAAACACACTAAATTAATCAGTGTATTAAATTTGGGTTACTAAAAAAAAGAGAATTATAAAAACAAACAAACAAAAAAATTATTATGTTAACTAACTTAAACTGTTTAAGGTTGCATCCCACAGACCAAGGATACCAGAAGATATCACACCACAAAGACACCAGGAGATATCACACCACAAAAACACCAGATGATATCAGTATACAGTGAAGAAACCAACCAAGCATCAAGAAAAGAAAAATGAAGTGCTTTATAAATAAGAGACTGGTCAAATACACGGCAATCTACAATATATGAACAATTAAGTTGGCAATAAGCTAGAATCCACTGTCAGTTCATTTGAATTTGGCTACTGTGTAAAAACAACAAATATTGCTGTATGACTGTATTATTGTTGTAGTGTTGCATTATTGTTGTACTACTGTATTATTCCTCTATATCATTTACAATGTGCATAACGTTGCTAAACTGTTTAACCAGCACACAGGAAATAATTAACAAAAGAATGGCAGCAAACAATATGAAGGCAAGGGAAAAAAACAAATTGGTAAAGAAATCAAGTTCCATAGTAACAACAAATTGGGTAAATAAATTGCCTGTTAGTACCAGTCATAATTTGGGTCAGTGACACTGCAACCCAACTGAAGCACATGTTATTCAAAACAATCTTGATTAGTGTCTGGATACCAGTACTTAATCCTGACACAGCAATCCTTGCTAATTTGGTTACTGTGCATTCAGTAGGTTATCTGGAAGACAGCATCCATAAGAAACAACTGGATCTACATCAACTACTGGTGTATCACAGAGCAGTTCAACCAATGGAACAGAGATGCTACCCACTTCTGTTTCCTGCCCGGTGAAGCTTACCACAGGGTGACAACCAGCAGTAATCTATACCATGAATGGACAGTTCTGTGGAATAACTAATTACAATATATTTACATATAAAGGCCTCAGTGGTAGTGTCACTACTCCAAATTTCTCTTTTACTTCTTCTTTACCCAGCACTGTGGGACACATTATCACAATCCCTGTCTCAGTATTTCAAAACACTCAGCCGACTACTGATAATGATACAGATGGTAACTGTCATTGCCCTGATAAAAGGGGGTTGTTGTCTGCAGTACCACAAGTATCAAACTACAACACCAGGTTGGAAAAGAATTGTTATGCTTGGATATAAAGTGCTGTTATATGTAAACATACATACTGTACTGTGATACAGCATGGCCAGAGGGCAGCAGGAGAGTGTTACAAGGGAACCTTATTCCCTGTAAGGGGAAGAAAGTTTGCTATAGATTAACTAGAGCACCTGAAGCCAATTAGAGCACCTGCAGTCAGTCACATGATAAAACCCCCCTGCTTCAATCAGACAGTGTGGGAGTTGGAGCAGAAAGGATTGGTATTGGAGCAGAGAACAGTTTGAAGGAGTTGGAGCAGAGAACAGTTTGAAGAGAAGCAGAGGAAAGTTTGGAGAAGTGCTGCGGTGGGCTAAGAAGTCCAAGACCCTCGGTAAGGGGCATCTGGCTTGTGCAGAGGGAGGTCAGGAAGCCCCCCCACAAGCTGAAGGGCAGGAGAGGGAAGTAGCCCAGGGGAAGGAACTGCCAGTTCACATGGTTCACCACTATCCTCAGGGCCCCTGGGCTGGGACCTGGAGTAGAGGGTGGGCCCAGGTCCCTCCTTCTCCACTCCCCTCCTCAAAGACACTAGTGGGGCAATTAATATTCCAATTCTGGGGCAAGAAATGGTGCCCTGAACCCCCACCAAAGAAGAGAAAGCGCGAGACCCATCATAATAGTGCCATCAATTTGCCACAATACGTATAGGCCCATATATGCTATGAATATATACACCATATCCATATTATTCATATATATTAATTATTTGGGAGTGCCTCTAAGGCTCAATCATAATACACCAGACCCTCGCTAGAACGCAGGATTTGGGATCCATGCGTGGTACCGCGTTAACACAGGGACTGCGTTATAGCAGGGACCGCGTTAAAATGAATTGCAATTCAAGTAATTACATTTGGGATCCATGGCCGCGACCGTGTTATATGTGAATTCGCACTATATAGACGCGCGTTCTAGCGAGGGTCCGGTGTACTACATTCCTCAGTCATGGTCCCGGGCCTAACATTCCCAGGCCCACCCGGGCCTAACATTCCCAGGCTCACCATAAGGGACTAAAAAATAATTGGATAATAAAATCTGTCTGTCAGTCGTACGAGGGACTGTGCAGACTAAAAAAACAGATGGGGCAAGAGTGTATGGATGATAAGATAAGATAACCACGTAACAGTGTTTAGCCCACTGGGTTATCTTTAGTCCATGCACTATGCTTTTCCGGGACGATGGGTAAACATCCTCCCCACAAAAAGACAAAAAGTGGGAGAATGTAGTAAGATGAGGTCCTGAAACATAAACCCTTGTATCAGAGGCCCGGTATGAGGCCTAAGGCCTGAACTAAAGTAATGGTCAAGCCTTTGCTAACATAAAGCAAAGTTAAGCCGTGAGCAAGAGGCAGGCCCTGCTCAGAGTCTGGCAAGGAGAGGGCTGATGTTACAAAAATACACCTACCTAAAAGGCACTGGACACCAGAGATATAAACATGTGCCAGGGTGGTATCAGAACACTCCGATACTTGCACATTCTACACTGATAACCAGGAGAGAGGCGGCACCCTAACGCGTAGAGGGGTTGTACCTCAGTGCGTCAGAAGCGATGTGTGACTTGTTTGTACCTGTGTATAAGAATGCACTCCTGAGGGGTTGTCTTTGTCTGGCCTAGAGGGCAGTGGAGAATCCCCCTACTTACTGAGCTGATCCATTGTCAGGGAGCACATATGAACTAGCAGAACTGCAGACATCTGATCTGAGGAGCTAGAGACTGTGCTTCATTTGACAATAAACCTGGCTGGGTGCCTTCGTACCTTATCGGAGTCTGTGGTCATTGGGGGTCAGCTGTGCCAGCGAGGTGCGCAGAGCCGGGGCAGCAACAGAGGAAGCACACACACACAGCCGACTGTTATCAGCATTGGACTGAGCAGAGCACCACACCGGTGACGTCTGACAACACCTGGTATCCCTGCAGGACCTGGCAGTTCACTGCATCGGTGACTCCCCAGACAGCCTGGGACTGCGAGAAACAGGGGGCAAGATGCTGGGACTGCCTTGATACAGGAAATAGGCAGGTGGCAAGAAGAGACCAGGGAAGGGACTGGCCCAGGGGCCCAGAGCTGGTCAGTAGCAGAACTGAGGAAAGAACCCAGGTATCCTGACCCCCAACCCAGCGTGTTTGGGGTCCAGACCAGCCCTTGAGACCCCTCCCAGCTCTTGCTATCCCAGGCTGTCTCTGTGCGTCTCTGGCTGAGAGATCCAGGATCTCCCAAGTTCCCGAAGCCCGTCATTCAGACAAAAGGTGCTCAACCCAGGAGGACCTTCTCTCCCCAGTGTGGATGGATTTATGGCCCAGGACAGGCAGAATGAACAGACTTCTGTGCAAACCCCCTTCCCCAGGAAACATGCAAAGCAGGGCATGTCCTGGCAGCCCCACCACAGCCATATCTGACAACGACCCCAGGTTGTGCCTGTCGAAGTGGCACGTGCCTGTAGGAGCTGGGAAGGGGCCTTTGACTTCCAGCAACGGACCAGGCCCCGGGCTGAGATTACCTGATCAGCAGTGAGTAGAGAGCTGGGATTTTGCTCCCCTTTATCCCACCGAGCTCCCCCTTCAGTGAACCCAAGTTCTGCCCATTTTCAGGACATGCAGCTTCCCTGTCGTCGCCTCGGTCTCCCCAACACGGCCTTCTGGCTTGTGGGGGTGTTTGGCCCCCCCAGAGCAGAACTCCCCCAGGAATAGGGGTCTGTCTCTGCCCCACGGCCCCACTCAGAAGCTCCCTGCCCCTGGCCAGGCCAGTCTCACATGGAGACACCCTTGTTCCAGAGGGGATGGGCCAGCAGCTGAGCCTCCTTCCAGAGCCACGGCCCGTGAATGCCGGCTGGCTGGCTCTCCCCACGCTAGTCCTTGCTGAGATGCCAAGCGCCCCTGGCAGGGCAGCATCTGGGATTGGCAGCTCTCCAGAACTCAGACTGGCCTCAGGTTAAACAGTAACTGAAAGGAGTGAAATCGATTTATGGCTGGTGCCAGCCTGTGTCAGCAGAGACCTGGCTTCTCCCCCTGTCACCCCACAGCCCCGGGTGAGCGCCCCCCTTCCTTGGCCTGGCAGTGAGTGGCAGACGAGCGCCCCCTCTTGGCCACTCACCAGAATGCTGTGAGGGGACCCAGCTGCTGGATCTGGGAGTCTGAACAGAGTCCAGCATTGGGCTCTGTGTTGGGGTCCCTGGGCACCCTCTTGAGGTGCAGACCCTCTGCCTAGCACCTGCCCTGACTGCTTAGACACACAGTGCCCTGCCCAGCCCCTGCAACCAGGGGTGACCCCTCAGACTCTCCTGTAGCTTAAACACCTCCCTGGCAGAGCTCCACCAAAAGGTGGGAACCCCGAGGGGGCCCTCTTCATCAGCCCCCCTGGGAGGTGCAGCACTGACACACAGACACTTTGCACAGGTGTCTGACACAGACCTACCCACCCCTCCCTACCCAACCCCTGCCTCAGTTTCCTCCCTGCTCTGGACTGGAGACATCTGGCACCACCCAGGGGCCTTCTGTTGCCATTCATGGCTTGTGATCAGAAACATGGGGCCGGGCCTGGGGGGTGGGGGAGGTTCCATCACTGTGAGCGGAAAATTCTCACCTAAAACCCTTGTTGGAAACCAAAAACCTGAGAAAACCAGGGAATGAGCTGGGCTGGGCGGATGCGACAGGGGAGAGTAGGAGGGGGATGTGTCTGGTGACAGAGGATGTCTGACCACAGTGATCGATTACTTGGGCAGCTGGGCCAAGCACCCACCGCACAACTGGAGCTGCCGTGATGTTTACAGGCACTAGCATGGGCCCCTCTACATGAGCTGAGACTGAGTCACGCCTCCCAGTCAGGGCTGCCCAATGCCAGGTGTCTGGTTTTTCACCGGGACACCTGGTCGAATAGGGACCCTGGCGGCTCCATTAAAAGTCTGCTTGGAGGTGCAGGCAGGCTCCTTACCCGGCTCCGTGCAGTTCCTGGAACCAGACAACATGTCCTTGCAGGGTGCAACCTCTAGGCACAGAGGCGGCCATGGAGGCTCTGCAGCTCCCACTGGCCAGGAATCATGACCACTGGATCTGTGGGGGCAGCGCCTGTGGACAGAAGCAGCTCGTGGAGCCCCAGGGCTGTGCCACCGCCTAAGAGCTGGAGTAAGATGTCGCAACTTCCTGGGAGCCGCCTGAGGTCAGCGCCACACAGAGCCTGCTCCCTGAACCCCCTCCTGCACTCTGACTGTCTACCCCAGCCTGGAGCCCCCTCCCACACTCCAACCCCCTCATTACTGCCCCCACCCCAGAGCCCAAACCCCCCAGGCCAGAGCCGGTACCCTCTCCCACATCCCAGCCAACTGCCCCCACACCAGAGCCTGCTCCTCAAACCCCCTCCCACACCCCAACCTCCTACCCCAGCCTGGTGAAAATGTACAAGTGAGCAAGGGTGGGGGTGAGCGACTGAAGGGGATGGAGTGGGGGGGGCAGGAGCTTGGAGATGGGGCAGAGCAGGGAGTGGGTCAAGGAGTTCAGGTCTTTGCTATTAGAAAGTTGGCAACCGTACAGTTGCTGTGCAGACACACTTGCTTGTCACGTCAGTCACTGGTTCTATGCACACTGGTGGGATGTTATTTCTGTAGTTGCCTTCAGTTTTGTGCTGGTTGTTAACTCCCTTATAAACCTCACAGATGTTATAGATCCAAATTTAGAGAGGGGCAAACTGAGGGACCCAGACAGGAGGGGGCCTGCCAAAGACAGGGGCGGAGGTAAGGCTGGAACCCAGGTGTCTGGCACCCACACCCAGGCGTCAGCCCCAGGATCATTCTTCCTACCCTCTGCAGTGGAAGGGCCAGTGTCTGGTCAGTGCCCTGAACAAGTGTCAAAAATCAAAACGTAACCAGGGGCTGGAATCTGTCTGGATGAGGTGCCGTGGCAGTGACACCAGAGCTAGGGTTGTGTGCAACACGTTTGTGTTTGGGCAGTGGCAGGGATAGTGAATATCTTATGTTGCTGAGCGACTTCTAATAAAACAAAACCTGGGTTTTAAGTTTTGGCCAGTGATGGAGAGAGAGAGAGTGTGTGTGTATGTGTGTGACATTTGCAGATATCATCGTTCACAGACCAGATCTATGGTCTCCAAGAAGCCCCTCTGATCTGCTACTGCCCCACCCTGTCTGTCAGAGTGACTAACCCAGATTGGAGTCTCAGGTTTCTAACCACTAAGCCACACTCCTCTCCCAGAACCCGGGGCGAAGAGAGAATCCAGGTGCCAACTTGCTACTGCTGACAAATGAATGCTTGGGTAACCCACTGAGACAGCATTGCTCACGTCCTTCTCTGGTGGCTGCTTGAGGGAGGGGCTAGTAGTTGCTCCTGGAGCCCAGAGAACAAGCTGGGGATCTGAGGGATTGAAACCCTGCTGCTGATCTATGTGAAGGCTGAGTGTCTTTTCCTTCTGGGTTTGTACAGCGCCTAGCACAGGGGGGCCTGGTGCAGGACTGGGGTCCTAGGCGCTGCCATGATCTGGTTTCATGTGATTCATGCAAAGCCCCCGTGAAAGCAGGTTTTGTGCTTCACAACTCTGACGCTGGGTCAGTTACGGTGTGAATCCCTGACACACACACGTCAGCTGTTTGTCACACGCTTTGCCTGTGGAAGCCCCGGCGTAGGTGTGTGGTTGGCCTCCTGCCCCGGCCCCCCACACACACACACCCAGGGAGTCTGTGACAAGGCTCAGCCTGGGAGCCAAGAGTTATTGGTCCAGTCCCTAGTGTTGGCCACACTGGCAGCCAGCCCACGGGCAGTGTCCCTCGTTAGCCTGCTCCAGGGTGGTGAGGTTTAGTTCACATGGGAGGGCAGGGGAGAGCCCAGGCAGATGGGGGAGGGATAGCTCAGTGGTTTGAGCGCTGGCCTGCTAAACCCAGGGCTATGAGCTCAATCCTTGAGGGGGCCATTTAGGGATTGGTCCAGCTTTGAGCAGCAGGTTGGACTAGATGATCTCCTGAGGTCCCTAATAAATTATGACTCTATGATGGGCTGATGCTGTGCAGGCCTGACTGTAGCTAATTTCCCTGAGCACTTTGGGAGGTGAGTGAAGATTGTCTAATATGTGCCCCAAACTGCCCCACTAATGCAGCTTCTGAGTAGTGACCCCTCTGCTTATATCTCCATTATAGCAGCCTGTCCCACAGCCATGCACTGGCACCAGCCTTGTGCCCGGACCCAGTAGAGGTCACTGCTGGTTCTGCCTTTCCTGCAGGTTGGGTGGAGCTGGAGATGGATTGTTCTTGGGTGTCTGTCGGGGAAGGCCGTGAAAGGCGAGTTATGGGCAGCATTGTGGGCGGTGGGGAGGGACGCACAAGTCTTTCCCTGTCACTAATTGTGGGATTGAACAATCTTTGTAATTTTCCATTAAATAGAATTCGTTCTGATTGCTACAATCCCTTCCCTGGCCATTGCCCAGATTTTAAAGCTTTATCAGGTTTCTCTTGTGTTTGATTAAAGCCGCTTTCATGGAAGAGAAACCTGCTCCTTCTCTGAATTGTCTTATGAAACTCGGGCTTTAGAGACAGGCACCTGATCCTATCCGTGGCCTTTACCACCCACCTGTCCACGTCAGTGGATCCCGGCCTGGTTAACAAGCAGGTGAATCTGGCTCAAGGGGAGAAGCGGATGAAACGAACAGACATGAACGACTCACCAAGCCGGGGCAGGCCCAGGTTTCTGTCTAACCGGCTCTCCTATCCCCTGTTCTCATCCCCCATCCCCAGCGCAGCACCTCAGAGCGTCCAGCCACTGACTGGAACCTCGTCCCGTCAGGCCGGGGAGCTGCAGGTCCCCGTGGAGTGACGGGGCACCTACACGTCCCACTGCAGGTGGACGTGCGCCCAGCGCTGGAGCCCCAAACTCAGGTCTGCCCATTGTGTTTTTCATGTGTCTACCTCCACCTCACCAGCAGATGGCAGCAGATGGCCAGGTTCATCCATAGCGAGCTGGGTGTCTGGCAAAGGCTGCCCGGCCTCACTCCCAAGGGGGTGACTCTGCCAGGGGTCTGGGCTATGGGGGAGCCCCAGGCAAAAAGTGGAGGCCAGGCCTGGCCCGATGAAGAGGGCACTGTCAGGGAGGCTGGGAGGCCTCCCACGCTGTGTAAAGTCCAGATACACGGACAGAGAGGAGGGAGACAGACACAGGGACAGAGACACGAGGCCCCAGGATGCTCTGACACTTTATTGGTGTTAATCATTCAGGATGGGGGGACTCCGCAAAATCACAGGCCTTGAGACAAGAAATGTCCCACCTCCTCCACCTCCTGTATCCCCCCATGTTCCCGAACCCTCCAACAGTGTCTGCTGCCCCAACCCCTGGCAGTGTCCCTTGCCCTGTAACCGCCCCCCAACCCTGTGATGGAGCCTCCCAATCCTCCATCCTCCCTCCCTCCGATGGCACCCCCTGGCCTGCCATCCCCCAACCCTCCAGCGGTGCCCTCAGCCCCGCCGTCCCCTCCACCCCCCATGCCTCCTGCCCCGCTATCCCCGACGCCCCCTGCCCCACCATCTCCTACAAAACGGATTCCGCCCTATACCCCGCCATCCTGGACACCCCCCACTCCACCGTCTCCAATGCCTCCGACGAAGCTCAATGTCCGGCCATCCCCTCAATGTTACGATGTCGCCCTCTGCCCCGCCGTTCCCCCAGCCCTCCAATGGTGCCCCCTGACCCACCATCTCCTCATCCCACCGAAGGTGCCCCCTGCTCTCCCCTACATCCTCTGCTCTCCCCTCTGCCCCCTGCTCTTCCTTCTGCCCCCTGCCAGATGGGTGCAGCGGCTGCCTCATGGCTCGAATCTCATCCAGGCAAGCGCTGGGGTCAGTTTTGGGGTCATTCCCTCTGCAGTCCCTGCAGCCGTTGGTGTCACAGCGCAGCAGGGGCATGTCGACCAGCCGGTGCCAGGCCTCCAGCAGGCTTTGGGGATCCAGGTCCTGGTCCTGATGGTAGAGCTGCCGGAAGACGAAGGCCTTGTAGTTGTGGTCGATGGGGCGGAAGGTGTCGCTCACCATCTGGAGGATGTTGTGGGGCCTCTTCACCAGCAGGCACGTCCCCGCACAGGGCGAGCGGACAGTGAAGAAGATCAGGCAGCTTCTCTCATTGTAGGTCCGGGCCAGGAGCTTCTGCACGGGGCTGTTCCGGTCACCCTGGAGCAGGCGCCACTCGGCGTGTTCCCCCACCCTGCCCAGGCGCTGCATCCAGGCAGCCACAATGGGCCCTTCGTCTGGGTCGTACAGGACACCCTCTGGGTTGATGGCCGCCTGCATGTCCCGCAGCTTGTTCCTGCGCAGCACCTGTTCCAGACCAGATGGGTTCTCACAACTGGCTTTCTCCAGGCTGATGGCGAAGGTGTATTCAACAGCCAACCCATCCCTGAGCGAAGGCAAAGCAAAGGGCAGTGAGGGGACGTGGGGCTCTGAACAGCTCTGCCCCCAGCACCGAGCGGCAAACTTGGGTTGGGTCGCACATGGCACCACCACTGGCCGGTTCTAGGCTCTCAGGGCTCCAGCCTGGATCAAGGGACGTTTGCTCCCTGGGAGAATGAAATAAACTTGGAGGGCGGTTTTAAGAAGAAACTGCAACAGGTGCCCCCAGGGATCATCAGCCTGGTGTGAGCTTTGGTCTGTCAGCCCCACAGGGCTGAGCGTTACCGCTTGAGCTCCAGGAACAAGTCAGAGCTTTTATGTGGAGCCACCGCAAGAGAGGGACGTGACACACAGTTGGCCCCAGGATAAACAGCAATTTGCTGGACAGCTGAAGAACACTGGAGATCAGGGCTCCTCATTTCTCCCCCCAGCTCTGGGAGAAGACTGTGATTGTGATTAAAGGGAGGCTGACAATAGCACCTATACATGGCACATTCAGTGTGAAAGGCTCTGTGTCTGCCACCTTAGAGAGCAGGGTTCTCATCCCACCTCTGCCTGAAGTGGATTTGTGCAACTGAACTGGGGAGGGTTGGGGGCTCATAACTGACTGAGGACAGGGCACTAATCTATAAGGTCTGAGGCCCTTTTTTCAGCAATTAGCAGCAGCAGCCATGAAACAGAGAGTCACATCCTCACCTTCCCTCTAAATTGTAAAAAAAACCAATGTAACAATGGGCAGTTAAGGCGGCCCTCCTGTCCTACTAGTCCCCACTATCACCAGGTCTTAAAATCTTTAATCAAAACTTTGTTTGACAGAGTTCAGCAGCCTGGCAAGAAACCCTTTATCAGCAATTGTCATTGTTCAATCTGTACTTCTATTGCTTTGCCATTATAGTCCCCCACTTCTCTCCTGTTTATCTAGATGGTCTCTGTCTGGTTCTTTGATTGTTTCTGTCAGTTGCATAACTAATCTTGAAATATTTAAATCAACTCAGGTGGCGGGATATGATTGGGTAAAGAATTGATTTGTAATGGGCTAGGATTGGTGAAAAACATGATTTTGTAGCATTTCAGTTTACAATGATTGGGTCAGGTACAGCTAAGCAGGACTCAAGTTTCACTATATAAAGTGGGGTCCAAAAGGAAGGAAGTTCTTTGGACGCTAACTCCAGGACACAGCCCAAGATCAGCACTGCCAGCCCTCAGCACCCTGCCAGCCCTCAATGCAGCTGCTGAAGCCCCACATGACCTGGCACTGACTGGCCCCCAGGGAAAGTCCGTCTGCCTTATTGGGAGTGGTGAGCATTGTCTGCTTCCCCTGTGTATTCTGTTTCGGTAGCTGTTAATAAATAGAGGTTACGGATATTACTGTGCAAGGCTTTTTCACTGGTAAAAGGCCCCACAAACCTGCAGAAAATGATGCCCTGAGCCCTAGGAAGTGAGAAAGCGCGGGGGTGCCTAAATTAACCGGGTTACGCCTTGAGCCCACGGATGGGTAAAGGTGGGTGGAGTGTGCAGTAATAAGGGCTGTGCTGAGCCCTAGACAGCAGACATGAGAGCAGATCTTCTGGCTCCCAGCCCAGTGCACCTTCGCCTTAGCTGCGATCTACTGGGAGGGAATCTTGCTCTGGGGGGTCACAGCATGGGCTTGGGGGAGCACAGGTGTCACCTGTGGGAGCAAGGTGAGCCCTCCAGACCCTTCATCCTCTAAGCTGAGCCCCCTCCTCCTTCTGCAGCCCCCAGCCTCTGGAGCAGGGGGTGGGAATGAAGTTGGGTTCATGGTGGTTTGTCCTATTATAGGGCCTGAATGTGATCATGACTATTCATGCTAATGCTCAGCCTCCCATGTCCAAGTCTAACATCCTCACCCTGATAATACTGGGGGGCACTTATCCTACAAGCCAGATCTTTTAAGAGTCTCGAGTGCGTGCAAGGTATCTGGTCCTCATTTATTCCAAGGGGAGTGTACAGCAACCACATGGTTAGTGCTGGGCCACATTTTTCAGCCAGAACAGTTTTCCTTAGGGAAAGGCTGATTCTACAAAATCTGAATGTTCCAAAGGAATACATTGATTCTGTGTAATTTTCTGATGAAAAATTATCAGAAAAATTTGTTTAGATTGAAACATTTGGTTATGACTTTTTTTAACCTTTTTTTATGTTATATTACTGTTTATAATATACAGGTTAAAACATCTGGACTTTCATATTATATTATATTATATATCAGGAAACTCAAGTTGCTAAAGCTGAAATGGAAATATTTTGAGCCTACTGAAATGAAATATTCAGATATGGTCCAACTGAAATCTGTTTTTAATTTTTCCAAACAAAATTTGGAATTCCCGTTCTGTGGAAGTTTTCAACGTTTAGTGCTAATTTGGACTGAAAAGAAAATAGAATTTCTGAGGGAATTGGAATTCCAGTTTCCAACCAGTTTTTCACAATAGTAATGAGCCCCACAACCCCAGCCCCATGCACCCCAAGAATTACCCCTCTCCCAGCTCCAGGCTCCATCTCCCCCTGCACCCCAGAATCACCCCTCCCAGCTCCAAGCCCCAGCTCCTCCTGCACCCCAGAATCAACCCTCCCAGCTCCAGTCCCCTGCACCCCAGAATTACCCCTCCCAACTCCGAGCCCCAGTTCCCCCTGCACCCCAGAATCACGCCTCCAAGTGCTGCCATGCACTGAGCCACCTATGACATAGAAAATCACGTAGGGCAAATGTGAAGCATCTTCCCCCCGTTTTCCTTCATTTACCACCCGGGGAGGGCAGAGTGGTCCCAGCCAGATGGGAAATGCCCCACTGGGGCCTCACTCACTTATCTGCATGATCCAAAATCTCTCTGAGAGCGGCCGGGTTGATGCTCCCGACAGTCTCTGGCCCAAAGCAGAGGAGAAGGGGCAGCAGCAGGAGTCCAACCCTGGGCATCCGTCCCGACACCTGCACAGGACCCCACAGCGTCAGTGCCCCCGAGCCTGGGCACAGACCCAGAGCCCCCCAACCCATCTCCTAATCTCCTGATGGAGATTGATGGGGTGTGGTGTGAATGGCAAACAGGTCTTCTGTGGGGCTCTATGGGCCAGGAGTGAGTGACAAGGGGGATTCACCAGGGTTTCCATAGGGCAGGAGGAAGTGGTGGGGATTCACCAGGGTTTCCGTGGGGCAAGAGGAGGTGGGAGGGACTCACAAGGGTTTCCATGGGGCAGGAGGTGAGGGGCAGCGGGTACTCACCATGGTTTCCATGATGCAGGAGTAGGAGGTGCTGTCACTCACTGACAGATGCTCACACCGGATCCCCAGTGATGGGCTCTCAGCTCCCAGCCCCTCTTCTTATAGCCCCATTCTCCCCCCCCACCTCGCCCCATGCTGCAGAGGGACGGTGCCCACTCCTGCTGTCCCCGTGACCAGGCCAGTGGCAGGGGAGGTGGGACTCAGCTAATTCATTCAATATTGCCTTGAAAGGAAATATTGTGGGGCTGAGCCAGGAGGGGTGGGGCAGACGGGGGACCAGGATGGGAGGTGGAAAGGGGCAAGGCAGACATGGTGGGGGATGGGAGGTGGTGGGGGCACTGGGGCAGATGGGGAGGGGGCTGGGAGCTGGGGAGGGCCAGGGCAGATGGGGGTGAGGGATGGGGTATGGTGAGGGCCAGGGCACACAGCAGTGGGCGATGGGAGGTGATGAACACCGGCCAGCGCAGACTCCAGGCTGGAGCATTGGCCCTGTCCAGGTGGGTTGGTTTGTCTCATGCTGGGGGTCGACGGGGGGAAGTTCCTGATTCTCCTCCTCATGAGCAAGGCCTGGGGCCTCACATCTCTGTCCCTGTGTCTGGTGCTGTGACCCTCTGTGCTCCAAGGCAGTTCCCTGGCACCCCCATATTTACCATGGTGATATAATTCTGCTCTGTTGTGTACACAGTGAGCCTGTGAGACATCATTCGAAAGGGCTTGATCTGTTGAACATTAATGTCCTGGTGGCAAGAAGTTCCAGAGGTTGACAGTGCATTGCACGAACAAATACTTTCTTGTGTTTATTTTAAACCTGCTATCTATTAATTTCATTTGGTGGCCCCTTGTTCTTGTATTATGCGAAGGAGTAAATAACACGTCCTTATCTACTTTCTCTATACCACTCATGATTTTATAGACCTCTATCATAGTCGCCTCTTTTTCAAGCTGAAAAGTCCCAGTCTTCTTAATCTCTCCTCATATGGAAGCTGTTCTATACCCCTAATAATTTTTGTTGCCCTTTTCTGAACCTTTTCCAATTCCAAAATATCTTTTTTGAGATGGGGCGACCACCTCTGCACGCGGTATTCAAGGTCTGGGTGTACCATGGATTTATATAGAGGCAACATGATATTTTCTGTCTTCTTGTCTATCCCTTTCTTAATGATTCCCAACCTTCTGTTTGCTCTTTTTTTGACAGCTGCGGCACATTGAGTGGATGATTTCAGAGAACTCTCCACAATGACTCCAAGATCTCTTTCTTGAGTGGTAACAGCTAATTTAGACCCCCCCAACATTGCATTTGTATAGTTAGGATTATGTTTTACAATGTGCATTACTTTGCATTTATCCACATTAAATTTCATCTGCCATTTTGTTGCCCAGTCACCTGGTTTTGTGAAATCCTTTCGTAGCTCTGCGCAGTCTGCCTGGGACTTAACTCTCTTGAGTAGTTTTGTATCATCTGCAAATTTTGCCATCTTACTGTTTACCCCTTTTTCCTCCCAGACTACTGCACTGAGCAGCACAGCATGGGGAGGAGGTGACCAGCCCTCTGTGGAGAAATAAGTGGTTCAGGATTATTTAGAAAAGCTGTCAATTATCAGAGGGGTAGCCGTGTTAGTCTGTAGAAGCAGCAAAGAATCCTGTGGCACCTTATAGACTAACAGACGTTTTGCAGCATGAGCTTTCGTGGGTGAATACCCACTTCTTCGGATGCAAGAAAAAGCTACATTAGAAAAGCTGGATGAGCAGAAGTCCATGGGGCTGGATGTGCTGCATCCGAGGGTGCTAAAGGCATTGGCGGATGTGATTGCAGAGTCATTGGCCATTATCTTTGAAAACTCGTGGTGATTGGGGGAGGTCCCGGATGACTGGAAAAAGGCTAATGTAGTGCCCATCTTTAAAAAAGGGAAGAAGGAGGATCCGGGGAACTACAGGTCAATCAGCCTCACCTCAGTCCCTGGAAAAACCATGGAGCAGCTCCTCAAGAAATCAATTCTGAAGCACTTAGAGGAGAGGAAAGTGATCAGGAACAGTCAGCATGGATTCACCAAGGGCAAGTCATGCCTGACTAACCTAATTGCCTTCTATGATGAGATAACTGGGTCTGTGGATGAGGGGAAAGCAGTGGATGTGTTATTCCTTGACGTTAGCAAAGCTTTTGATACGGTCTCCCACAATATTCTTGCCAGCAAGTTAAGGAAGTATGGGCTGGATGAATGGACTATAAGGTGGATAGAAAGCTGGCTAGATCATCGGGTGCAATGGGTAGTGATCACTGGCTCTATGTCTAGTTGGCAGCTGGTATCAAGCGGAGTGCCCCAAGAGTCGGTCCTGGGGCTAGTTTTGTTTAATATCTTCATTAATGATCTGGAGGATGGGATGGATGCACCCTCAGCAACTTTGCAGATGACACTAAACTGGGAGGAATGGTAGATACACTGGAGGGTAGGGATAGGATACAGAGGGACCTAGACAAATTAGAGGATTGGGCCAAAAGAAACCTGATGAGGTTCAACAAGGACAGGTACAGAGTCCTGCACTTAGGATGGAAGAATCCCATGCACTGCTACAGGCTGGGGACTGACTGGCTAAGCAGCAGTTCTGCAGAAAAGGACCTAGGAGTTACAATGGATGAGAAGCAGGATATGAGTGGACAGTGTGCCCTTGTTGCCAAGAAGGCTAACGGCATTTTGGGCTGTATAAGTAGGGGCATTGCCAGCAGATTGAGGGACATGATTGTTCCCCTCTATTTGACATTGGTGAGGCCTCATTTGGAGTACTGTGTCCAGTTTTGGGCCCCACACTACAAGAAAGATGTGGAAAAATTGGCAAGAGTCCAGCGGAGGGCAACAAAAATGATTAGGGGGCTGGAGCACATGACTTATGAGGAGAGGCTGGGGGAACTGGGATTGTTTAGTCTGCAGAAGAGAAGAATGAGGGGGGATTTGCTAGCTGTTTTCAACTACCTGAATGGAGGTTCCAAAGAGGATGGATCTAGACCAGGGGTCGGCAACCTATGGCACGTGTGCCAAAGACGACACGTGAGCCATTTTTAATGGCACGCAGCTGCATGCCGGGGTCCCGGCTGCCGGCCCCCAGCCCCACTCAGCCCACTGCTGAACCCAGGCCTGGCTTTTTTGCCGCCCAAAAAAAAAAAGTGTGGGGAAAAAAACCCAAAAAAACCAGCACGGCTGGAGCGGCAAGGCGCCGGGGGGGCGGGGAACACGGCGCAGCTGGAGTGACAAAGCGATGTGGGGGAACAACACAAAAATGGCATGGCTGGAGCAGCAAAGCGGGGGGAGAAACAAAACAAAAAACCCTACAGGGTGGCCAGAGCCAGGGTGCCGGGGGACTCCCTGTGCTGCAGAGTGCGCGCTTGGTCTAATGGGGGGGAAGGGGAAGGAGCGGGGGTGAGAGAGAGAAGGAGGGTGGCCAGCGCTTCAGTGGGGCGCTCATCACGCGGCCCCGACCGCTGCACCGCCTGCCGGGAGGGCTCCGCTCCACTCCGGTCGGCCTACAGGGCGGCCGGAGCAGCAAACAACATCAACAAAAAAATGCGGCCGTGCCGCCCTAGGTTTGGGCAGAATGCCGCCCTGTAGAATCTGCCGCCCCAAGCACGAGCTTGCTCAGCTGGTGCCTGGAGCCGGCCCTGCAGGCTGGCAGCGGGCTGGGCAGGGCCAGCGTCTGGGACCCTGGCAGGCAGCACAAACCTAAACCTCCTTCCCCAACCCAGATCCCCTCCCTCATTCTAGCTCCTGGCCCGACCCTACATCCCAACCCCCAACCTGCTCCTTCACCCCCAGCCTTGTGCTCAGTTCACTCCCACCCCCAGCTCAGTGCAGAGAGAGAGGAAGAGAATGGGCTAAAACCAGGGAGAAGGTAGGTACCCACTGTATGTGGGCAGGGCCGGGACCCCGGACCGGCAGCGGGCTGAGTGGGGCTGGCAGCCAGGACCCCTGGCTGGCACAAGCCGGCGGCCGGAACCCCAGACCAGCAACGGGCTCCCTGAGCATTTCACAGTCACTAACACCATCCTGGTCAGGTGGTCTGTAATATAGCCCTACTGCTAGATTCTTATTTTTCAAGCAGACTGAAAACTAAAACCAGACAGGAAGAGCAACAGGAAACTTAGGAATAGAGAAAGTATCAGATGCAAACACAGTTGCAAAAATTTCAGGGGAGGGGGAAGCGGAGAATCTGAAAAAGCTGTTAGTGGGGGCGGAAAAAGCAGGTCACAGCCAGCGTTAGTGAAAGTTTTGATCAAAACTTAAATATTAAAGGATTAAACCAGAAAATGAAGCTAACGGCAATTAGTATCTATCGTGGGGGAGGGGAGGAGGACAAAAATGGGTAAGCCAAATATCTTGCAAGCCCATCCACAACAGGGTCGTTTATTGCAAGGAACTCAGGGAACTGTAGAAGTTGCTGTAAAAGCCTGTAAGGGTGAAATTCTGGATATCAGTATCTCTCAAGAAAGACAAAAGTCTTTGCAATCTAAAAGTCACTTTAATCTCTCTAAGCCACTCTAGTCAGGAGCCATAATAAAAAGAAGTGGCATCATTCATTTTAAATCTAACATGCCTATTGTAGCCCAAGACACTTTAGAGCCCAAACCAGAGCCTCCACATGCACCCAAGCCAGTGCCGGACTTTTCTAAGGTGCTGGAATAGGTGCCTGCCAAACGAAAATGTAAAAGGTTACAGCAAAATTCCCTACCTAAATTGTCCACTGTTAAAGTTGCCCAAACTTGGCAGATACCAATTCCTCTAGAGGAAGAGGAACCCAGACTCCCCAGTGGAACTGTAAAAGAGAAAAAAGAATCAATTTATAATGTGGAATCTATAGACTCCAGTAACCATGTCTCTCCAGTAGCCATAGTAACAAGTATAATAGCCTTAGAAGACGACGTAAAAACAGTGGGGCCGAAATAAATAAATAAATAAAGCAAATCTGGTGGCTGCTCACGCAGTCCATTTAGAAACTGTAGTCAGATTGTTTCAGTTCGATGAAGAAGACAAGGTTAAGATTTTACAGTTAACTGCAGAGAGGGTTTATGAAATACACGGCCCCCAAAGTTTCAAAACAAGACAAGACATTTAAAGACACTGTAGGGTTCTTAAAAAGCAAAATGCACCCAAGCCAGGCAGGAGCGACTTTGGTAGCTAACATGAAGTAATGGGAAGGCAAGTCACCACATACATTTCACAACAGACTTTCAGCCTCTTGGGTCTCTCGTGAAATGCCTGGCAAGGAAACAAACCCACAGTGTATTAATTTGTTTGTTAACAATTCTTCACCAGCAGTCTGGGGTAAAGTAATAATGCATTGACCCTGGAATCACTCTGCCAGAAGTGCTGGACTTATTGTCTAAAGCTTAGAGTTATATTCAAACCCAACAAAAAAATCCCAAGAGAAATCATCCTCCTATAGCAACTGTTCAAGGAGCCTCTGATAAAGTAGTAGTTGAAGTTGAAGGCTCACAGACTGAGACACAAGGTCAATCATCTAGTCCAAGAGGGTTAAATCATATTAAAATCAAATCAGACCAAAAAGGGGCCACACCACGACACCCCCAACTTCAAAATCCCAGATAGTATAACCCTAGAAACATGAATGATGGGACAGGGACATGGTCTGTACCATCTTCACCAATCACAACATAAGAACATAAGAACGGCCATATCGGGTCAGACCAAAGGTCCATCTAGCCCAGTATCCTGTCTACCGACAGTGGCCAATGCCAGGTGCCCCAGAGGGAGTGAACCTAACAGGCAATGATCAAGTGATCTCTCTCCTGCCATCCATCTCCATCCTCTGACAAACAGAGGCTAGGGACACCATTCCTTACCCATCCTGGCTAATAGCCATTTATGGACTTAACCACCATGAATGTATCCAGTTCTCTTTTAAACGCTGTTATAGTCCTAGCCTTCACAACCTCCTCAGGTAAGGAGTTCCACAAGTTGACTGTGCACTACGTGAAGAAGAACTTCCTTTTATTTGTTTTAAACCTGCTGCCTATAAAATAAATCACAAGCAGGAAACAATTCATGCCTGACACGAATAGTTATTGCTTCCATCTGAGAAGCCCAATTGATCAACCCCTCTAGTCCTACGATGGATGATTATAAAAGAACTTTGCCAAATTGGAAAAACACTAGACTTTCACAAACGTGAAACACAAGAAATACAGCAGCAAATGAATGCCATAATGTTGGACAACCAATACACCCCACCGCAGCCCATTGTAGTAGGGACTGAACTGGCAGCCTGAATTTCAAAACCGTGTATGAAGCATCAAAGCCGAGAAACAAACAAAAAATTGTGCACCTAAAGGAACAGAATATGTAACTCCAAAAGACCCCATGTAAAATTGTTGCGTCGCGTGGCGGACGTGGACAAAGCTCAGCAGTCAATGTGATTGGAAGCAGAGTCATTTATTTCTCTCCAGCATACATCTTTATACTCTTGAAGCAGGCAAGCAAGCAGTTGCTAATTGGTTAACAAAATACACACAAGCACTGCTATAACTTCATAGGGTAACATCATCCTAGACAGCTTCTAATTTATTATCCTATTATGCCTGCTAGAGAGAAGTTAGCCAAGGCCAACTTCTCATAACAAAACTCACAACTTAATTAACCTAACCTAAAAACCTAAACATCTTAGCTTCCCACACTACCAGCTGCCAAGCTAGCAAAATATTTCCAACACCTCCCCCCTTTAACTCAAAATCAAAACAAAAAAAATTAGCAAAACAAATCCAGCTCATAATATCAAACTGCAAGCTACACAAGCCAAAGCAAAAGGCAAATTAAAAACACCAGCTGTCTAACTAAACCGTAACAATATCTTCCGCAGTGCCCTGCTCTCACCTATCACATTCTCCCTCCAGGTAATGCAAGTGGTCCAAGGGGCCAGGAGGGGCCTGCCAAGGTGCGTGCCACACAGCAACAGCGGCGGGCACACCCATAGCAAAAATATAAAAGGCAGGCAACAAAAATACAAAGCATGCCTAACATTAACCCCTGTAATAAATGTGCAGCCCAGCCACGTAGCGACGACAGCCATGACCACAACCAGAAATCACCCTGGTGCTGGCGAATGCCCTCCGCTAGATGGCGCAAACGATCCAGATCTGCTTCGATAGCCGCACTCGCATCTGTAATATTGAAGCAACACATACCCACAAAATCAGAACAGGGATGACCATGTCGCAGCAACAAATAATCAATGGCTAAGCGATTTTGCAAAACTCCTCGGCGAACTTCTCCCATCTCTTGAGTTAACAAGGCAAGAACAGTGGAGGTCAAATTCAAGGCCTTTGCCACAGTACAGGCAAGGTGAGCGACGGCATGGTAATTATGCACCACCAAACCAGGGAGGCCCACCAGGGTAAAGGCAAGGGCTGCTGCCTCTTGTTCTGAAAACAAGGTAACATCTGCCTTGCAGGTAGGACTTAAGGAAATGCTCTCCCGCCGCTGGCGATGCCCCTTCACTATGGGATGGGGAAACAACAAAGGGGCCACACGGCCAATAGCACAGGGGCCACCTGAACTATTGGCTGGAATGTAAGTAAAGGCTGTGCGGCCGCATAACAAAAACCACCCCAGGGGCAACTTCATATGTGCATAAGCAAAGGTCACGTTCCTCTTATGGCGACAGGTAAGTTCCACATTATTATGATTAATAGCTACATGCTTAGTATTAACAAAATTCAAACAAATAACGGCAACTGTCACATTAGCCAAACGAAAGGAAAACATACTGGCATCTAGCTTATATGAAAAGGCTCCAGGCCCCAAAGCATACAACTCCTCATAAGGTATATCCTTGGAAATACGAAACAGCCAGTGAAACAGCCAGGTGTACCGCTGCAACACCTCCAATTCGGTACAAACACCCACAAAGCAGGTTTCCATAACAGCTCCCACTGCAGGAACATGGGGCAAGCAAAAGGCCGTAGTATTTATGGCACTCTGCGCCAAAGTCAGCCAGGCATTCACTGGGGGTATAAGATCATACGTGGCGCCTCCCCTCACAAGGAGCGCCAAAACAAGCAACAAAGCAAAACCAGGCGAGGCTGACTCTCCACATCCAGCAGAATAGGAGCCCAGGCCAGGATCACGGAGACTTGTGGGACGCATTGACAGACGGGCCATGCTGTACTGCCCAGGGCGCACGTCTCCAAACCTATGGGCAACAAAAGGGGTACAAAACAATTAATATGCAATCACACAAAATCAAAAAAGGCGGGCAAAAGTCCTGGCGTGGCCAGCGAGCAATTATTCTCCAGTCTCTTCGGGGGCGTGGCTCCTCGGCGTCTGGGCGCGTCCCGTGTGGCTCTTCCGAATCTGTCTGTTGTTGCGCCCGAGGATGCAGCCAAGGCCGGACCCACTTCGCCCGAATCCACCTTGCTTACTGAATTCCCATTTCCCATGCAACTTATCTGATCCCAGTTAGGCCACCTGGCATTTGCCTCGCTCTGGCAGTTCCCTACTTTCTCATAACAACTTTATCTCATCCCTCTATTCTCGTAACCACGCAACTGTAACTTTCCACCAAAGCAGCATAGGGAAGATGCAACCGGACATAAAATTATAGCCTCGTTAGGAGGAAATGGAAATGGAAAACCTACATTCTCAGCAATGATGAATGCAGAATTATCCCCTTTATCATCAGGACAACCTTTGCAAGTAACCAGATCACAGCTGTGTTATCAAAACCAGTGGTGATAAAAATAGAAGACTTAAAAAGGAAATGTTTGCACTAGCAAATCTAAAAGAACCTTATAACTTACTAGGAGTAAACTTTCTAAGGAAACATGAATGCATTATAGATCTGACCAGTTACTTGGTATGTGTAACTGCAACTCAGGCATTGAACAATCAATATGTTGTCATTTCCATTGGTGACTTTATTTCAAGAGTAACAGAACCAGGAATGTATACCCTAGAAAACATTGCAAAACAGCAAGCTAATGTGCAGGCATTAATAACTAAGCATTCTGATGCTTTTCCACAGGCACGACTGGGGAAAAACGAATGTGACTGTTGAAATTTCAGAAGGGTTTCCACCACAGAAGCAATATCCTTTTCCAGATCAAGCCAAACCTCATATTGCTGAAACCATTGACTCTTTGCTACAACAACAAATTATTTGTGAGTGTACATTCGTATGTAACTCTCCAATTTGGCCAGTACAAAAAACAGATGGGTCGTGGCATCTTACTATTGATTATGGAAAATTAAATCAAGTGACTGCAGCTTGTACAGCTGTTGGATCCAAAATGCCTAACCCAATTAAATCTTTTAATCCCAAAGCAAAATGGTTTTCTACCGTGGATATTGCCAGTGGTTATTGGTCCTGTGTCTAAGGAAAGTCAACATCGTCTCGCTTTTACAGTAGAAGATAAGAAACTTGGAGTTCATTGTCACCAGACTCCCCGTATCAAAAGTACAAATCAGAACTGTACATAACTAAGGATATATTAATGTATTTCAAAAAATGTTTTCTGGTATAGGTAGTCCCATCACAGCTGCACAGGGAAATAATCTATCTGGTACATGCCACATGATCAGGAGGTCATCCAGGGGCAAAATACCCCATGCAGTGCCTATCTCAGTAGGTTAGTGGCCATGCATGAAGGCAGATATTTGTCAGAAGCTGGGAATGGGTGACAGGGGATGGATCACTTGATGATTACCTGTTCTGTTCATTCCCTCTGGGGCACCTGGCATTGGCCACTGTTGGAAGACAGGATACTGGGCTAGATGGACCTTTGGTCTGACCTAGTATGGCCGCTCTTATGTTCTTATGTTCAGATGTACCACAATACTGTGAAAATTGTTTGGTTTGTGCACAAAACAAATTCCTACCCCCACAAAAAAAGAATGCTCCTTTAAGATCTCAAATATATAACCGCCCATGGCAAGCTTTGCAAAATGATTTTGTGGGACCTTTACCAAGGGAAAACCAACACCTTTTGGTTATTATTAACCCAAGTGGGTAAACACATTTCCTTTAAAAGCAAATACTGTTGTAGCTACTGCAAAAGTCTTGACTGAACAAATCTTTTCTCACTGGGGACTCGCTGCTAGGGTAGAGTCAGACAGAGGAACACATTTTACTGAACAAGTGTTTCCAAAATGTCTGCAGTTACTGGAAGTGCAACAAAAATTGCATATTCCATATAGACCTCAATCATCAGGGATGGCAAAGCAAACAAATCGCACCATCAAACTTAGGCTGCGAAAACTGGTAGATGCCAGTAAATGGAACTGGAACACCCTGATTCCTCTCATTTTAATGGCCCTCAGGGCAACTCCACCTGCCTCCACAGATCACACACCCTTTGAGGTTATAACTAAACAAACTATGTGAATGCCAGAGCATCTTTTGTGGTATACCAGTGACTCAGAGGTAGAAGAAATAAAATAAAAAGCCTACCTGCAAGCGTTACAAAAACATTTAGATCAAGCAAGATTGGATTGCGGCTGTGTGTGCCAGCAGCACTGTGCAATGAAATGGGACGTCAGCCAGGTCCCAGCCTGTGCCAATTGGCCCCAAGCCATTGGAGTGAATGGGGCAGGTCCCAGCGGCTGCCAATCGGCCCTGAGATATTGGAGACAATGGGGCAGCTCCCAGTGGCTGCCATTTGGCCCTGATCTCAGTGGAGCTGCTCCAGCTGGGAATCTTCACTCCAAGGTCACCCCGGGGTGGGAAGAGGTTCTAGAGGGGAGCGTAGAGTGTGCTCGGGGTGGGGGTTCTAGACTGGAGTTCAACACTTGCTCAGGGAAGGGGCAGAGGTTCTAGACTGAAGCAGAGAGGTCTCTAAGAAGTGAGGGGGTTATAGACTGGAGTGTGGAGCAGAGTCAGGACAGGGAGTGGGTTCTAGATTTGAGCCAGGCGCAAGCTCTGGGTGGGGCAGAGATTCTAGATAGAAACCACATGCACACGGAGGTGGGGGTTCTAGATCGGAGCCAGGTGCACACTCAAGAGGGGCAGGGGTTCTAGACTGCAGGCTGTTACACACTCAGGGGGAGGGGGTTCTAGATTGGAGCCTGGCACATATGTGTGGGTTCCATACTGGTGCTCAGCAGGGGCAGATTTTCCCTCTGGAAAGCACCCCACAGGGACTGGCAGAAACGCAGCACCACCTCTGCCAAACCAGACAGCGTTTCGCTAGGATCCAGGACTGACGGAGGTTTTGGGAAGGTCCAGGACAGAGAAATATAACCGAGAGCCCCACTCCAGCAGCATCTCCGCCCCCTACAGCCTCCTGGGGACATTGGGATGAAGGTTTGGCTTGTGATGGTCCCAAGCTTCCCCTGCTGGCGCAACCGTGGCTTGAGAAATAAATGACCCTTGTGGCCGTGGTGGTGGAACAAGAGCTGTTGGGCCAGCAGGCTCCACCCATGAGGGACCAGCCACTGGTGGCCTTGTCTGTGGCAGGGAGTGGGGAGCAGATGAGGGCCTCCCACCTGAGCCCCTCACCCTTCCTCTAGGGGCAAAGGGACCCCCAGGAGAATGTGGCCGGGATGCGGGTGAGAAGGAAGTACCAGGACAGCGCAAGGCTCCCAAGGGGGGTAGAGCAGGTAGTGAGGGGGTCTCTGGGGGTGGGATGCAGAAAAGGTATTTCTGTCAGTTTGGGGAAGAGCAGGGGGCTGGGGGCAGAGTAGGGGCCATGGAGGAAAGCAGGCAGTGTGGGTGTTGCTCGATCTGCCCCGCAATCCCTCAGCTTGATCCCTGGCTCCCAACCTGGACGCCCCTTCCCAGGAGGGGAGGTCTCACCCCTGAGGATCCCTTCCCCCGGCCAGCTGGAGCAGGGCCCCAGGACGCTCGAGCCCCTGTGGAGCCAGGTGCCCAGAGGCCAGCGGGAGGAATCACGGCTGGGGCGGCTCCCCGGAGGGATGGGGCGATTCCCCCCGGCTGTTGCTCCATGTTGCTCTTGCTCTGGCTGTGTCCAAGGCTTGGGCTGGATGCAGGTGGTGCAGGCCCAGGATGCAGGAGTCCGGCTGGACGGTCCCAGCCCTGTCCTGGCTGTGCATCCCGCGCTGAGAGCAAGATACTGGCTGGGCTCCCTGCCAGCCCCCCCACCCTCCAGGAGCTCCCGGTGCCGTCCCTGCCAATGACGCCCTCGTCTGGAAAGCCATCGGGCTGTGTGTCCCATCTGCACCCAACCGGTGCCCCCACCCCAGGGAGACTGTGGATGGGAGCTGGGCCCCCAGCTGGGGACTATGGGGCAGGACGGTTTGTGCGACTTGGGGGTAGGGCTGGGGCCTGTCCTGGTGGGGTGCTCACCCTGACAAAGGGGTTCATGGTCCAGCCTGGCTCGGTGAGACACCCCCCATCACCGCACTGTGCCAGGCACAGGGCGTCCCCATTGGCTGAGCTCCCCCCACTGTCGCAAATGCGGCTTGGGAAGTAAACGGCATTTGCGGTGGTGACAGTGGGGCAAGAGCTGTGCAGCCGGGAGGCCTCGGTCTTGAGCCTTACGCCAACCCCTCGCCTCAGCCCTGGCCAAACTTCCCCTGTGGCCTAACCTTGGTTTGAGAAAGAAACGGCCCTTGTGGCCGTGCTGGTGGCACAAGAGCCGCGGGGCCGGCAGCCTCCAGCCCCTGAGGGACCAGCCTCTGGTAACCTTGTCTGTGGGCCTCCCTCCCAAGTCCCTCATCCTTTCTGTGAGGGCAAAGGGACCTCCCTGCCCCGGGCCCCCTCCTAGGGTGACCAGACAGCAAATATGAAAAATCAGGACGGGGGCGGGGGGGTAATAGATGCCTATATAAGAAAAATCCCCCAAAATTGGGACTGTCCCTATAAAATCGGGACATCTGTTCAACCTACCCCCTCCAGAGGAATCCAGCTGGAACGGTCTTTGGCCTGGGTCAGAACCAGGGAACAAGTGACAGGCGTCTCGCACAGCACGTACCCGTCTGACTCAACCCCAGGATCATAAACAGGAGCTGTTCTATTGGGCCAGGTGCTGATGGGCCGGCTGCTGTCCCAGCTGCCGTGCCAGGGGCTGAGTCGGGGTCTCCTGTGTTACAGGCACAAGCTGATGCCGTTTGGGAGCCAGCCCAGGAAGAGGTTTTCTGGGCAGAGCTGGATGAAGATGTCCTGGCATCCAGCATTGGGGCAGAGATGCCAGGTGCCGGGACCTTGGGAGCTTTATTGGCCTCGGTCGCCCTGCAGAGAATCAGCAACTTCATCACATGTGTAATAAACAGAGTGTGATGGAAACTTCTCATGATACTACCCTGATGGCACCCGCTGCCCTAGGAACCCCTACCCAACTGAACCCCTCCTTCCCCAGGGACCCCCAACCCGACTGCAACCCTCCTGCCCTAGGGACCCCAAACCCAACTGCACCCCTCCTGCCCCAGGGACACCAAACCCGACTGCATCCCTCCTGCCCTAGGGACCCCCAACCCGACTGCACCATCTGCCCTGGAACCAGCAACCCCACTGCACCCTCTGCCTGGGGACACCCAACCCGATAGAACACCTGCCCTGAGACCCCCCCACCCCGATGGTGCCCCTGTCCCGGGACCCCCACCCAACGGTGAGTCCTGCCCATGGACTTCTGCCTCAGGTGCACCTCCTTCCCCAGGACCCCCACCCCAATTTCACCCCCCTGCCTGGAGACACACACCCCCGACTGTGCTCCCTGCTCCAGGAACTCTATCCCCATGCAGACTCTGACCCCTCCCTGGGACCCCCTCCTCAACTGCAGTCTCTTCCCCAGGATACCCCAACCTCACTGTGCACCTGCCCAGGGACCCCCCAACCTCACTGTGCCACCTGCCCCAGGACCCTTATCCCCAATGGGGCCACACCCTCAGGTGGCATCCACCAGGCTCAGGGAGCAGCCCCACATCCGGACCCATAACCCTCTCCCCTGCCCCAGTTCCTCAGGGTTTGATCACTTCCCTTTGCACCAGTGAGGAGGCACTGGGTCTTGTGAGCCATGGTGACAAAGATGGCTGCCTCCTCCCCCTGGGGGGGACAGACTGTGTGGGGCCCACCCAGGGGGCTCCGTCAACCCCCAGATGCCGCAGGATCAGCCCCACACAGCTTGACGGGGAGCAAGGGGGATAGGCTATAATAATGGCTTGAAGCCCAGGGTGACAGAGCCCCCACATTGGCCTCAGCCCGAACCCCCATCCCTGACCCCTTGGGCCCCCATGCAGGTCAGCCCATCCCCGCACTGGCTGGACTCCGGACATCAGTGCAGCCAGGCGGGAGACACTGGGCCAGTCACCCCCAAAGGGCTCGGGGTCAGGCTGAGGCTTCCTCAGCCCCACAGGTCTGTGACTAGCCCATCTGGTGTTGGCAGGGCCCCTGTGGGTGCTGTGGACGGGGGGTTCGGAGGCTGGTATTGCCGTGGGTCCCATGGGGGCTGGATATTGCTAACAGCCCAGAAATCAGAGCAGTGTGAGCCAGTGGGCTTCCCACGTGCCACTGGGACCGATGTACCGGCAAGGGCTTTGGCCACAAGTGGGTCGGTAACCATGCTGCCAGATGGGCCCCAGTACTGGCACTCGTACTACCTGGGGCTGGCTCCAGGACAGCGAGAGGAATGGGGCCACCCCGTCCATCGCTGGCAATTTTAAAACAAAGATTGGATGTTTTTCTGCTCTAGGAATAGTTTGGGGGACATTCCCTGTCCTGTGCTACACAGGGCTCAGCCTAGATCAGCCCAGTCCCTGCTGGCCTCGGAACCTATGACTCTACTTGCAGAGATAGAGGGAAAGCGGCATGGCTGCTCCACAGGAAACGTGACATTTCCGGAATCTGTTGTCAGTCCGAATGCGAATGAAAAGCCGGCGTATCAAACTTGTTTGTAGAATGTTTTCTTGTCACCCACTATGTCTCTAGCTAGTTTGATCTCATTTTGTGCCTCAGCCTTTCTAATCTTGTCCCTGCATTCCTATGTTATTTGTTTATATTCATCCTTTGTAATTTGATCCTTTTGAATTTTGAATCTCTTTTGTAGGATTCTTTTTAGATTTTTAGATCATTCAAGATCTCCTAGTTAAGCCAGGGTGGTCTCTTGCCATACTTCCTATCTTTCCTACGCAGTGGGATAATTTGGTCTTGTGCCCTTAATAAGGTCTCTTTGAAAAATTGCCAACTGTCTTCAGTTGTTTCAAATGTTGTGTTCTGATTTGTATTAGATAGATAGATGGGGTGGATGGGGATAGATAGATAGATAGATAGATAGATAGATAGATAGATACCATAACACTAAAATTCAGATTTCAATATAATATAAAAGTTGAAATGACAAGAATTGAACCCATACATTCAAAATGAAACATTTTCCTCTTCTTAGAAGGAAATGTTTCAATTAATATTTTGTAATAAAGTAACATCTGTAATAAAATGTTTCAGTCTAATATTTACAAAACATTATACTTTAATAAAAAATGAAATATAGATTATATACTATAATAGTAATATTTTGTTTCAGTATGGTAAAATGCTTCATTCTGACCATTTTGAAACATTAAACTACAATATAAAATAAAATAGATAAAATAGATGTACAATAATATAAAAATCCAGATTTCAATATAAAAGTTGAAATGAAAAGAATTGAAACAATAAATTCAAAATGTAACATTTTCCCCTCATCAGAAGGAAACATTTGAATTAATAGTTTGAAGTAAAGTAACATGTTTCATTTGGATAATTAATTAATATTTTGTAATAATGTATAATGTTTCTGTCCAATAATTTCAAAACATTATACTATATTATAAAATAAAATATATGCTATATTCTATAATGTTAATGTTAATGTTAATATTTTGTTGAAGGTAAAATGCTTCTCTCTGATCATTTTGAAACTCTAACTATAAAAATAAAGTATATAAAACAGGAGAGATATACAATGTAATTAAAGTATATAAAACAGGAGAGATATATACCATTAAAATTCACATTGTAATATTACAATGTAATTAAAGTCAAAATGAAATTAACTGAAATGATAAATTCGAATTGAAACGTTTTTCCCTCGTGGGAAGGAAACTTTTCTGCATCATTGCAGTGAATTGAGAACCTCAAAGTGACTTGTTTCCTTTCCCATGTAAAATCTCATCTAAATCAGCACCTTCAAAACAACACATTTTGCCGAACCTGCATTTTCCAATGGAAAACTAATTCGGTCTGCAATTTTACTGACCAGCTCTACCTTCCCTGGCCTGTGATACTTGCCATAAGGTTTAGCTCCATCTGAGGGTCCTAATCTGACCTTCCCCAGAGTTTGGGGGTGTGGAGTTGGGGTTCTGCTTTGGGCCTATTATAGAGACAGTCCCAGGCCACACAGTTACTACCCTAAGGTTTGGGTGTGGGGACTGTCCGTCTGAGACCAAGTGAGCAACAGGTACCAGAGATGATGATTCAGAGCCTGACCAAGGAGAGAGAGAAGATGCTCGATTTGGGGTGGCTGGGCCACCAAACAGTGAAGGAGCAAGAGGGATGATATGGACATATTTGTTTGATAGAGATTTCAGGAAGCTCCGTGGAGCAACCAGATCTGCTGCATACTCAAGACCTGACACTGACAGACTGACTGAGCAGCTAGGCCAGGCCACAGACATACCCAGGATAGACTTTGGCAAAAGATGTTGTGAAGTTTAACATTCTAGTCAAGAGTATAAGCCACAGCAGGTTGTCAGGGCAGGGACCCTGCTGGATAATACCTGACTTTTTTACATCATGCACACAGAGGGTGGCACTGATGACTACTAGGGCCGGCTGGGAATTTTACATGAAGACTTTTTGATAAAAAACTTGATTTTTGAGTATTTTTTTTAATTTTACTTCATTGTGGATGTCTCTGCTTTCTTTAAACATTTTTGATTTTTCATTGGAAAACCAGCAGCCCCAAATTATTTCAGTTTTTGGAAGGTTTCAGCTGATTTTTTTCAGTTTTCAGGTTTCAAAACCTGATATTCCCCTAACCCCCTATTTCCATTATTTCAGTTTGTTGATGAAAAACAGTGGAAATTATTCTAGATTTTCCACAGAGAAAAAAATCCCATTTTCTACACTGCCCCAGAATGTGCCATGTTTAAGCCCTCACTGGTTGCATTAACTTCATCACCTGATGTTGGAATGTGATCACGAGATTGTTCGTTTTCATGGAGGTTTCCAGTATTAATGTGACGGGGTGGAGGGAGGGGACACGGGGACTCCCAGCCCCACTCTCACCAACTAACTGTCCCTGACTCCGCCTGCTCCCCACTGGTTGCCTGACCCACAGCCCTGCCCAGAACCCTTAAACTGTCCAGTGTGAAACTGGGATCTGGACTGAAGGTGCTGCTCTGCGAGCTTCCATCTGCCTGATCCAGCCAGTGGGGGGCTGGCAGGGACCATGCAAACTAGGGTCTGCTCCTTGCATTAGTCACATGTCTTCCTCCTGTTCACCAGCAGATGGCAGCAGGTGGCCAGGTTAATTAATAGAAACTCGAAGCCTCACTCTGCCACTGTTGGGGTTGACTTCAGATTCACCCCAACAAGGCCCAGAATCTGGGGTCAGAACCTGGCCCACTGAGCCCCGCTGCAGTTAAAGGCCTCAGCATTTCTGGGGTGAATAATCTGCAAAAATAAACCAGCTCGGGGCCAGTTTGTAGAGGACAGCAGCGAAGATCTCCCCGTTTAGTGCTGGCATCGTTGTGTGGGAATTTACCGTATACGATTCAGCTGAGCCGCATCCATTCACACCAGCTGGCGACGTGGCCCATTGACCCCTTTTTCTCTTGAGTCTCTTGTGTCGCGATGTAGATCCAAGAATGCTCTTTCAAAGGGGGTGGGCACAGCGTTGTTGGTTGTGGTTTCTCCCTACTAAACAAGAGGTCCTGGGATCATATCCCAGCAATCCCTGCTCTAAGTGTTTTTTTGTCTAACAGAGGGGGTGGGTAATTAACCATCGGAACACTCTGCTGAGGGTCATGGTGGATTCTCCATCACTGGCCATTTTTTAAATCGAGATTGGATGTTTTTCTACCAGCTCTGCTCTAGGAATCGCTGCGGGGCCGTTCTCCGGCCTGTGTGATCCAGGAGGTCCGAGTGGATGATCTCAATGGACCTTTCTGGCCTTGGGACCTATGAATCTCTGGGTTTGTATTCACTGCTGAACTGACCCAGTGATCAGCCCCCGGGTCTGAGTGCCCGGGTGTGACAGTGCCCACTGCAAAGCCACAATGGAGTTGCTGCATCCCAGTGGCACCGCACTAGCCCAGGGGAGGCCTCGGGCTTCAAAGGGAGCCTGCTCTGGCTCCTAGCGCTGGGTTACTCTCTGAACGCTCTCAGAGCGACTTGGGGGAGAACGTCACTGGCCTTTCTGGGCCTATGCTCTGAGCCTGGCAACCCAGAAATGTAACCCAGCTTGGCGTGCTGTCAATCTTCGCCCGCGGCCTCCATTCCAGCCAGCGCCCAGGCATGGAGCCAGCTCTGAGCCATGGCCTGCTCCCGCCTTTGGCATTACTGCAACACCCACCAGCACGAGGAGGCAGACACGGGGAGGGGGAGGTGGGGACGGGCATGCCCACAGCAGCCTGTTGCCCAGAGAAGGTGGCAGCGTGAATGGTTCTGTTGGTGGGGAGGGAGGAGGAAGCACCAAGGTGAATGGTGAGGCTGTGGGAGAACCGAATACACAGGATATTGCTCGGAAGCGTTTCCTTCTTGTAGACTAACTTCTGCTCTGACTTATTGATCTGCTGCAAGTGGCTGAGCCTGTCACAGTCCCCTCCCAGAGCTGGGGGGAGAATCCAGGATTTCTAGGCACCAACACACTCCTGCTGACAAGTGAATATGATGGTAACCCACTGAGAAAACATTGCTCACGTCCTTCTCCTGTGGCTGGTTGAGGAAGGAGCTAATAATTGCTCCTGGAGCTCAGAGAACAATCTGGGAATCTGAGGGATTGAAATCCTGAGTGATCTGGATCATGTAGATAAGAGAGTGAGGCCCCAGTGGGGCATTTTCCATCTGGCTGGGACCCCTCTGCCCTCCCCGGGGGAAAATGAAGGGAAAAGGAGGGAAGATGCTTCGTGTTTGCTCTCTGTGGCTTTCTATCTGGCATAGGTGCCTCAGTCCATGGCAGAGCAGTAAGGGATGATTCTAGGGTGCAGGGGTAGATGGAGCCTGGAGCTGGGTAATTCTAGGGGTGCAGAAGGGAGATGTGGGTCTCATTACTCGTGAAAAACTGGTTGGAAAGCGGAATTCCAATTCCCTCAGAAATTCTGAAATTTCTATTTTTTTTTCAATCCAAATTAGCACTAAAATTTGAAAACTTCCACAGAACAGGAACTACAAAAGTTGTTTTGGAAAAAAATAAAAACCGATTTCGGTTTAACAATATCTAAATATTTCATTTGAATAAGATCCAAATATTTCCATTTCAGCTTTAGTAACTTGACCTTCATGCTTAATATAATGTAATTATAATTAATAAATAGTCCAGATGTTTTCACTTGTATATTATAAACAGAAATATAAGCTAACAAAAGTAAAAAAAAAACATAACTAAATGTTTCAATCTAAATAAATTGTTCTGATAATTTTTCATCAGAAAATTACACAGAATTGATGTATTCCCTTGGAACATTTAGATTTTGTTGAATCAGCCTTTCCCTAAGGAAAACTGTTCTGTCTGAAAAAATTTAACCAGCAGAAGTCATTTGCTTGCTGTACATTCTGTTTGGAATAAATCAGGATCAGGTAACTTGCACCCAGAAGTCTTAAAAGAACTGGCCGAGAGATTTCTCAGCAATTGATGAAAATTTTTAACAAAACTTGGAACCCTGGGGAAGTTCCAAAGGATGGGGGGAAAGCTAACATTGTGTCTGTATTTACAATGGATAAATGGGATGGTCTGGGGAAGTAAAGCCTGGTAACTGACACCAATCCTGGGCACAATCTCTGTGCGCTTCCACTGCCCACTCATATCGATACCAGGGTCCTCCCCTACAAACGCCAGTGGCTCAGTGTGTCCCCCCATTATCTCTGACACTGACCCTGGGCAGAATCATGGAATGATTCATACAGGGCTCTAGGGATACAGAATTAAAGGGAAGAAAAGAGAACTTTCCGAATCAGGTCTTGGGAAAGAAACTCAGAATCCTTCTGGGAGGCGATGAGGTGTTTGGTTGATAAAGGTAGCTGTGCTGACTACCATGGCTCTGCCAGAGGACGACGGGCCAGGAGGTGACAGGAGGCTGGGATGGAAGCTGCCTTTTGGAGAGACACAGCAGCTTTTACTTGGGAATGACAGAGGCCTGGTACATTGACCCCACTACATCGCTCAGAGATATGAAAAATCCACTCCCTTGAGCGACAGTTTTGATGGTTACCCAGAGATTTCAGGGAAATAGAAATAACTTGCTTAACAGCAGGAGTTGGAATTTAGAGGTAAACGTCAGCCACAGGAACACGGAAGTGATAACCACAAATCTGCTTGAATGCGAGGTGGTGGGTATGATAATGAGTTAAAATAGCATGAATTTGTATCACTGTAGCCAGATACGTGCCCCCCAATATAATCAAGGTGAGGATGTTAGAATTGGACATGCAAGGCTGAGTATTAGCATGAATATTTGTGATAGCGCTCAGGCCCTATAGTAAGACAAACCACCTTGAACCCAGCTTCATTCCCACCCCCTGCTCCAGAGGCTGGGGGCTGCAGCAGGAGTGTGGGGGGGATCAACTTAGACGATGAAGGGTCTGCATGGCTAACCCTGGACCCATAGATGACACCTGTGCTCCCCCAAGCCACACAGAGCAAGATTCCCTCCCAGTAGATGGTAGCTAAAGCAAAGGTGCACTGGCCTGGTAGCCAGGAGATCTGCTCCCATGTCTGCTGTCTAGGGCTCAGCACTGCCCATCTTATTGACTTGTTACCTGCACACTCCACCCACCTTTACCCTTCCGTGGGCTCAAGGAGTAACCCGGTTAATTTAAGCAGCAAAGAGTCCTGTGGCACTTTATAGACTAACAGAAGTATTGGAGCATGAGCTTTCATGCTCCGGTTAATTTAGGCACCCCCGCGCTTTCCCAGTTCCTAGGGCTCAGAGTAATTCTCTGCTGGTTTGTGGGGCCTTTTACCAGTGAAAGAGCCTTGCACAGTAATATCCTTAATCTCTATTTATGAACAGTTACCATAAGAGAATACACGGGGAAAGCAGACAATGCTCACCACTCCCAATAAGGCAGATGGACTTTTCCTGGGGGCCAGTCAGTGCCAGGTCATGTGGGGCTCCAGCTGCTGCATTGAGGGCTGGCAGGGTGCTGAGGGCTGGCAGCGCTGATTTTGGGCTGTGTCCTGGAGTTAGCGTCCAAAGAATTTCCTTCCTTTTGGACCCCACTTTATATAGTGAAACTTGAGTCCTGCTTAGCTGTACCTGAACCAATCATTGTAACCTGAAATGCTACAAAATTGTGTTTTTCACCAGTCCTAGCTCATTACAAAACAATTCTTTACCCAATCACACCCTGCCACTGAGAAGCAGGGGGGGTTGGATGGGGGCGGAGGCCAGGCCACACCTGGCTGTTTGGGGAGGCACAGCCTCCCCTAACTGGCCTTCCATGCAATTTTGGAAACCTGATGCGGCCCTCAAGCCAGAAAGTTTGCCTGTCCCTGCTTTAGAGGGAACATCTCTCTGTTTCCTAGCTCATACAATATCAGCATTGGAAGAAGCCTTAGGAGGTCATCTAGTCCAACCCACTGCTCAAAAGGGGAACCATTCCCCAGACAGGTTTTTGCCCCAGCTCCCTAAAGGGCCCCCTTGAGAACTGAACTCACAACTCTGGGTTTAGCAAGCTAATTCTCAAACCACTGAGCTATCCCTCCTCCTTGTGTTGCTGAAAAAGGGTGCAGGCTTTACAGATTAGTGCCCTGTTCTCAGCTAGCTATGAGCCCCCATCCCTACCCAATTCAGCTGTACAAGGCCCCTTCAAGTAGAGGTGGGACTAGAACCCATCTCTCTAACATAGCAGACACAGAGTTTTTCTACAGGGACTGTACCACGTATACATATCATTGCTAGCCTCCCTTTAACCACAATCACAGCCCCCTCCCACAGCTAGGGGGAGAACCAAGGAGCCCCCATCTCCAGTGTTCTTCAGCTCTCCAGCAAATTGCTGTGTATCCTGGGGCCAATTGTGTGTCACGTCCCTCTCTTGGGGTGTCTCCACATAAAAGCTCTGGCTTGCTCCTGGAGCTCAAGCATTAACACTCAGCTTGGTGGAGCTGATGGATCCAAGCTCATCCTGGGCTGATGAGTCAGGGGGGCACCTCTGTCAGTGTCTGATCTTCTTAAAACCACCCTTCACATGTATTTCATTCTCCCAGGGAACAAACATCCCCTGATCCAGGCTGGAGCCCAGAACCAGCCAGTGACAGCACCATGTGTAACCCAGCCCAAGTGTTGTGCACTGCAGCCATTTGCCACTCAGGGCTGGGGGCAAAGCCAGCTGGAGCCCCATGTGCCCTCACTGCCCTTTGCTTTGCCTTCCCTTAGGCATGGGGTGGATGAGCAATACGCCTTCGCCGTCAGCCTGAACCGCACCTATTGCCAGAACCCGTCTGGTCTGGAACAGGGGCTGCCTGAGGATGCGCTGAAGAGCAGGTGCAAAGCCATTAAATAAACAGGCGGCCTGTATGACCTGAAGGAAGGGCCCATTGTGGCTGCACGGATGAACTGCCTGGGTAGGGTGGGGCAACACACCGAGTGGCACCTGCTTTGGAGTCACCGGAAAAGCCCCGTGCAGAAGCTCCTGGCCCAGATCTACAAAGCAGCAGCTGCCTTATCTTCTTCACCCTCAGCTCGCCCTGTGTGGGGACGTGACTGCGGGAGAACGGGCCCTACAACATCCTAAAGATGGTGAACGACACCCTCTGCCGCATCAGCAACGACTACAAGGCCTTCGTCTTCCAGAAGATCTACACGTGGGACTGGAACCATGAGATGCACCGGCACCGGCTGCACGACATGCCCCTGCTGCACTGTGACAACAACGGCTGCACGAACTGCAGAGGGAACAACTCCAACCCAATCGCTGCCCGGTGAGGATGTGAGCTGTGGGGCAGGAGGGAAATCAGGGGAGAGCAGAGGATGCAGGGGCAAGCAGGAGGCACCATTGGGGGGGGTAGCAGGGCAGGGGGCACCATCAGAGGACTGGGGTG
Source organism: Mauremys reevesii (assembly GCF_016161935.1). Lineage (NCBI taxonomy): Eukaryota > Metazoa > Chordata > Testudines > Geoemydidae > Mauremys > Mauremys reevesii. Next base: position 715,662 of record NW_024100782.1, on the reverse strand, counting down.
CTGGTGGGGCAGGAGGGTTGGGGGGGTGACGGGGCAGGGGGCACTGATGGGGGGATGACGGGGTGGGGGGCACTGATGGGGGCATGCAGGATTGGAGGCGGTGGGATATTTCTTCTCGCAGTCCGTCCCCTGCACCGTATGATTAATACCAATAAAGTGTCGAAGCATCCTGGGGCCCTGTGTCTGTCTGTGCGTCTGGTGCCCTCGTCTCTGTCTGTGCCTCTCGGCTTTGCAGGTAGGGCTGCTAACTTTCTATGTGCACAAAACCAAACACTTGCCCCATCCCCTGCCCCTCCCGCCCCTCCTACAAGGCTATGTCCCACCCCTTCTCCGAGGCCTCCTGGCCCCACGCCCTCCATCTCCCCCCCCCCCCCCCCGCTCGCTCTCCCCACCCTCACTCACTCATTTTCACCAGGGTGGCTCAGGGGGCTGGGGTGAGGGGAGGTGAGAGCTCCGGCTCGGGGTGAAGGCTCTGGGGTGGGGGTAGGCATGTGGGGTTCGGAGGGCAGGAGAGGGCTCTGGGCTGGGCAGGGAGTTGGGACGTTGCGGGATGGGAGAGCTCCAGACTCTGGGGTGGGGCCAGGGACAAGAGGTTTGGGGTGAAGGAGGTGGATCTGGGCTGAACTGAGGGGTTTGGAGGGTGGGGAGCCCCAACCCTCCACGAGGGGAATCAGGACTGGAGCAGGGGGTTGGGGCCTGGGAGGGTCTCAGAGGTGCACAGGCACCAGCTGGCGCTTACTTCAAGCAGCTCCTGGAAGCAGCGGCATGTCCCCACTCTGTGCGCTGCCCTGTCCGCAGGCACCGCCCCCGCCGCTCCCATTGGCCAAGGCCCGGGCCCCCACGTTTTGCCTGGTGCTCCCCCTGAGCCCAGACCCCTGGCAGAGTCACCCCCCTTGGGAGCGAGGCCGGGCAGCCTTTGCCAGACACCCAGCTCGCTATGGATGAACCTGGCCATCTGCTGCCATCTGCTGGTGAGGTGGAAGAAGACATGCGACGAGCACAAGGAACAGACCCTAGTTTGCATATTTCCTGCCAGCCCACTGGCAGCGGGGAGACCCAACCCTCAGTGGGAAGGGGCTGAGAGGGGCTCGGGGCAGATCTGCCCTGTACATCCTCCCCTGGGAGCCTGATGACATGGAGGCAACACGCGCTGCCCCACGAGAACTGCTGGGCAAAGTGCCCTGGCTCCAGCACTGAACTAACATCCACCTGCAGTGGGACGTGTAGGTGCCCCGTCACTCCACGGGGACCTGCAGCTCCCTGGCCTGACGGGACGAGGCTCCAGTCAGTGGCTGGAGGCTCTGAGGTGCTGCGCTGGGGATGGGGGACGGGAACAGGGGGCAGGAGAGCCGGTTAGACAGAAACCTGGGCCTGCCCTGGCTTGGTACATGCCTGTTCATTTCATCCACTTCTCCCCTTGAGCCAGATTCACCTGCTTGTTAACCAGGCCGGGATCCGCTGACGTGGACAGGTGGGTGGTAAAGGCCACGGCTAGGGTCTGGTTCCTGTCGCTAAAGCCCAAGCTTCATAAGACAATTCAGAGGAGAAGGAGCAGGTTTCTGTTCTGTGACGGCGGCTCTAATCAAACACAAGAGAAACCCGATAAAACTTTACAACCTGGGCAATGTGCAGGGAAGGGACTGTAGCAATCAGAACGAATTCTATTTAATGGAAAATTACAAGGATCGTTCAATCGCACAAGTAGTGACAGAGGAAGGCTTGTATGTCCCTCCCACCTTCTCATTGCCCACAATGCTGCCCCAAACTTTCATGCCCTTTGCCGATGGACAAGCAAGAACAATCCGTCCCCAGCTCCACCAAACCTGCAGGGAAGGCAGAACCAGCCGTGACCTCTACAGGCACGAGGCTGCTGCCAGTGCATGCAGTGTGTGGCCATGGGACAGGCTGCTGTAACGGAGATATAAGCAGAGGGGTCACTGCCCAGAGGCTGCGTTAGCAGGACAGTTCGGGGCACGTATTGCACAATCACTCACCTCCCAAAGCACTCAGGGAAATTGGCTACGGCCAGGAGCAGCCAGGCCTGCACGGCACCAGCCAATCTGCCCAGTTTCTCCCATGTGAACCAAACCTCACCTCCGTGGAGCAGGCTGACAAGGAACACCTGCCCGTGGGCTGGCTGCCAGCATGGCCAATGCTGGGGACGAGATCAATGAATCCACTGCTAAACACATGAGTCTTTACTTTACAGCTCGTGCCAAAGTGCCAGACTCCCAGGCTGATCATCTGCCTGTGGGGCAGGTCATGGGAGACCGACCACACATCCACACTGGAGGGGAAGGGTTCCACGGACAAAACGTGCGACAAGCACCTGACATGTGTGTGTCAGGGATTCACACCATAATTGCCCCAGTGACAGACTTGTGAAGCACAAAACCTGTTTTCAAGGTGTCTTTTCAGTGTGTGAATTGCATGAAACCAGACCGTGGCAGCACCTAGGACCCAGGTCCTGGACCAGACCCCATTGTGCTAGTTCTGTACAAGCCCAGAAGGAAAATACACTCCGCCCCCACACAGATCAGCAGCAGGGTTTCAATCGCTCAGATCCCCAGCTTGTTCTCTGGGCTCCAGAAGCAATTACTAGCCCCTTCCTCAAGCAGCCACAGAAGAAGGACGTGAGCAATGTTTTCTCAGTGGGGTACCATAATATTCACTTGTCAGCAGGAGTGTTGGTGCCCAGAAATCCTGGATTCTCCCTACAGCTCTGGGAGGGGAGTGTGGCTTAATGGTTAGAAATCTGAGACCCCAACCTGGGTTAGTCACTCTGAAAACAGCCTGGGGCCATACCAGTGGCTTTTGTCATCTCAGAGACCTGGGTCCTGGACATTTTTTGCCATTTTTCCCAAACCACATTTTTATCATCAAATTCAAACCTGGCAGCTTCAAAAACCAGAGGCACAAAATTGACCATGATCACTTTAAAGTACTTTAAAAAAATACGGATGTTCCTAAAAATGGTATCCTTGGAATACCTGGTCTGTTAACTAACCAAGCAGTCATGCCTGCGGGAGGTGCTGGTCCCGCGGCTCGGGTAGACCTCCCGCAGGCATGACTGCGGAGGGTCCGCTGGTCCCACGGCTCCGTTGGACCTCCCGCAGGCATGACTGCGGAAGGTCCGCCGGACCCGCCTGCCACTCTGCCGGCAAAATGCCACCCCACGCACGCGCTTGGCGTGCTGGGGTCTGGAGCCGGCCCTGGCTAGGATGCCTAGGCTCTGCTGTTGTCTTTGGCAGGTCCCCTCCTGTCTGGGTGCCTCAGTTTACTCTTTTCTCAGCTGGGAACTATAACAACATTTCTTTCTGTTCCAAAAGCTGGGAAATTAAATAGCAAAAAGCTTTGTTAACACACAGTTAATGTTGCCCAGCAATGGCTCGTGCTCTTCCAGGACATCAAATTCAGCAAAACTGGTGAGCACCAGACAGCATGGAGGGAAGGGAAGCGCCCACGCCACCTAAGCTCTGCCCTCTGGCAGCCATGCCCCAATGATCCTGCGCCATGTCCTTGAGCAGCAGCTCCCTGCACTCAAACCCTTCACCTGCGCCGCAGAAAGACAATCACAGCTACTGACCGTGACAGCTCCTTCCGCCCTGTGCAGCCCTTCACCCTTGGGCACACGAGATCATCACTCTACGTTCACTTACCCATCATTTAACTCACTGGCAGCCCTCCTCTCCCTCCTCACCGCTGAGGTGTCCCCAAGGCAAGGAGCCCCTGCATCTGGCTAGCGACACAGCCAACCCCACTGGGTCCCCAACTTCTTTGCCATTTAATTATTATGCATTGGGGCTGGAGGAATTGCTGCACTGGGTGGCGGGGGAGGGAAGCCATGACCCCTTGAGTGGGTTAGTCGAGATGGTGCTAGAGTAGGAGGCTGGCAACCTGCATTCTAATCTCTTCACTGAACTTTAGCAAGGTTGCGCCTCAGTTTCCTCATATATCAAATCTGTTGTTTACCCTCCCTATGTAAAGGCCTTAAATGAGTGGAGGGGAGGTCTATGTACATTCAGAGAGGCCAGCTGTGTGAGGTAACCTCTTCAATTGACCCAGCTTCTGCTGGTGAGAGACACAAGCAATTGGGAACTGTGTAAACACCAAAGCATGTCTCTCTCACCAGCACAGGCTGGTCCAATAAAATACGTTACCTCCCCCAAATCATCTCTTCAGTACCCCAGAACCGACATGGCTATGACATCGCTACAGTGAGAAGGTTTTACTCTCCGCTTCCCCTATTCTCCATTTTGCGGGTGGTGCAGAGGCAGCTGCCTCACCTATTGAGCTGCGTTCGGGTGCCCGAGCCGCACACCCATTCATTAGCTATTGCCCATGCTCTGTGCTTCACTCCCCCAGCCCTGCACAGGGACCCTGTATCTGCCCCTTGGACGCTCTCTGCAGCTGCGTTTGTGACAGGCTTAGCTACTTGCAGCAGATCAATAAATCAGAGCAGAAGTTAGTCCACAAAAAGGAAAAGCTTCTGAGTGATTCCCCTGTGTGCTCGGTTCTCCCCCCTCCCCAACCCAGGGGAGCAGTGAGACAGGGATCCTGGGGGACCCAGCCTGGGGATACTCAGGGGGAAGGCGTTACCTGGGGCTGCCACGCACAGGGCCAGGGTGACCGAGCCCCAAGCCAGGAGCCTCTCACTGGACGGCATCTCCCTGGCTTACGCTGGGTGTCCCTCGGAGTCGCTCTCCCCTTATGGAGTTGCCAGGTGGGCCACCCCCCAGAGCCACCTGCTAACAAGGAGGTTTTACATCTGCCCGGCTGCACATTGTTTCTGTTCCATCCACCCGGATGTGTGGGGAGAGGAAAATCCTCTTCACCCAGCCCAGAGGCTGGTGCCTCTGCCTTTGGTAAACTGCCCCACTCCAGGTGTGCCCCACTGACCGACTCAGCCATAGCTGCTGGCTCAATTATTTCTACAACTTGTTTTACGTAGCTTATCTCTTACCTTGTCCTTTACTGCGGGGCCCACTCAGCCCAAGTGAGGCCTACATGGGCCAGGTCTAAATGACACACACACAGCACTCAGATACACTAACACGCAGCCATGCAGAAAAGCAAATAAACATGCTCACACAATAAATGCCATGAACCACACACTGACCCAAAAACGTGCACATGCTGAGTGGCTAAAGAAGAAAACAGCTCAGTTTGGATTATGTGCCTGGAGTTGTGTAATTGGGGTGGTACCAGAAAACTGAAAATAGGAGCAGGGATTAGAGCTCCTGGCTCTATCCCATGTCTGGGAGGGAAGTGGGGTCCAGGAGCCAGGACTTCTGGGATCTATGCCTATCTCTGGGAGGGGTCCTGTGGGTTAGAGCAGAGGGGTCTGGGTGGGGAATAATCTTCATGGGTTTGATGGAGGGGGGGCTGGGAGCCAGGGCTGCTAAGCTCTATGGGTGGGGAGTGATGTTTAAGAGGTTAGGAGAAGAGAGGTAGGAGTTAGGAATCCTGGGTTCTATTCCTGCTCCTGGGAGGAGTGTGTGGTATAATGGATAGGACTTTAGCTCACAAGTCCATGGTTGTAATTCAACCTATGCCACTGGTTCTTGGTGTGAGATTGGGCAAGTTACTATCTGTCTCTGTGCCACAGATTTTAATCTAGAAAATAGAGTATGTACCAAGCAACCTCATCTGAGAATTAGTAGGTCAAATTTCTGCAAGGTTTTATAATTGGTTAATAGTTCTGTAGGGATAGAGGTGAGATTGTTATTAATTTTTAAGCACACACACCTATATTTGGATTGTTTCATTACTGATCATATATTTAAAATCACAACGCTTTTCAAGCTACGCTTATGTCTTAAATAAACAATCTGTCTATAAACACAGGATCTTTCATGTAGGATGTTGTCAGGGTTTCTAAGTAAAAATAGTGTCATTTATCATTTTTTCAGTTAAGTAATTCAGTGTAAACTGTTTGTTTACATGGCATTTGGCATTCATTTTCAGAAACAAATATAAAGGAGGGTTTATACCTGAAACCTTCCCTAGACAGGAAAGTATTTGGCTTCAAAATTCTCTTATACAGATGTATTTGCATTTGTGGAATCACATTTTGAAGTCTAACCCCTCATCAGCATACCAGTCTCTAAATTGCATCCAGTTCTAACATGGATTTGATTCCATCCCCCAGTGATTGAAGGAGCTGACTGAGTGGGAGTTAACACCCCATTGAAGTGGATTAATCAGCAGTTCAGTTTCACAGTCCTTTGATGAAGCTGGATAGAGACAGAGCTATTGTTCCCCTCCAGGCAAAGAAGAGCATTTGACAACTGCCTCTGGTGATTCAAGACCCCAGGGGAGCTGGAACAAAGACACTTTAGACCTGGTTTGCTCACAGATTTTGTGCCAGTACAGGTAGGAAGCTAATGTTCAGCTGCCATCCTCACCCCAGAGATCCCCAGGAACTATATGCAAAAAACAAAACACAGCCATGTGCTCATACAAAATACACAGTGAAACAAACATAGAATCATGCAGTCCCACTTGTAGAAACACAGAGTAACATAACTCACTTATATATGCAATCAGAGAAACACACAGCCCACAAACACAGGCTCACACAGTCACTGTCCAAAGAGTACACAGGCTTTCACATGCAAATACAAAGTACCAAGAGAGGCACTCACACAGTCTATATCCAACCAACAGCATCCAAACATGTACTTTTGAGTCTCTAAATAAGAATGGGCTGCCCTGTTTTGATATTGTTCCTCGAGCAAAATTCACCCCATGAAACTAGAATCACAGAACTGGAAGGGACCTCATGAGAGCATCTAGTCCAGTCCCCTACACTCAAGGTGGGACTGAGTATTACCTAGACCATCCCTGACAGGTGTTTGTCTAACCTGTTCTTAAAAATCTTCAATGATGGAGATTTCACAACCTCCCTAGGCAATTTATTCCAGTTCTTAGCAACCCTGACAGATTAGGAAGTTTTTCCTAATCTCCAACCTAAACCTAAACAGAGCATATTTGATTAGTTCTCTCTTGTATTTTGTAAGTTTCCTCCCTGTCTGCCAAATCTCCTTCCACATGAGCTTAGGCCATAGCTTGTGACTCAATTATTGCTTGAACTTGTTTTTACACCGCTTATCTCTTCCCTTGTTCTTGACTGCTGGGCCCATTCAGACCAAGTGAGGCTGACATGGGCCAGGTCTAAAAGATACACACAGAGAATTCACATACACTAACACAGAACCATGCAGAAATGCAGAAAAGCAAATAAACTTGCTCACACACTAAACACCATGAGCCACACACTGACACAGAAACAGGCACTCGCTGAGTGGCTAAACAAGAAAACAAAGCTCACTTTGGATTCTGTTTCTTGAACTGTGTAATTGGGGTGGTACCAGGAGACTGGAAGTAAGAATGGGTATTAGGACTCCTAGGTTCTATCCAAGCTCTGGGAAGGAAATGGAGTCTAGTGGTCAGACTGAGGTGCCTGGGAGACAGGGCTGCCCGTGGGGCAAGTGGGAAAATTTGCCCTAGGGTCCCCCATGAGAATATAGTATTGCAACTTTTTTTAATGGAAGGGGTCCCCACAATTGCTTTGCCCCAGGCCCTCTGAATCCTCTGGGCAGCCCTGCTGGGAGATAGGACTCCTGGTGTCTGTTCCGTATCTCTTGGTGCAGTGTGGGTTACAGTAGAGGGAGCTCTATGGGTTGGGCTTAGGTTCTATCAGTGGTTCTGGGAGCACAGTTTTCCATGTGGAAAATAGAGGGATGATGACTAGACTTGGTAGAATTTGATTTTTAATTTGTATAATTTTGATGGAGATTGATTTTTAAGCTTCTTTTTAATCAATATTTATTTATTTAAATTTTCCAGTGGTGGGAAATTATGGGAGCAGTGAAGAACAGGAGGTCAGACAATAACTTCAGGGCTGAAGCTGATCTCTTTCTATTAGAGACCAAACTGAGAGTTAATGTCAGAGGTAGATTATCCTCTATCTGCTAATAGATGGTTCCTACATCTTTCTCTGCAGCACCAGGGGCTGGTCCCTGTCATAGACAGGATCATGGACTATATGTACCTAGAGTCTGGTCCAGTCTGGCAATGCCTATGATCTTGTGCCTGTTAGTCTAAGGGGTGTGGGAGTGAACTCTTTGTTATTGAAAGTGGTTAGGTGCTTCTGGAACCAGAAATATGGTATTTAATTAGGCTGGTACTAGGAGACCGAACACATGAACGGACATCAGGACTCCTGGGTTCTATCCCTGGCTCTTGGAGGACAGTGGAGGCTAAGGGTTAAAGTGGGAGTGTGGAGAGTCAACCCTACTACATTCTATTGCCATCTCTGGTGGAGGAGTGGGGCTTAGTGGGTTAGAAAATTAAGGGATGGAAATCAGAACTCCTGGGTTCTATTCCTAGCTGAGGGAAGAGGGGTCTAGTAAGTTAAAGCATAGGACTAGGAATCAGGATTCCAGTTTGGCCACTCACTCTTTCTATGACCCTGGGCAAGTTACTTTCCTTCTCTGGGCCAGAATTTTCCATCTGGAAAATAGAGGGAAAATATAATATGTATAGAGACAACTCACATGGAATTAATAGGCAGGACTGATTTTTGCAAAGTTTAATAATTGGTAATATTTCTGTAGGCTTAGTGGAGTGAGATGTTCAAAGCAAGATTTTATAACTTTATTATTTTTAACATGCACACACACAATTTTATTATGATGGTTTCACTCATTGAACTTGTATTTAAAATTCACAAGGATTTTCAATTTATGTATATGTCATAAATAAACAACCTATTATAAATACAGGATCATGAGCTGGATATCAGTCAACAGTGTGCCCTTGTTGCCAAGAAGGCTAACGGCATTTTGGGCTGTATAAGTAGGGGCATTGCCAGCAGATCGAGGGATGTGATCATTCCCCTCTATTCGACATTGGTGAGCCTCATCTGGAGTACTGTGTCCGGTTTTGGGCCCCACACTACAAGAAGGATGTGGAAAAATTGGAAAGAGTGCAGAAATGGGCAACAAAAATGATCAGGGGGATAGAGCACATGACTTATGAGGAGAGGCTGAGAGAACTGGGATTGTTTAGTCTGCAGAAGAGAAGAATGAGGGGGGATTTGAAGCTGCTTTCAACTACCTGAAAGGGGGTTCCAAAGAGGATGGATCTAGACTGTTCTCAGTGGTACCTGATGTCAGAACAAGGAGTAATGGTCTCAAGTTGCAGTGGGGGAGGTTTAGGTTGGATATTAGGAAAAACTTTTTCACTAGGAGAGTGGTGAAGCACTGGAATGGGTTACCTAGGGAGGTGGTGGAATCTCCTTCTTTAGAGGTTTTTAAGGACAGGCTTGACAAAGCCCTGGCTGGGATGATTTAGTTGGGAATTGGTCCTACTTTGAGCATGGTGTTGGACTAGATGACCGCCTGAGGTCCCTTCCAACCCTGATATTCTATGATTCTATGATCTGTCACATAGAAATTTGTCTCTATTTCTTTTTAAGTAAAAGTAGTGACATTTATCTTTATTTAGAAAAGTGAGTAAGTGAAAACTGCTGGTTATTTGGCATTTGGCTTTAGCCTTCACACACACACACATTCAGAAACAGGAAAGACTTTGGCTCAGAATTGTGCTGTTCAAATGGGTTCATCCCCATGGCATCAAATTTTGGAATCTTAACCTCTTTGGCCTACCTCAGTCTCTAAATTACATCCAATTCTAAAATGGATTTGAGTACATCCTCCAGCGACTGAAGGAGTTGACTGAGGGAGTTAACACCCCATTGAAGTGGATTAATCAGTTTCACACTACATTGATATGACCACATAGAGACAGAGCTATTGTTCCCCTCCAGGCAATGAAGAGCTTTTGGCAACTGCCTCTGGTGATTAACGACCCCAGGGGAGTTAGAGAAGGCTAGTCTGCTCACAAATTTTGTACTTGTACAGATAGGAAGCTGATGTCAGGCTGCCATCCTCACTCCAGAGATCCCCAGGAACTATATCTAAACATCAGAGGGGTAGCCGTGTTAGTTTGGACTGTATATCTAAACAGTCACACACCACTGTGTGCTTTTACACACATATGCAGTCAAACACACATAGACTCATGCTCTCCCTCATGTAGAAACACAGAGTAATGCAAATTCATTTATATATGCAATCAAAGAATCACACCACCCACAAACAGAGGCTCACACAATCAATGTCCAAAGAGTACATGAGCTGTCATGAACAAACACATAATACACAAAGAGACATTCACATGCTCAATATCCAACCAACAGCATCCAAACACTCAGATACAAACACACAAACATGTACTCTTGAGTGTCTAAATCAGAAAGGACTGCCCTGTTTCAATACTGTTCCTGGAGCAAAATTCACCCCATGAAACTAGAATCACAGAATCATATGACATGAAGGGATCTCACGAGGTCATCTAGTCTAGTTCCCTGAACTCAAGGCAGGACTAAGTATTATCTAGACCATCCCTAACAGGTGTTTGTCTAACCTGTTCTTTAAAAATTCCAATGACGGAGATTCCACTACCTATCTAGGCAATTTACTCCAGTGGTTAACAACCCTGAGAGTTAGGAAGTTTTTCCTAATGTCCAATCTAAACCACCCTTGCTGCGATTTAAGCCCATTAATTTGTGTCCTATCCTCAGAGGTTAACAAAAACAATTGACTTGACTTCTCCTGGTAACAACCTTCTATTTATTTGAAAACTCTTTTCATGTCCCCTCTCAGTCTCCTCTTCTCCACACTAAAGAAACCCAATTTTTTCAACCTTCCCCCCACAGGGTGTTTTCTAGACCTTTAATGCTGTTCTCTGGACATTCTCCAATTTGTCCACATCTTTCCTGAAATGTGGCATCCAGAACTGGACACAATACTTCAGTTGAGGCCTAATCAGTGTGGAGTAGAGCTGAAGAATTACTTCTAGTTTTTGCTTACAACACTTCTGCTAATATATCCCAGAATAAAGTTTCCTTTTTTTGCAACTGTGTTAAACTGTTGACTCATATTCAGCTTGTGATCCACTATGACCCCCAGATCCTTTTCCGCAGTACTCCTTCCCAAGCAGTCATTTCCCATGTTCTAGGTGTAGAACTGATTGTTCTTTCCTAAATGGAGTACTTTGAATGTGTCCGTATTGAATTTCATCCTATTTACATCAGAGGAGTTCTCAAGTTTTTCTAGATGATTTAGAATTTTAATCCTATTCTCCAAAGTTCTTGCGAATCCTCCCAGCTTGGTATCACCCGATAACTATATAAGTGTACTCTCTAGGACCATTATCTAAATTGTTGATGAAAATATTGACCAGAACCGGGCCCAGAGTTGATCCTTGTGGGATCTAAAGTAATTTAAAATCACACCTGTAATTAAATAGGTGGATCTTTGTGTATAGGCTGTTGGAATTTCTTTCAAGCTCTTAGCCTCGTGGATCCCAAGAACTCAGCTCTTATTCAGACTCGTCACTCAAGTTTCTTTATTGGTGTATATTAGCACTTGCACAGAACTGGTCAGACTCATGTGTAGGGGATGGGTGAGGGGTATAGCATAAATTCAAAGAATACTGGTTGTTTTATATACAAATGTGACCCTGTGCATGAGTCTTCCAATCTATGACATTTCATGCACTTTAGGAGTGCTCAGGTTATTTTAGACCCGGTTCCTGTTTGTACCATGCTCTGTTGATGTGCCACAAGTACAGAACATATTTGGTTAGTTCCCTCCTTGTATTTTGTTAGTTTCCTCCCTGTCTTCTAAGTCTCCTTCCACACGATCTTAGCCATAGCTGCTGAACCAATTATTGCTTGAACTTGTTTTTACACAGCTTATCTCTTGCCTTGTCCTTTACTGCTGGGCCCACTCAGAGCAAGTGAGGCCTACATGGGCCAGGTCTAAAAGACACACAGACACACAGCTCTCAGATACACTAACACACAACCATGCACAAAAGCAGAAAAGCAAATATGCATGCTTACACATTAAACACCATGAACCACACAGTGACCCAGAAACATGCACTTGCCGAGTGGCTAAATGCAAAAACAAGCTCCGTTTGGATTCTGTTCCTAGAGCTGTGTAATTGGGGTGCTACCACAAGGCTGAAAATAAGACCAGGTATTAGAACTCCTGGTTCTATCCCAGCTCTGGGAGGGAAGTGGGATCTAGTGGTTAGAATGACAGGGCCTGAGGGCCATGACTTCTGGGTTATATACCTATTTCTAGATGGGATGTGGGGTCTTGTGTGTTAGCAGAGAGGGGTTTGGGAGCCAGGGATTGCATTGTATCAGTGGTTGTGGGAGGGCAGTAGGCTCTACTTTTTAGATGGAGGGGGGTTAGGAGCCAGGGCTCCTGAGTTTTATTCTTGGCTCTGGGTGAGGAGTGGTGTTTAATGGGTTAGAGTAAAAGGGCTGTGAGTTAGGAATCCTCGGCTCTGTTTCAGGTTCTGGGAGGAGTGTGTGGTATAGAGAATTCTACTTGAATCATGACTCCAAGGTTATAATTCAAGTTATGCCACTGATTCTTTGGGTGACCTTGGGCAAGTTACTTTCCTTCTCTGGGCGACAGTTTTCCATCTGGAAAATAGAGGGCTAATAATGTGCACAGAGCAACCTCATAAATAATTAATAGGTTAGATTTCAGCAAAGTTTTATAATTGGTAATATTTCTGTGGGGTTAGTGGGGTGAGATGTTCAGAGGAATATTTTAAAATATTGTTAGTATTTTTAACACATACGAACATGCTCACCACCACCACCACCCCACACACAGTTTTATTGCTGAACTTGTATTTAAAATCCACAAGGATTTGCAATTTATGTTTATATCATAAATAAACAACCTCTTATAAATATGGGATCTGTCATGTGGGATGTTGTCTGTATATCTTTTAAAGTAAAAATACTGTCATTTATCATTTTTTAGAAAAAGAAGTCAGTGAAACTGCTGGTTATTTGGCATTTGGATAGCACCTTCATGCATACATATTCAAAAGTATTTCTACATGAAACCTCCCATACATAGGAAAGACTTTGGCTCATAATTTTGCTGTTCGGGTGGGTTGGTCCCTGTGGCATCACATTTTGGAATCTTAACATCTTTTACCCAGCCCAGTCTCTAAATTGCATCCAATTCTAACATGAATTTGAGTCCATCCCCCAGTGACTGAAGGAGCTAGCTGAGAGGGAGTTAACACCCCATTGAAGTGGATTATTCATCAGTTCAGTTTCACACTCCTTTGATCTGGCTGGAGAGAGATTGTTCCCCTGCAGGCACTGAAGAGGATTTGGCAACTGCCTCTGGTGATTAAAGACCCCAGGGGAGCTGACACAGAGAAGGATAGACTACTCACAGATTTTATACCAGTACAGACATTAAGCTGATGTCAGGCTGCCATCCTCACCCCAAAGGTCCCCAGAAACTATATCTAAACAACCACACACAACTGTGCACTCATACATAAATATGCAGTCACACACAGAATCATGCACTCCTACATGTAGAAACACAGAGTAACACAAACACGCTTATATCATCAATCAAAGAAACACATAGCCCACAAACACAGGCTCACACAGTTAATGTCCAAAGAGTACAAAGGCTCTCATATACAAACACACAATACACAGAGAGGCAATGACACACTCAATATCCAAAACAGCATCCAAACACTCAGATACAAACACACAAACATGTACTGTTGAGTGGCTGAATAAGAAAAGTCTGCCCTGTTTGCATACTGTTCCTGGAGCAAATTTCACCCTGTGAAACTAGAATTATAGAACTATAGGATTGGAGGGGACTTCAAGATATCATCTAGTCCAGTTCCCTCCACTCAAGGGGGGACTAAGGCTATGGCTACACTTGCACTTCAAAGTGCTGCCGCGGCAGCGCTTTGAAGCGCTAAGTGTAGTCAAAGCGCCAGCGTTGGGAGAGAGCTCTCCCAGTGCTGTCCATACTCCACCTCCCTGTGGGGAATAACGTACAGCGCTGGAAGCCGCGCTCCCAGCGCTGGGGCTTTGACCACACTGGCGCTTTGCAGCGCTGCAATTTGCAGCGCTGGAGAGGGTGTGTTTTCACACCCTGCTGCAGCGCTGCAAATTTGCAAGTGTAGCCATAGCCTCAGTATTATCTAGACCAGTGGGTCTCAAACTTTTGTACAGTGTGACCCCTTTCACACAACAAGCCTCTGTGTGTGACACCCCCTTTTTATATTTAACACTTATAAATGCTGGAGGTGATGCAGGGTTTGGGGTTGAGGCTGACAGCTCATGACCTCATGTAATAACCTCATGAACCCCCTGAGGGGTCACGATTCCTAATTTGAGAAACCCTGATCTAGACCATCCCTGACAAGCGTTTGTTTAACCTGAGTTTAAAAATCTCCAATGACGGAGATTCCACAACCTCCCTAGGCAATTTATTCCAGTGCTTCAAAACCCTGACAGTTAGGAAGTTTTTCCTAATGTCCAATCTAAACCTAAACAGAGCACATATGGTTAGTTCCCTCCTTGTAATTTGTTAGTTTTCTCCCTGTCTTCTAAGTCTTGTTCCACATGATCTTTGCCATAGCTGCTGAACCAATTATTTCTTCAACTTGTTTTTACATAGCTTCTCTCTTGCCTTGTCCTTTACTGCTGGGCCCACTCAGTTCAAGTGAGGCCTACATGGGATAGGTCTAAAAGACACACACACAGCACTCAGATAAACTAACACAAACCATGCATAAAAGCAGAAAAGCAAATAAACGTGCTCACACACTAAACACCATGAACCACACACCGACCCAGAAACCGGCACTCACTGTGGCTAAAGAAGAAAACACAGCTTGGTTTGGATTCTGTTCCTAGATCTGTGTATTTGGGGTGATACCAGGAGACTGAAAATAGGAGCTGGCATTATGACTCCTAGGTTCTATCCCAGCTTTGGAAGGGAAGTGGGGTCTAGTGGTTAGATTGAGGTATCCGGGAACCAAGACTTCTCGGTTCTATGCCTATCTCTGGGTGGGGTCCTGTGGGTTAGAGCAGAGAAGTCTGGGCACCTGGACTTGCATTGTATCACTGGCTTTGGGAGGGGGTTAGGCTCTACTAGTTAGATGGAAGAGGGCTGAGAATGAGGGCTCCAAAGTTCTATCACCAGCTTTGCGGTGGAGTGATGTTTAATGGGTTAGACTGAAATGGCTGGGAGTTAAGAATCCTGTGTTCTATTCCTGGTTCTGGGAGGAACATGCAGTGTAATGGATAGGACTTTGGATCACAACTCCATGGTTATAATTCAAGCTATGCCACTGGCTCTTTGTGTGAGCTTGGGCTCACACAAAGGAGGGTTTCTACCTGAAACCTTCCCTAGACAGGAAAGTATTTGGCTTCAGAATTCTGTTATACAGGTGTATTTGCATTTGTGGAATCACATTTTGAAGTCTAACCCCTCATCTGCATACCAGTCTCTAAATTGCATCTAGTTCTAACATGGATTTGATTCCATCCCCCAGTGATTGAAGAAGCTGACTGAGTGGGAGTTAACACCCCATTGAAGTGGATTAATCAGCAGTTCAGTTTCATAGTCCTTTCATGAGGCTGGATAAGGAGAGAGCTATTGTTCCCCTGCAAGCAAAAAAGAGCATTTGGCAACTCCCTCAGGTGATTAAAGACCCAAGGGAGCTGGAACACAGACACTCATTAGGCCTGGTTTGCTCACAGATTTTGTGCCAGTACAGGTAGGAAGCTGATGTTCAGCTGCCATCCTCACCCCAGAGATCCCCAGGAACTGTATACAAACAACAACACACAGTCATGCATTCATACACAAATACACAGTGAAACAAACATAGAATCATGCAGTCCCACTTGTAGAAACACATAGAAACACACAATACACAGAGATGCACTCACACACACTATATCCAACCAACAGCATCCAAGCACTCAGATACAAACACACAATCATGCATTCTTGAGTGTCTAAATAAGAAAGTATCAGAGGGGTAGCCGTGTTAGTCTGGATCTGTAAAAGCAACAAAGAATCCTGTGGCACCTTATAGACTAACAGACGTTTTGCAGCATGAGCTTTCGTGGGTGAATACCCACTTCTTCGGATGCAAGAGTGCATCCGAAGAAGTGGGTATTCACCCACGAAAGCTCATGCTGCAAAACGTCTGCTAGTCTATAAGGTGCCACAGGATTCTTTGTTGCTTAAATAAGAAAGGGCTGCCCTGTTTTGATATTGTTCCTTGAGCAAAATTCACCCCATGAAACTAGAATCACAGGACTGGAAGGGATATCACAAGGTCATCTAGTTCAGTCCCCTACACTCATGGCATGATTAAGTATTATCTAGACCATCCATGACAGGTGCTTGTTCTTAAAAATCTTCAATGATGGAGATTCCACAACCTCCATAAGCAATTTATTCCAGTTCTTAATGACCCTGAAAGTTAGGAAGTTTTTCCTAATGTCCAATCTAAATCTAAACAGAGAATATTTGATTAGTTCCCTCCTGTATTTTGTAAGTTTCCTCCCTGTCTGCTAAATCTCCTTCCACATGATCTTAGCCATAGCTTGTGACCCAATTATTGCTTGAACTTGTTTTTACACCGGTTATCTCTTCCCTTGTTCTTGGCTGCTGGGCCCATTCAGACCAAGTGAGGCCTACATGGGCCAAGTCTAAATGATACACACAGAGAATTCACATACACTAACACAGAACCATGCAGAAAAGCAGAAAAGCAAATAAACTTGCTCACACACTACACACCATGAACCACACACTGACACAGAAACAGGCACTCGCTGAGTGGCTAACCAAGAAAACAAAGCTCGGTTTGGATTCTGTTTCTGGAGATGTTTAACTGGGATGGTACCAGGAGACTGGAAATAAGAGCAGGTATTAGGACTCCTGGGTTCTATCCAAGCTCTGGGAAGGAAGTGGGGTCTAGTGCTCAGATTGAGGTGTCTGGGAGTTAGGACTCTTGGGCTCTATTCTGTATCTGTTGGTGGAGTGTGGGTTGTAGGAGAGGGGACTCTATGGCATGGGCTTAGGTTCTATCACTGGTTCTGGGAGGGAAATAGGCCCTACTGGTTAGATAGAGGCAGCTGGGAGCTAGAGCTTCTGGGTTTAGAGTGGTTTTTAGTTGGTTAGAAGGGGAGTTAGGAATCCTGTGTTCTATTCTGGTTCCAGTAGAAATTTGGGGTGTACAGGATAGGAATTGGGTCACAGCTCCAAGTTATAACTCAAGCTATATCACTGGCTTTTTGTGAGACTTTGGGCAAGTTACTTTTCTTCTCTGAGGCACAGTTTTCTACATGGAAAATAGGGAGTTAATATGTACAGAGCAACCTGATCTGAGAATTAATTGGTCATATTTCTGCAAGGTTTAATAATACATTGATATTTCTATAGGGATAGTAGTGAGATGTTAAGAGGAAGCTTTTCAAACTTTGATGTTACTTTTGAAACTCACACACCTATATTTTGATTGTTTCATTTTTTAACTTGTATCTTAAATCATAACGATTTTGAAGTTACCTTTATATCATAAATAATCAAACTGTCTATAAATACAAGATCTGTCATATAGCATGTTGAGTTTGTTTCTTTTTAAGTAAAAAATAGTGTCAGTTATTTTTTAGTAAAGTAAGTCAGTGAAAACAGTTGGGTTTTTTGGAAGTTGGCTTTCATCTTGAGAAACAAATATAAAGGAGCGTTTCTACCTGAAAGTTTCAATAGACAACAAAGTCTTTGCTTAAAAATTGTGTTATTAAGATGGGTTTGTATTTGTGGCATCACATTTTGGAGTCTTAACCCCTCTTCCCCATTCCAGTCTCTAAATTGCATCAAATTTTAACAAGGATTTGAGTCCAACCCCCAGTGATTGAAGAAGCTGAAGGAGAGGGAGTTAACACCCATTGAGGTGGATTAATCAGCAGTTCAGTTTCACACTCCTTTGACACGTCTGGATAGAGCTATTATTACTGTCCATGCTAAGAGCATTTGGCAACTGCCTGTGGTGATTAGAGACCCCTGGGGCATTAGAAAAGACACACTCTTTAGGCTTGGTATACTCACACACAACCATATGATCCAAATAACTACAACCAACCATATGCTCCTACACAAATACACAGTCAAACACACTCAGAGACGTATGTACTCCCACATGTAGAAACACAGGCCTGCTTCCTAAGTAAGGAAATTGACTGGCAGAACATAAAATGTTGTTATAAGGAGGAGGGAGAAAAATTGTTCTTAACCTCTTAGGATAGTACAAGAAGCAATGGGCTTAAATTGCAGCAAGGATAGTTTAGGTTGGACATTAGGAAACACTTCCTAACAATCAGGGTTGTAAAGCAAAGGAATACATTGCCTAGGGTAGTTGTGGAATCTGCATCACTGGAGATTTTTAATTGCAGGTTGGACAAACACCTGTCAGGGATGCTCTAGATAATACTTAGTGCTGCCATGAGGCAGGGGACTGGACTAGATGACCTCTCAAGGTCCCTTCCAGTCCTATGATTCTATAACTATAGTGGTAATATAACATGGTTATGGCTCAATGGGACCAGGTCCAGAATTACTCACTATATAGCTATGATGTCATAACAGCCCAAGTGGACCCTCTATTCTGGAACAAAAGTGAAGCAGAGTAATTATTTCAGAATGAAGTCCTCTTATACAGGAATAGTGTGTCCATGTGAGGAGTTACACTAGCATAATAATTATTCTGCTTTAGTTCTGCTGGTCAATTTTCCTTTTTAGACAGGCCCTTAGACTCCTTAGGCCTGGTCTACACTGCAGAATTAGGTCAATACAAGGCAGCTTATGTTGACCTAACTATGGAAGTGTCTACACTTAAATTTTGCTCCTGCTGATGTAACTGCATGGCTACACCAACTTAATAACCCTTCCTCCACAAGAGGTGTAGAGTCATGCTTGATCCAGTTAGGTTGACTCAGTGTCAGTGCAGACACTGAATTACTTATGTTGACTGTTACTGGCTTTCAGGAGCCTTCCCACAATGTCCCACACTGACAGTACAATTGATGCAAGAGTTTTGGTCCCCCCACTAGAGAAGGGATATGGACAAATTGGAGAGAGTCCAGTGGAGGGAAGCAAAAATTATTAGGGGGCTCGGGCACATGACTTACGAGGAGAGGCTGAGGGAACTGGGGTTATTTAGTCTGCAGAAGAGAAGAGTGAGGGGGGATTTGATAGCATCCTTCAACTACCTGAAGGGGGGTTACAAAGAGGATGGAGCTCGGCTGTTCTCAGTGGTGGCAGATGACAGAACAAGGAGTAATGGTATCAAGTTGCAGTGGGGGAGGTCTATGTTAGATATTAGGAAAAACTATTTCACTAGGAGGGTGGTGAAGCACTGGAATGGGTTACCTAGAAGGTGGTGGAATCTCCATCCTTCGAGGTTTTTAAGGCCCAGCTTGACAAAGCCCTGGCTGGAATGATTTAGTTGGTGTTGGTCCTCCTTCAAGCAGGGGGTAGGACTAGATGACCTCCTGAGGTCTCTTCCAACCCTAATATTCTATGATTCTAAGAGCCTCTGGTGAGGACGCACATCGCTGACATAAGAAGCAAAGTGTGGACCTACACAAATGATGTAATTACTGTGGCGAATGTATGCTGATGTAAGTTAGGTCAACTTAATTTTGTGGTGTAGACATGGCCTCGGTCCCTTTGGAGTGTTTGAAAAGAGCTCTTCTCCCAACCAGGTGTTTATCCCTTTGATGTATTTACAGAGAAGAATCAGATCCCCTCTTAGCTTTCTGCAAAGATTATAAAACATTATTATTTTAACACACTTATACATGCATGATTTCATTGCTCAACTCTAATTTGAAATCCACCATTTAGATAATATTAAAGTTATGTTTCTGTCATGAATAAACATGTCTATAAATACAGGATCTGTCATTTTTCTATTTGTCTGTATTTCTTTTTAAGTAACATCTTTTATTATAAATTTTGTAGAAAACTAGGTCAATGAAAACTGCAAGTTTCTTTGGCATTTGTCTTCACACATCAATATAAAATCTACATATACAGGAAAGACTGGCTCTACAGTGTGCTATTGAGATGGGCTTTTCCTTATGCCATCACATTTTGGACTCTTCCCCATCTCAGGATCTAAATTGAATTTGCATCTAGTTCTAACATGGATTGGAGTCTAATCTCCAGTGATTGAATGAGTTGTCTGAGGGGGGGGGGGGGGAGCTTGAGGGAGTTAGCACCTCATTGAAGTTTAAGCAGAAGTTGAGTTTCATGCCTCTTTGACCTGGCTGGCTATGCCAGTCAATGAAGTGCATGTGGCTACTTCCTTTGCTGAATAAAGACCTAAAGGGAGAGATACTGACCAGGACTGGTCAGCACACAAATTTTGTACAGTTGCAGATCAGAAGATATCAGTCTGCTGTTGCAAACCCAGAGATTCCTAGGAACTATACACAAACACACACAAGCAAATTTATATAATCATTCACACAAACTCCACAAACACACACTCACAGACCCTAACAAGCCCTGTCTGACTAATACAGGTGTGACTCTCTGTACTTCAGAGTAACACCCTGGCATTCCCATATTCACCACTATGATATGATGATGATGTTTTACACAATGCAAGCCTTGTGAGGTATTATTTGAAGCCTTGATCTGTTGAACAATAATAACCTGATGGATTGTATGTGCTAACACTGTATGTAAAGTTATGAAGTATTACTATACATGTTACTGAAATATGTGGTGAGGTTGGGAACGCCCACAGCCAGTTTCAGTTACAACAAATCAGTAGCCATCAATATCCAGACAGGCATTAATGGCTCATCAACACACACACACAATCCACTATCCCAGATACATCTTGGTGGAGGCACATAAGCCATGGGGACAGACTAACCCATGTCACAGGAAGGATCTTTCCAGTGATCTGGAAGAAAGTACAAAACAGAGACAGTGGCATCATCACTTGGCCTCTTGTCTCCTTCCTTCCCCCTCATCTCAACACCTGGAAGAACATCTGAAGGAAAAAGACTTTGAGCCAGGGAAGGGTGGTCCCAGCCTGGAAGGCAGGCCCAGCCTATGTATTGAGGAACTGTAATCTGCTTGACCCATCTGCCAAGGCAAAATATTGGGGAAGGATAGCTCAGTGGTTTGAGTAACCTGCTAAAGCCAGGGTTGTGAGTTCAATCCTCGAGAGGGCCACTTAGAGATCTAGGCCCAAATCTGTACTTGGTCCTGCTAGTGAAGGCAGGGGGCTGGACTTCATAACCCTTCAGGGTCCCTTCCAGTTCTACATGATAGGTAGATCTCCATATATTACTGGTATTACTTCCTTAGACTAAAAGTTTAGGCTTTAAAATGCATGTTTAGTTTTCATTTTCTTAAGGTGACTATCTCTGACCATTCTGCCTCCCACTTATATCATTTAAAATCTTTCTGGAGTTAATCAATCTGTTTTCTATTTTACCTAAAACAGTGTGTTTTGGTTGACGTGCCCGGGAAATCTCAGCTCAGGTTAACAAGGGCTGTTGCAGGTCCACTACCCTTTTGTCGGAGTGGCCACTAGGTAATGAGCTTATACATGTGGAAGTCTGTGGAAGTGCAGTGCCTGTCAGAGGCTTGTAGCTTGACATCAACATCACAGTGGCAACCCAGGTTGGGACCCCTGTGAGGGGGGATGTGAATTAGTCACTTCAGTAACTGGTCTAAACTGGGCCAGCTGAATAACTGTGATGCCAGTACAAGCTGTGTCAACATTAGGAGTATTTGCCTGTTTAGCTGTACCAGCAAAATTTCCTAGTGCAGACAAGTCCTCGATCTGCATCCTTTTCGAGTGTGGGGTTCAGTCGAAACCAGCAGTGATGGAATGGGGGAGCTGGTGGGGACTTGACACCCTAGTGAAATATTTGGGGTGTTAGAGGGGTCAGTGCTTTTATTGCTGCTGTTTTGTGGAGGAGAATGTTATTGCAGATGCAGAGCAGAGCGGCCCTGTGTTGAAGGCTGGTGGATCTGTAAACATACAGCAATCTATACACAGAGCGCAGAACAGGACCCCAAATTCCTAACCACATGGCTTCTCTCTCTGCTGACTTTGCAGCCAAGCTGCTAGCCCTGTATCAGCAATATCCCAGCGGATGAGGCTAATGTCATATAGGCTTAAATCAAATGTAACTCAGTTGCTCTTGCACCATCATAAATTGGTGCAACATGGCCTATAGATGCACAGAATGTGACACGCTCACACACAGACATGAACACATTCGCACATAAACACACATGCCCAAACAGACAAACAGAGGGAACCAGAAAACTACCCCAGTCCAGCAGGCAGATAGAGTCACCAAAAAATGTGCTCAGGTACGCATGATGCTCTAGTGCAAAAATATATACACTCACACATGGAATCAAAGACACACTTGCACGAATAGACACTAAAATACCACACAGCGATGTGTACGGCCTTACACCATCAAATTTTTGGACTCTCAACCCCCTTCCCCAGTTCAGCAGCTAACCTATAATAAGTTCTAGCATTGATATGAGTCTACAACCTCATGGTCACGCTGGAGGAGTGGGAGGCTAAAAACCCAATGAGCTGGAATAGCCCTGTTGGGGTCTGTTTATGTCATAAAGTCCAGAAGTGTGTGCCAGAACTGGACCCCCAAATTCCTATCCACGTGCCTTCTCTTTCTGCTGCCTCTGGAAACCATTTGCCAGCCCCATCCCATAAGGTTCCCTGTGGTGAGGCTTGTGTCCATGCAAAGTGAGGGTTTTCTTGGACGTTTGCAACATCAGCTGATTTAATCACCAGCTCAGCCTGATGCTCCTTTGATGTGCCTGGCTATTGTTCCCTGCAAGTCCATGAATACCACATGGCCACTCCTTCTGATGATTAAAGGGCGGGGAGGGACTTGGGAGGGAGACACTGGCCCCAGCATATAAAAGAGGCTGGAAAGGCTGCAGGGCCAGGACACCACAAGCCCTGGGAGAGACCGTGCTGCCTCTGAGGCCCAGCTGTGCCAGAGCCCCTGACAAAATGATGCTTTGCATGGAGACATCTCAGCCAGCCTGGACCTGGGGAGAATGAGACTCACACACTGATGGGTAAGTTCTGCTCTGCTTTGCAGACCTGACACTTGATTATTTGAACCTTAGCAGCATAGTTTGGGTAAAAACACTGATGCTTCTCCTGGGAAAAGGAGATATCTAGTTATCTGATGTTGGCCACTGTAAGCAGGAAATTAGACTAGAGGGATCATAGATTTGTTTGTGTCTGGTAATTTCTATTTGTTTGTTCCCCATCTTTTTTCTCAGCATCTCTCTCCTTACATCTCACTCATCTTTCTTTGACTTTTGCTTTCTCTCCATTCAGCCTTCTGCCTGTCCACCTTTCCCTCTTTCTCTATTTGTGTCTCTGATTGTTTTGCTCCATGTGTTTAGCAATAGTTTTTAAATGGAAGGTGCTGCTTAGTTTGGATCTCGTTGACAGAGACAAACTTCAAAGCACATTACTTGGTTTTCCTGGTAAGATTTAGTGGCTTCTACTGAAAATTATTCTGGCAAATAGCTTTTCTACATTTGATAGAAAAGCCAGTACAGGAGGACATCTTTTCCCAAAGAAGTATGTTTAAGCCAGACTGAAAGTACATTAGTTCTATACTTGTGTCTGTGGGTAGAATATTTTCTTGTGTTTCATTTGAAAATCAGACATTTTCATTCTCTCTCCCTCACTCTTCCTCCTTCTCCAGGCCCCAGGAAGTGCTCTGGTTTCAGAGAACTTTTCCTTCTCCTGAGAAGTCAAATACAAAGCATCAAAATGGTTCATCACTGACCTGCCACCTCAACAGGAACACTTGCTGGAATATTGAGAAAGGTAAGTGCTCCTCTGTTGAGGCATCGGTCAGGTGAAAAACTACAGCCACCATTTCCCCCCAAAATTCCCAAGAACAATCTCCAAACAGAGCTGGCACTCTCTGAAGAACTGAATAAGAAAGTGCTGCTCTGTCTGGGCATTGTTTCTTCAGTGGAGTCCACAAAGGATCCTCTCTGTCGGATGCTTCAAACCTCCAAGAGATTTCTGAAAACATTTCCCAATGATAAGACGCAGAACCCACAGAATCACAATGGAGCCTCACTGACTTTGCACCCCAGTGGGAGCACTTGCTGGAATATTATTGACAAGGGTAAGTGCTCTCTTATTGAGGCGTAGGTTAAGTGAAAAAAAATACAGCATTTTCTCTGCACAGCATAAAACAGAAACTCTCATGTTTCCTCTCTTGAATGTTTTTTCTCTCACTGTTCCCTTTTCCATTGACTGTATGTTTACATTCAGTGACCATTGCGAATGGCAGGTAGTCTTAAACAAAGAAAAGTTGAAGAACTGTACCTGAACTCTAGCTTAGAATGATCAGCAACGTGCACTGGGGAAATTCCCACCAATAATATCTAAACCACTGCACTCTCTAGTTTTTCTGTAGGATAGTGCTGCCTGGTTTAGATCTGGTTTCTTGAGAGAACAAGCACATTGCTGGGTTTCAGGGCAGAACTCCTATTTGTTGGTTTCTGGTTTTATACACAGACTAATGCTCTTTTTCTCCAGAGGATAATTTCCCAGGCAGAGGCTGGCTGGCTGCCAGCATTTCCCCAGACATTCCCTGAACCAATAGCCAAACACAGCTGGATTTTCCTGAATAATCAAATAAGAAAGTGCCAGTGTGTTTGGATGTTGTTTCTGGAGTTGATTCCTTCAGGACTCCACCACTCACTTCCTCCAACCTCCAGGAGAGTCTCTGGTCTCTGAGACCTTTTCCTGTTGTTGAGAAGTTAAATCCAAACCATCCAAATGGACCATCACTGACCTACCGCCCCAAAGGGAGCGCTTGCTGGAATATTGGGAAAGGTAAGTGCTCCCCTTTGGAGGGATCGGTCACATGAAAAACTGCTGCATTGTCTCCACATCACAAACCCACAAGTCTTATTCATATATTTTCAGGTTCTGTCTCACTCTCGGTTTCATCTTCTCTAACCACTGATCGTTCCAATACAGGCTGCCGGGTTTGGATCTGGTTTCTTTTGAAACACAAGCACATTCCTGGGTGTCCCTGGATAACTCCTTTTGTTTTGCAAAGGCTAATACTTTTCCGAACAGATACACATTTCTCCCCAAAATTCCCAGGAACAATTTCCAAACACAGCTGACACTCTCTGATGCTCATTCATATGTTTCCTTTCTCTAGTGTTTTCTCTCTATTTTCCCTTTTCAATCCACTGTTTAAATTCAGTGATCATTGTGAACTGCAGGTAGTCTTAGTCAAAAACAGGATAAAGAACTGCACCTGTACTCCAGCGTAGAACATATCTAAACCTCTTCAATTGCTGGTTGTTCTGTAGCATAGTGCCACCTGGTTACAATCTGGATTCTTGAAAGAAGTAAATTTCTGGGTGTCCATGGTGAACCTCACCTTTGGTTTGTATTGGTTAATGCTTACTTTATCTACAAGAACATTGACTTGTAGCCTGGCTTTCTCGAAGCCACCATTTCTGCCCAAAATTCCCAGGACCAATCTCCAAACAGAGCTGGCACTCTCTGAAGAACTGAATAAGAAAATGCTGCTCTGTCTGGGCATTGTTTCTTCAGTGGAGTCCACAAAGGATCCTCTCTGTCGGATGCTTCAAACTTCCAAGAGAGTCCCTGATTTCTGAAAACATTTTCCAATGATCAGAAGCAGAACCCACAGAATCACAATGGAGCTTCGCTGACTTTGCACCCCAATGGGAGCACTTGCTGGAATATTATTGACAAGGGTAAGTGCTCTCCTATTGAGGCGTAGGTTAAGTGAAAAAAATACAGCATTTTCTCTGCACAGCATAAAACAGAAACTCTCATGTTTCCTCTCTTGAATGTTTTTTCTCTCACTGTTCCCTTTTCCATTGACTGTATGTTTAAATTCAGTGACCATTGTGAATTGCAGTTAGTCTTATCCAAAGACAAGTTGAAGAACTGCACCTGAACTAGAATGATCAGCAACCTGCACTGGGGAAATTCCCACCAATCATATCTAAACCACTGCACTCTCTGGTTTTTCCTGTAGGATAGCGCTGCCTGGTTTGGGTCTGGTTTCTTGAGAACAAGCACATTGCAGAACTCTGATTTATTGGTTTCTGTTTTTATGCACAGACTAATGCTTTTTTTCTCCAGAGAAAGATTCCCAGGCAGAGGCTGGCTGGCTGTCACCATTTCCCCAGACATTCCCTGGACCAATAGCCAAACAGCTGGATTTTCCTGAATAACTAAATAAGAAAGTGCCAGTGTGTTTGGATGTTGTTTCTGGAGTTGACTCCTTCAAGACTCCACCACTCACTTCCTCCAACCTCCAGGAGAATCTCTGGTCCCTGAGAACTTTTCCTGTTGGTGAGAAGTTAAATCCAAACCATTCAAATGGACCATCACTGACCTATCACTCCAAAGGGAGCACTTGCTGGAATATTGGGAAAGGTAAGTGCTCCCCTTTGGAGGGATCGGTCACATGAAAAACTGCAGCATTGTCTCCACAGCACAAACCTACAAGTCTTATTCATATGTTTTCAGCTCTGTCTCGCTCTCAGTTTCATCTTCTCTAATCACTGATCGTTCAAATACAGGCTGCCTGGTTTGGATCTGGTTTCTTTTGAAACACAAGCACATTGCTGAGTGTCCCTGGATAACTCCTTTCGTTTTGCAAAGGCTAATACTTTTCCAAACAAACAGATACACATTTCTCCCCAAAATTCCCAGGAACAATTTCCAAACACAGCTGACACTCTCTGATGCTCATTCATATGTTTCCTTTCTCTAGTGTTTTCTCTCTATTTTCCATTTTCAATCCAATCAGTGATCAATGTGAACTGCAGGTAGTCTTAGTCAAAAACAGAATAAAGAACTGCACCTGTACTCCAGCGTAGAATGATTAGCAACCTCCACTGGGGAAATTCCAATCAATCATATCTAAACCTCTTCAATTGCTGGTTGTTCCGTAGGATAGTGCTGCCTGGTTTCAGTCTGGATCCTTGAAAGAAGTAAATTTCTGGGGGTCCATGGTGAACCTCACCTTTGGTTTGTATTGGTTAATGCTTACTTTATCTTCAAGAACATTGACTTGTAGTCTGGCTTCCTGGAAGCCACCATTTCTGCCCAAAATTCCCAGGACCAATCTCCAAACACAGCTGGCACTCTCTGAAGAGGTAAAGCAGAAAGTGCTGCTCTGTCTGGGCATTGTTTCTTCAGTGGAGTCCACAAAGGATCGTCTCTGTCGGATGCTTCAAACTTCCAAGAGTCCCTGATTTCTGAAAACATTTCCTAATGATCAGAAGCAGAACCCACAGAATCATAATGCAGCTTCACTGACTTTGCTCCCCAACAGTACCACTTGCAGAAGTATTGACAAGGGTAAGTGCTTCCCTGTTGAGGCATAGGTTAAGTGTAAAAAAATACAGTGTTTTTTCCAGACAGCACAAAACAGTGACTCTTTCTCTGAAGTGTTTTCTCGCTGTTTTCCCTTTTCCATTGATTCTATTGTGACATTCAGTGATCATTGTGAACTGCAGGTAGTCTTACCCTAAGACAGGATAAAGAAGAGCACCTGTATTCCAGTGCTGAAGGATTAGCAAACGCCACTGTTGAAATTCCAACCAATTATATCTAAACCATTGCACTCTCTGGTCCTTCTGCAGGACAGTGCAGCCTGGTTTGGGTCTGATTTCTTGAGAAAACAAGCACATTGCTGGGTTTCAGTGCAGCACTCCAATTTGTTGTTTATTGGGGGTCTTTTTGCACAGACTAATGCTATTTTTCCCTAGAGGAATTTTTCCCAGGCAAAGGCTGGCTGGCTGCCACTATTTCCCGAGACATTCCCAGGAACAGTATCCAATTCCAAAGATAGCTGGCCTTCTCTAAGAAAGTGCTGCTCTGTTTGGGCATCTCTCAGATGCTTCAAACATCCAAGAGAATCTCTGATTTCTGAGAACATTTCCCCATGATCAGCAGAGCAACTCACAGACTCACAATGGAGATTCGCTGACCTTGCACCCCAACAGGAGCACTTGCTGAAATACTGACAAAGGTAAGTGCTCCCCTGTTGAGGCATAGGTGAAGTGAAAAAATTACTGAGTTTTCTTTGCACAGCACAGAACAGTGACTCTTGTTCATATGTTTCCTCAGTGTTTTCTCTCTGTTTTCCCTGTCCATTGACTGTTTACATTAAATGGTCATTGTGAACTGCAAGTAGTCTTAACCTAAGACAGGGTAAAGAACTGCACCTGTACTCCAGCGTTGAATGATTAGCAACCTCCACTGGGGAATTTCCAACCGATCGCATCTAAAACACTGCACTCTGTGGTTTTTCCTGTAGGATAGTACAGCCTGGTCTGGATCTGGTCTCTTGAGATAACAAGCACATTGCTGGGTTTCAAGGCACCACTTTAGTTCCTCAAACCAGAGCTGATGCCTAACTGGGGGAGGGGAGGGGAGGGGAGGGGAGGGGGCACATTTCGCCACACTTCTGAAGCCAGCTGCCATCACTCAGCACCGCACTATAGGCAGGCCTGGGTTGTCTATGTCAAACCTGCTGAACTTTGAGAACTTTTCCTATTGGTGAAAAGGCAAATCCAAGCCACCGAAATTGACCGTCACTGACCTACCGCCCCAACAGGAGCACTTGCAGGAAAATTGAGAAAGGTAAGTGCTCCCCTGTTGAGGCATTGGTCTAGTGAAAAAAATCCATCACTGTCTACACACAACCCAAATCTACAACAATTATTTGTATGTTTTCAAGCTCTGTCTTATTAAGAGTTCCTGATTACTGAGAGCATTTCCCAGTGGTCAGAAGAGGAATCCACAGAATCACAATAAGAGCTTCAATGACTTTGCATCCCAAGAGAAGCACATACTGGTATATTGAGAATGGTAAGTCCTCTTCAGGTACTGGCCAAGTGAAAAAATACAGCATTTTCTCCAGATAGCACAAAATGTCATATGTTTCCTCTCTCGCTAGTAATCTCGCTGTTTTCCCTTTTCCATCGACTGTTTTAAATTCAATGATTGTTGTGAACTGCAGGTAGTTTTACCCTAAGACAAGATAAAGAACTGCATCTTTCCTCCAGTGTCGAATGATTAGCAACTTCCACTGGGAAAATTCCAACTGACCATATCCAAACCACTGCACTCTCCGGTCATTCTGTAGGATAGTGCTGCCTGGTTTGGATCTGGTTTCTTGAGAGAAGAAGCACATTGCTGGGTTTCAATTGAGAACTCTGGTTTGTTGTTTGTTGTTTTTTTCACAGACTAATGCTCTTTTTCCCTTGAGAAAGATTTCTCAGGCAGGGGCTGGCTGGCTGGCTGCCACCATTTCCCAAGGCATTCCCAGGAACAATAGCCAAACACAGCTGGAGCTCTCTGAATACCTAAATAAGAAAGTGGTAATGTGTTTGAACAATCTTTCTGGAGTTGGCTCCTTATGGGATTCCACCTCTCGAGTTCCTCCACGCACCTGGAGAATATTTGGTCTCTGAGAACTCTTTCTATATGTAAGAAGTCAAATTCAAACCATCCAAATGGACCATCTGTTATAAACATACAGTTAAGGGTTAATTCCTCTTTTACCTGTAAAGGGTTAAGAAGTTCACCTAGCCTAGCTGACACCTGACCAGAGGAACCAATGGGGGGACAAAATGTTTTCAAAGAGGGAGGAGGGAAATCAGTCTTTGTCTGTTCAGAAAAATATGTGCCGGAGTGAAGGATCCAGGAATCAGCCATCTAATATTTCTTAAAAGTAGTAAGTGTTTAGAGAAGGAATGTATTAGATTATGTTTATTTTCTTTTGTGACTTCATTTTGCATACGAGGGAGAATCAAGTTGGGAGTCTTTGTGTAACTAAGGTTTTTGCCCAGAGGGACATCCTCTGCGTTTTAAATCTGTTGTCTGTGAGAGTAGCTTGCATGCTAATCTCACAGAGGTATTCCTTTCACCCTTTTCCTTTAATTTAAAGAACCTGATTAATTTTTCCTTGTTTTAAGTTCCAAGGGTTTTTTGGATCTGGGCTGACCAGGAATTGGTGGGAGCCTCAATCCTGCCAGAAAAGGGGGGATAAAAACTGGGGAAATATTGGGGGAGAAGACAAATTTTCCAAATTTTCCCATAAACATTTGTTTAAACTATTTGATGGTGGCAGCTACTAAATCTAAGCTGGTAAATAAGCTTAAGGGTTATCTCATGCAGGTCCCCACATCTGTACCCTAAAGTTCAGATTGGGGGTGACACCTTAACACCATCACTGACCTATC
The DNA here is from genome assembly GCF_016161935.1 of Mauremys reevesii. Taxonomy (NCBI): domain Eukaryota; kingdom Metazoa; phylum Chordata; order Testudines; family Geoemydidae; genus Mauremys; species Mauremys reevesii. Next base: position 685,342 of record NW_024100782.1, on the reverse strand, counting down.
GCCCCAATGGGAGCACTTACTGCTCCTTGTGTGTTGTCCACTTCACAGTGGCGGGCTGTTTGCGTAGTGAGCCTGATGCTAGTCAAAAGACTGTGACACTTACAAGAGGGAGAAACCACAGGCATAGGCATTGACTCCGTGGGTGCTCCAGCACTGGAGCACCCATAGAAAAAAAAAGTGGGTGCTCAGCTCCTCCCCCTCCTTCCCAGCATCTCCCATCCACTACGATCAGCTGTTCAGCCGCTCCAGGGGGATGCTCGGAGGACTCGAGTGTCAGAATGTGCTGATTGCCAACCTGTAGAGAGACAACGGGTCCTGTGTAGGCTGAGGGGAGGATGAGGAAGTTCCTCATCCTGGTGGCTGCAGAAACCATGACCCGAGTGAGCACCTCAAACTCAGAAACCAGGAAGGTGAAGAAAATTTTATTTATTTTTAAATCTCATGATGATTTTAGCCAGTCTTGTGAAATTTTTTGCCCATCTCACATGTTATTTTTGACCATTCAGAGTTGGCGGTACTGGATGTATAGGGAGAGGGGAGGCAGTGCAACCTAGTGGCTAGAACAGCATCCTGGGACACAGCTCTGCCTCTGAGTGCAAGTCAAGGTGCTGCTCTGTGCCTCAGTTTACCCGTCTGTAAAATGCAGCTAATAGGAATTAACATGCTTTCATTTTTCAAACACACACGACTACCAGAGCAGATGCTGGGGAACCATCAGTACTGACGGAAAGAAACCTGAGGTTTACGTTGCAGAGACTCTCTCTAGGTTGGAGAGGTTAGTGCAGAGTGCATTGGAATTTTTGCTGGCATTTTTGACTAAATGAAAAATTTTGTTTTGTTGAAAAAAAAAAGTTTTTGGCCACCACGCCCCTCCAAAAAATGTGATTGTTTGATGAAAAATTAAATTTTCCATGAGGAAAAGTATAACCATCTTCTGAGCCAATCGAGTGCAGAGAACCAGGTCATTCTGTACATGTTTCAATTCAGTATTGTAACTCTCTTCCCAGAGTTATAGATTTTTACGGCCAGAAGAGGCCTTTAGACCATCCAGTCTGACCTCTTGTACAGCACAGACTAGTGAATGTCACCCAGTTACCCTGTGTCATACAGTTACCCTGTATCGAGCCTAGTAACTTGTGTTTAAACTGAAATATGTCTTCCCAAAAGGCAACCAGTACTGATCTGAAGACATCAAGCAATGGCAAATCCACTTCCCTCAGGAGATGGTTCCAACGGTTAATCACCCTCAGTGTTAAAAACGTGTGCCTAATTTCTCATCTGGATTTGTCAGCTTCCGTTAGTGTGACCAGATGTCCCGATTTTATAGGGACAGTCCCAATTTTGGGGTCTTTTTCTTCTATAGGCTCCTATTACCATGTCCCAATTTTTCACATTTGCTGTCTGGTCCATTGGTTCTTTCTCTGCCTTTCTGCAATAGATTATACAGCTCTTGATTACCCATCTGGGTATGGAAATTGTATGGCGGACCATGAATGCTCACAAAATTGGATTGGGGTGTGGTGGGGGGTGCAGGCTCCGGCTGGGGGTATGGGCTCTGGGGTGGGGCAAGAAATGAGGAGCTCAGGGTGCAGGAGAGGGCTCTGGAATGGGGCTGGGATGTGCGGGGTGAGGACTCCAGCTGGGGGGTGGGGCTGGAAATGAGGGGCTTGGGATGCAGGAGGGTGCTCTGGGCTGGGACTGAGGGGTTCGGAGGGCAGGAGGGGATCAGGGCTGGGGCAGGGGGGTTGGGGCACAGGAGGAGGTCAGAGCTGCAGGAGGGTGCTCTGGGCTGGGACTGAGGGGTTCAGAGGGCAGGCGGGGATCAGGGCGGGGGCAGGGGTTGGGGCACAGGCGGAGGTCAGCTGCAGGAGGATGCTCTGGGCTGGGACTGAGGGGTTCGGAGGGCAGGAGGATCAGGGCTGGGGCGGGGGTTGGGGCATGGGAGGAGGTCAGTGGTGCTGGTGGGTGCTGTGGGGTGGGAGTGTGGGGTTCGGAGGGCAGGAGGGGATCAGGGCTGGGGCAGGGGGTTGGGGCACGGGAGGAGGTCAGAGCTGCAGGAGGATGCTCTGGGCTGGGACTGACGGGGTCGGAGGGCAGGAGGGGATCAGGGCTGGGGCAGGGGGGTTGGGGCATGGAAGGGGGTCAAGGGTGCAGGCTCTGAGCGGCACTTACCTCAAGCAGCTCCCAGAAGCAGTGGCATATCCCCCCTCTGCCTCCTATGCGGAGGCACAGTCAGGCAGCTCTGGCTGTTCCTACGTGTAGGAGCTGGTGGGCGGGGGGACATGCCGCTGCTTCTGGGAGCTGCACAGAGTGGGGCAAGCCCCAGACCCCACTCCCTGACAGAAACTCAAGGGCCAGATTAAAACAACTGAAGGGCCAGATGCAACCCCTGGGCCGTAGTTTGCCCACCTCTGCCTTAACTCAATACTCAGAGGGGTAGCCGTGTTAGTCTGGTTCTGTAGAAGCAGCAAAGAATCCTGTGGCACCTTATAGACTAACAGATGTTTTTCAGCATGAGCTTTCGTGGGTGAATACCCACTTCTTCGGATGCACTGCTTGCATCCGAAGAAGTGGGTATTCACCCACGAAAGCTCATGCTGCAAAACATCTGTTAGTCTATAAGGTGCCACAGGATTCTTTGCTGCTTAACTCAATACTGTGGTCCTTCTCTGCACCCTCTCCAGTTTCCACTAGGGGTCCATGCTGGCATGGCCATACCAGACAAGACTCTGGAGTGTAGACAAGCCCAAAATCCACTTTGGAATGAGTGCCCACCCAGAGGATTACTGTGCTTTAATTTATGCACGTCAACTTCCTCTGTACTTAATTCATCTTAACAAGCCCTAAGAAGGGACTCACGCTCAGAGAAATGGCCCCAAGAGCTGGCTCTTCGAAATGAAGTCCTCCATTTACTTACCCAAGGCAGAAAAGGAAACTCTTAAGACCTTTTCCCCTTAACCACACTTGGGAACCCTTTTAAAAAAGCAAAAGCTTTGCACAGAAGGGGCCCTGCGGCTGGGCTTAAGAGCTGGTCCGCTGAGCCCCTCAGCCTATCTGGCAGTCGAGTCCGTAGGCCTGGCCTGAGGTGACAAACTAGGTAAGGGTGAGGCCACATTTCGCAGAAAGCATGACTGGGGAGGTAAATGGCTCAGCAGGCTGGAGACAGGACGTGTGTATCAGCTAAGAGAAGGGGGACAGTTTACAATGGACAAGATCGCAATGGACTGTATACACCCAGAACGTAAGATGAGGTAAAGCGTAAGGCGTGTGTAGACTGAGCACGCTGTACGGGGACTGGTCCAGCAAAGGAATGACCTGTGATGTAACACAGTAGTTCCAAGTCTCTGAGCCGGGGCTGAAGCTGAAGCCTGAGCAATGTAGCTTCATGGGGGCCCCTGGGACATGGGGCCCCCAGGCAGTCACCCTGCTTGCTAGGCCCTAATGCCGGGCCTGGCTTTTAGATGCAGAAAAACCAGTTATTGTGGCACCGGTGGGCTGCAGAGTTTTTAAACATATTGGGGGGGGCACTCAGAAATAAAAAGGTTGGGAACCTCTGATGTGACGTACCCAATGCAATGTATGAGCAAAAGCATATAAAGGAAGAGGGCTTCTGCATCACTTTGGACCTGCATCCGCCCACTGAGCGTGAGTCTGATCAACTCAGAACTGCTTTGCTGTATGTCGCATAAAGGTACGTGAGTAACGATGTAAGCGTGCGCAGACTCACCCGGCGGCACCCCCTGCTGGTTGTCCTCAGGAATTAGCATCCAGCCTCCGGAGCGCCCTCTTCAGGCCGGTGTCTCGCCGCCACTGCTGGCCCCCATGTCCCTCCCAGGACCCTGGTTAACTCCTTTTAACTGCTGGCCCCTGGCAGTACCTCCACAGTTCTGGGTCTCCCCATCCCAGGGGAACCCACACCCACTATCCCCATTTTGCCTCAGTCTTGGCTACTGCCCAGTCTCCATCTAGCCCCCGTTCACTGGGGCAGACTGCAGTATAAGCCACTCACCATAGGCAAAGGGGTTCAGACCTGCTGCCTCTGCCTACCCATGGGCTGTCCCCTTGCAACCCTGCACCTATTTGGCCTATGGTCAGGCCTGCAGCCTGGGGCTTTCCAGGCCGGAGCTCCCAGCTCCTCTGGCCCTTCCCCAGCCCTGCTCCCAATCTAGGTGTCTTACTGAGGTCCCTGCAGCCAGGCCCTTCTCCCTCTACAAACAGAGGGAGACTGAGTGGGCCCTGGCTCCCAGCCTCTTATAGGGGCCAGCTGGGCCTGGTTGGGGCATGGCCACAGCTGAGCCTACTTTCCTCCAATCAGTCCAGGCTTCTTCCCACAGCCCCAGCCCTCTCCTGGGCTGTTCCAAGCCCCGCAGAGCAGGAGCGGGTAACCATCCCACTACAAACGAAATCTGGGGTTGAACTGAATTCTTGGGAAGCTGAGGGCAAAGGGCTTAGAGGGAAGCCCAGCGGGGTCAATCAGGTGGCTAAATTGGCAGCCAGATGCATCATTACTGTGAGGTGGTTAAGCTAGCAGGTAACCAGCCTAGCTGTGGGCTCTCACTCCTGACATGTCCAAACTGGAAAATTAAAAATAAACAAAACAAAACTGGGTTTGGTTCAAACCGAAACTGATGTTTTTTGGCTCATCGAAATGAACCTCCAAAAACTCCATTCAGGTCAAACAGAACATTTCCAGTGAATTCAAAATGACATTAACTATCGATTCCAAATGAAGAGACCAGATGGGTGAGGTCATCTTCTGCTGGTGAGAGAGACGCGCTTCCGAGCCACACGGAGCATTTCTTCAGGTCTGGGAAAGGTCCTCCGAGCGGCACAGCTCAAAATGAACCGTTCTGACCATTCAGAAATTTTGGTTTTCGGGGAATTTTTTTGGCCAAAACTATTCACTGAATTGGTGGACAAATCGGAGGGAGCCCCAAGGAGAGGAACAAAAATGATTAAAGGTTTAGAACTCCTGACCTAGGAGGAAAGGTTGAAAAATCTGGGAATGTGCAGTCTTGAGAAAAGAAGACTGAAGGGGGGAATCTGATAACAGTCTTCAAATATGCTAAGGACTGTTATAAAGAGGATGGTGATCGGTTGTTCTGCCTGTCCACTGAAGGTAGGACAAGAACTAATGGGCTTAATCTGCAGCAAGGGAGGTTTAGGTTAGTTATTAGGAAAAACTTTCTAACTGTAAGGGTAGTTAAGTTGTGGAACAGGTTGTAGAATTCCTGTCACTGGAGGTTTTTCAGAACAGGTTGGACAAACAACTGTCAGGGATGATCTAGGGTTACTTGGTCCTACCTCAGGGTGGAGGGCTGGATTTGATGACCTCTTGAGGTTCCTTCCTGCCCTATCTTTCAATGAGCTTGACCAGAATTTGCAAATAGTTTCAGTGCCCCAAAAAATGCATGGGGTGGGGGGGATTTACTATCAGCCAAAAAAAAAAAATTCTCACTTCCATAATCACAAATCTTTTCCACATCACAGAGTTCAATATGAGCTACAACAGAGGGTGAGATGTTTCAAGGGTGGAATTCACATTTAAAGAACCATCCCCTGCCCCCCACCAAAAAAACCCTATATTTTCTGCAAGATTCTTGGAAAGCAGAATATGCACAAAGCCATCGTTACAAAATCACGAGATTATCACCAGATTAGAACAGAACAGGAGGCAATTACCCCTCCTTGGATGGATCCTGAGAAACCCAAATTGGGGGCATCCTGGCTTCATTGCTAGGACTGTTAGCACATTAGTTACACAAGGCAGCAACGGGACCCTTAGAGTTTCAGTTTCATATCCAGGATGGAGCTGTAAATCTGAGGGCTCATGGGCACAAAACGCTTCTCTGATTCGTCCAGGAAGAACAGGGGGTCCTTGATGAGAGCTGGATTGAACCCCTCCTTCACCAGCTGCCCTTTGCACTGCTTGAACGTCCCCGTGACCTCTAGAGCGTCCTGTGTAACAAAACACACAAAGTGCTGCAGGAGCTGGCTCACACTATGGCACATAAGAGGATAAGAGTCTACTGCAGCTGCCTGCTAATGGAGTCGCTCCTTTAGCTCAAAGAGGCAGAAGCTGATGCTTTTAGCTCTAGAATATTAGCTTTGTCCCTGGTCATCCCCCACTGGAGGAGGGGAACAGCATTACTCAGAGCACTGGCTGGTTTAGCTATGCCAGCAGAGCTCCCAAGTGGAGATGCAACAGAGGAAGTTCTGCCAGTGTTGGACCAGGTTACCTAGGTAGAGAGCTGATTGGTTAAATCTAGTCTCAGATGACATACACAGCAGTACATTTTACTTGTTAACAGATAGGGTATACAAAAACGGCTTTACGGGGGTAACTCAGGAACACAATTTCTGTGTAAGGTGAATGTAAGAAGGGATGGATCACTTGATAAATTGCCCTGTTCTGTTCATTCCCTCTGAAGCACCTGGCACTGGCCACTGTCAGAAGTACCAGATACTGGGTTTGATGCACCATTGGTCTGACCCAGTGTGGCCGTTCTTATGTTCAGGTTCTAACAATGCTGCATGAGATGGTTTTCCGGAGACTGGTATCACATCAAACCTTTTCCTTGTACTGTGGTACTGTTGGCTTAGAGCAATAAACCTGACTGACATTGGTTATTTGGCCTCTTGAGTATATTCCATAACGAACCACTGTGTGATTAAGTCTTTGGCACTACAATTTACCAACCAAGTCAGGGTCCTCCAGCCTCCCCACCCTCGCCCCAGGCTTAAAGGGCCAGCCAAAAGGATCTCTTACCTGCAGGCGGACAAAGCGAGGAATGGCATAGTTTGGCAAGAAATCCTTGGCGTGTGTGTAGAGTTTTTCACCATCAAAAACCATCCCCTCCTTCAGTCGTATTGCTGCCATTCCAGTCTTGCCTTCGTGTCCTGAAACACACACACAAAGCGTCGGGCTTTGTCTACACTAGGTGTTTTAAGGTGTTATGTGAAGCAGGCATTAGCTGGCACAGGTTAACTTTGGCTCTGTCTACACTGCCCAGTTATCCTGGGTCTGAGCAGCTGGGTTAGCCTAGCCTGGGTGAGAGTCTCTCCACTGCAAAGCCCTACCTGAGTTACGGTCTCTGCACTCGCTCATGTCTGTGTCTGGGGGCACAGCCCACGGTTCTTTGTGCTCAGACACGCTACGCTTCTTTCCCAGTCGATTGCATCAGTGGCAGGAAAGCTTGTCTGTCCTTTGGGGGGAACTCTGGGAAGGGCATTGGAGGACTATCCATATTCAAGTGATTTAGCCACATTGGAAAGCAGGCAGGTTCCAGCCTGAGTTAAAGCAGAGCCTGGGTTCTAACCCGACCCTGCAGCTGGGTCGGTGAGCTCAGACTGAAAGCACTTCCGGACTCAGGCCAGAGATTTTTTTCTGTGTGAACTGGAGACACTTTTGAGCAAAAACCAGAGTGGGAGCCCAGGTTGGCTGGGCAGTGTAGACATACCCTATGAGGTGCTAACACAATGCCTAGGTGAGGCTGGGTGATAGATTTTAAACTCAAAATGAGCATTATAACACTATCTAGCACTTGCATCTGAAGAAGTGGGTATTCACCCACGAAAGCTCATGCTGCAGAACATCTGTTAGTCTATAAGGTGCCACAGGATTCTTTGTTACTATCTAGTCTGACCTCCTGAGAAACATGGGCCAGAGAATTTTACCCACCATAGAATACCAGGGATCTCAGGAGTGATTTAGTTCAACCCTCTACTCAAAATAGGACCAATCCCCAGACAGATTTTTACCTGTCCCTAAAAGGCCCCCTCAAGGATGGAACTCATAATCTTGTGTTTAGCAGGCCAATGCTCAAACCACTGAGCTAGCCCTCCCCTCCCAAAGGCTTGTTTCCCTGACTAGGAATCAAACCCAGGTCACAGCAGTGAGCACACCAAATCCTAACCACTAGATCACAACTTCTGTTCAACCTAAAGTTGATCCTTTAGAAAGAGACACTTAGACTTCAAGGGATGGCGAATCGACCATGCCCCTAGACCGGTTGCTCCACTGGCAAATTCCCTTCACTCTTAAACATTTGCTTCTTATTGCTAGCCTGGGTTTGTCTAGCGTCCAGCCATCAGAGGAGCCTTTTGGTGCTAGATGAAAGAGCCATATCACGTAGGAAGTTGTAAGCTGTGCTCATGGTACCTCATCTCTTGGATAAACTCAGCAGACGGAGTTGTTTTAGTCTCTCTCTATAAGGCTGGTTATCCAGACCTCAGATCATTGGGTTCGACCAGAAACAATTTTTTATTCTATTTTTCAGAACTGCCTGTGAACTAAAATCTCCACTATTTGCACAGCTCTAATGACCATATGCTGAGGCCTGGGCATAGACCAGGGGTTGGTAACCTTTCAGAAGTGGGGTGCCGAGTTTTCATTTATTCATTCTAATTTAAGGTTCTGCGTGCCAGTAATACATTTTAACCTTTTTAGAAGGTCTCTTTCTATAAGTCTATAATATACAACTAAACTATTGTTGTATGTAAAGTAAATAAGGTTTTTTAAATGTTTAAGAAGCTTCATTTAAAATTAAATTAAAATGCAGAGCCCCTGGACTGGTGGTCAGGACCTAGGCAGTGTGAGTGCCACTGAAAATCAGCTTGTGTGCCGCCTTCGGCACCCGTGCCATAGGTTGCCTACCCCTGGCATAGACTGTTCATGGAAGGATCTGTAGATTTTTCAGGCCACTCTGAGCATCAAGCCTCATTTCCTGAATAACGCAGGGATTTCTGCAGTGGAGAGAACTATTCGTCCATGCTTTGCACAGCTTTCTTCAATTCCAGGGTCCCTCCCCATGCAAAGGAAGACTCAGATCCCGACACAGACACGCTACGCAACGGCTTTTAAAAGCTGCCTCAGGAAGGATGCTCCTGGGGTGAGCCACAGTGTCAAGATGACATGAGATGTCCTGCTGCTGCATACGCACCTGGGACCGGCACCCCATAGACGTTGACTTCCTGAATGAACTGCACTGCCGCCAGCGTCGTCTCCACCTCCGTCGTGGCAACGTTCTCTCCTTTCCAGCTGAAGAGAGAGAACAGAGGAATCTATTTTTCCATCCATCCACATTGATTACTAGATTTCAAGGCCAGAAGGGATCATCTAGACTAGCCTCCTCTAGGCTTGTTGATTTAAGGATCTTTACTTTATAGATTTTTGCATGTGATGTTGATCATTTGTTTTTTAGTGGTTTATAAAGCTTTGAACTTTTCGAACCTCAATATCTACGGACGCTAAATAATTGTCCGACCCTCCCCCTTGCAGGATTTTGTGCAGCTGTGAAAATTTAAATGGATAAACATCTAAAAAAAAGGCTTTAAAAGAAACATCGCTATCATCCGTTGAAATAATAATAAAAAAATAATCGAATTCTGCCAGGCCTTACTACAGTTTAATGCTATCTGTTGGCATACACTGTGTCTCCACCAGGGGGCCCTGCTGTCCTAGCTACACCAGTAAAGCATGTGTAGTGTAGTGTAGAAAAGCCCTAGGTTGCTTTTCCAAACAACACTTACGGTACGTCTACACAAGCACAAAGAGACCAACAGCAGCAAGTTTCAAAGACCAGGTCAACTGATTCGGTTTCATGGGGCTAAACTTAGCCGTGTAGATATTTGTGCTTGGCTGGGATGGGGTGAGAGGCGAGGGTCTCGGAGCCTGGGATCCAGCCTGAGCCCGAATGTCTACACTGCTACTTGGCAGCATTAGCCCTGCAAGCCCAAACCAGTTGATCTTATGTCAGGGGTGCAGACATAAGTCCCTCCTGAGTTACTTTAGTGCTTTTGACAGTTTTTCCCATGGGCTTTATTTTATCTTCTATGGCTGATGCATTCACCCCTGCTTGTACTTGCCTGTGGGGGTTAGGCACACAAGAGCAATCTGAGTTAGGCTCCTTGGAAAACCCAGCCAGACCCAGACAGTAAATTCTTTGACTCCTGGACCATCTTTTTGTAGCAGAAGGGAGGCAGTGTGGCCTAGCGGATGCAGCACACGACTGGATCTGAGAAGAGCTGGGTTTTGTTCCCAGGTCTCTTGCTGGGTGACCTTGGGCCTGTCACGTCCCCTCTCTGTGCCTCAGTTTCCCCATTTATAAAATGGAGGCAACAAGCCCTATCGCCATTGTAAATTGCTCTGTGAGAACTAGTTACTGTTATACCTGTGTGTACAGCACCTCACACAATAGGGACCCAGCCTCTCGTAGGGTTTTATAGGTGCTACCAGCATCAGGCTCCCCAGTTCATCCCACCTGGGAGGGGACAGCAGCTGGGTCAAATGAGGGTAATGGCTTGCCATGGAACCTACCGGAACGTGTCTCCCACCCGGTCCTGGAAATATATGAAGCCCTCGTGGTCTAGCATGAGGAGGTCTCCGCTGTTGAAGTAGCAGTCTCCCTTCTTCACCACGTCCCTCAGGATCTTCTTCTCTGACTTTTGGCGGTTGCCCGCATAGCCGTTGAATGGGGAGCTTCTTGTGATCTTCGCCACCAGCAGCCCCACCTCGCCTGGAAGGGAGAATGAGAATCCCGATGGATATCCCCCTACGTAGCCCAGCTCATCCCAGCTAGTTTTCAGGATCCTCCAATTGGCGTAGGCAATCCACCTCCATGAGAGGAGGTATCTAGCTTGATGGAAGGGTCTCCGCAGCTGTCTACACCAGCTTAGCTATGTCACTCAGGAGGAGTGGCTTTTTCACACCCCTGACCAATGTAGCTGGGTCAACCTAACTTTTTAGTGTAGGCCCGGCCTAAGAAAGGAGGGAGTTTCACCGACTCTGAATAAACGTGAGTCATCATGCCAGGAAAAATAAACAAAAAGGGGGGAAAAGCTTGTGCCTGAGGTTTTTTTTTATCCAGAAACTGGGGGGCAGCCTAAGCGGGAAACTGTCCGTGAAACACTGGATCCCCTCAATGATGACGGGGGTACGCTGGGAACCCGTTCAGAGGCAATAGGTAACGTCTGCTAGAAAAGAGAATTTAGCTAATTTAGAGGCATAAAGCCTGAAGGTGCATCCTGATGTTTATTTTTTGTGTAACTGTTACCCAGGGTCTCCCAGGAGTAACTTAACTGTCTCACTCCAGGAGGTGTCAGGCACAAATCAGTGGGGACACAGCAATTTCTGTCTGATAAATGATTGATACAAGGAACTGTGCTCTTATCTAAAACTACTATTATTAGCTATTAAGCACACACACACATATGTAATAGGTTTAGGACATCCCAGATATAGTTACCCACAGTCTGAGATGCTTTTGAGTAACCACCAGCCGGGCTTCCAAGGGGCCCTCTTTCCCTCCAGCTGATGGGGAGTTTAAATGTCAGTTCCTTGCCTGGAGAAAAGCTCCCTCAGACTGATCTGAGGTATTTATTTTTACCAAATCGTTTATAGCTAACTCTAACAAAGCACGTAACCTACAGTAGCAAAGAAATTATCTCTAGCCTGCTTCTTGCTTGCTTATATATACCTGCCCCTGGAAATTTCCACTACATGCATCTGACGAAGTGGGTATTCACCCACAAAAGCTCATGCTCCAAAACGTCTGTTAGTCTATAAGGTGCCACAAGACTCTTTGCTGCTTTTACAGATCCAGACTAACACAGCGACCTGATACATAACAGACTCCTAGTGGGTCAGCAGAATAACCTCTGCTGAGTCAGCAATTCTCCTAATTTCTCCTCCTCGTCTCCAAACAGTTCCAGCATTTCTAGCCATAACAACAAGATGTCAGGGGCACCTAAAACCACTCATTCTCTTCCAGAACTTTCCCTCCCACCCTCCCATTCTGCTTAGCAAACTGCAAGTCTGCAGCTGTCCGACCTTGTCTCACAAAGGTCTAAGATTTTCCCTAGCTATTGGTCTGGTTTTCAGCCGGCAGTGGCTGCACATATAGAATGGACAACTGCAGCACAGTCAAGTTCTGGGGTACGTGCAGGCAGAGGCGGCTCTAGGCATTTTGCCGCCCCAAGCACGGCAGGTAGGCTGCCTTCGGCGGCTTGCCTGCAGGAGGTCCCCGGGCCTGCAAATTCGGCGGCAGCCTGTGGGAGGTCTGCTGAAGCCACGGGACCAGCGGACCCTCCACAGGCATGCCGCCGAAGGCAGCCTGCCTACTGCCCTTGCAGCGACCGGCAGAGCGCCCCCCGCGGCTTGCCGCCCCAAGCACGCACTTGGCAGGCTGGTGCCTGGAGCCGCCCCTGCATGCAGGAAGGTCAAATTCTGGGGTAAAATAATGTGTGTGTGTGTGTGTGTGTGTTGGTGTTGGTGTTGGTGTCCCCTTTGCTGTTTCTTCTCGGAATCTGGGATTTTTTCTATCAAATAAACCTTTTCCTAGAATCATAGAATATCAGGGTTGGAAGGGACCTCAGGAGGTATCTAGTCCAACCCCCTGCTCAAAGCAGGACCAATCCCCAACTAAATCATTCCAGCCAGGGCTTTGTCAAGCCTCACCTTAAAAACCTCTAAGGAAGGAAATTCCACCACCTCTCTAGGTAACCCATTCCAGTGCTTCACCACCCTCCTAGTGAAAAAGTTTTTCCTAATCTCCAACCTAAACCTCCCCCACTGCAACTTGAGACCATTACTCCTTGTTCTGTCATCAGGTACCACTGAGAACAGTCTAAATCCATCCTCTTTGGAACCCCCTTTCAGGTAGTTGAAAGCAGCTATCAAATCCCCCCTCATTCTTCTCTTCTGCAGACTAAACAATCCCATTTCCCTCAGTCTCTCCTTATTTCCACCCTGAGCATGGCTCTGGTGTGCACCGTGGCATGTGTGCCAAAGTCAACTGGTAGCTGGGGGCTGGTTTCACTCCTCTGGGGGTGGCGCACGGAGCAGCTGGAAGTTAAGGACTTGGGCTGGAAGGATTTGGGGAGATGCAGGCCGAGAAGGGCTGTTGCTGTCACTTTGAAAGGAGTATTTTGGCTGGTGGAAGCCAGGGTGAGACCTTTTGCTTGTGGGACGGCACCTGGTGTCCGCAGCATGGCACTAAGGCTCCCAAAGTTACATGGCAGGTGGAGACAGAACCCCTCACCGGTCTGGGTGACCTCGGAAAGGTCACAAGTGGTGGGTTTGAAAATGGGTTAAGTTCCGCAGGAACATGCCACTCTCACGCCGAAATCAGTGTCCCCACGTGGCGCTATTCAGGAATATCCATTGCACTTTAAATGCACGCCCTATCTTAATCCACATTAATTTCCCAGTGTAAACAGGCCACCATAAGAACATAAGAATGGCCATACTGGATCAGACCAAAGGTCCATCAAGCCCAGTATCCTGTCTTCCCACAGTGGCCAATGGCAGGTGCCCCAGAGGGAATGAACAGAACAGGGAATCATCAAGTGATCCATCCCTGTCACACAATCCCAGCTTCTGGCAAACAGAGGCTAGGGACATCACCCCTGCCCATCCTGGCTAATAGCCATTGATGGACCTGTCCTCCATGAATCTATCTAGCTCCCTTTTGAACCCCGTTATAGTATTGGCCCCATTGAATTTCAATGAGAATTAGGCTCCAAAGTTCCTAGGTCGCTATTGAGAATGGGATTTAGACTCCTAAATTGTACACTTGCTCTCTGTATCTTAATCCCCCATCTCTGCAATGGGGATAATACTTAGGGTGACCATACATCCCATTTGGCCGGGACAGTCTCTTTTTTAAGCCGGGTCCCGACCGTCCTGACTTTTTGGGCAAAAATGGGGTGTGGAGGAATGCGTGAGGGAGCGAGCGGCTTGAGCCAGCCCCACTCTCTCCAGCCTTTGGAGAGGGGCTTGGGTCAGCCCTGTGGGGGAGAGCTCGGACGAGTGGCTCGGACCAGCCCCACACCAGGGAGCGGGAGGGCTCAGGCTAGCCCCACACGGTGTCCTGTTTTCCCTTGGGAAAATATGGTCACCCTAATAAGACTTCCCTACCTCACAGTGGTGTGTTTGGATAAATGCATTAAAAGCCCAAGAGGTGGTCAGATACTACAAGTAATGGGGACCAAAGGACCTTTGCTAGATTTTCTATCCTGCTCATTAGCTGGGAAATTTGACTGATCAGACACAGGCAGAATGAAATCCAATGTCTGGCAACTGAACCCAGACAAATTCAGGCTGGAACCAAGCATAAAGTCTGAAGCAGGAGTAATTAGCCACTGGCAGCGTAGCGAATATAGGGCAGAGCCCTCTAGGGGCACTCGTGATAAAGTGGCAATTTTCAGTCATGTTTTTGTGACGCCCATGTGTGCCTCAGTTTCCCCTCTGTTTTGCACTGCTCTCTGGAGGGGCAAAAGGGCGCTTTTGGGGCAACGCAGGAGATGTAAGGTGTGTGTGACCTCTTCACTGCCCAGGATGCAATGAACGGGACCGTTAAGGAAACCAATCGCCCAGAGGGAGGTGGGTTCCCACCCCCGCACACCTCAGCAGGGAAGCTGAGCAGAAGCCCCAGCTCGAGAACAAAGGAACAGTGGCAGGCTGGGGAGGAGGAGTTGGCTTTTGGGAGAGGCTGAGCGGTGAGCGCAGAGCCTGGAATGGAGCCCATAGAAGCTTGGCCGGTGATTTCCACTGGCTTGGCCAGAGGGACAATGTCTTAACCGTTATCTCCCTGTGCTGACCCAAGGACTTCCCGAGGCTGAGTTCCTGTTCGCCAGCAAACCCAACTGTTTTGGAAACGCTGCCTGGCGTCACTGCAAATACTTGCTGAGGTGCGTAGACTCCATCTGAGAGACTTTTCCCCTCTTCCCCACTCCTGATGGAAGGGGCTACCCTGGAGAAAAGAGGGGTTCCACCACGGGACTGTTTAAAAGCTGGGACGTAGCCTTGGTCCTGTGGGTCCAGGACAGCACTCGCTGTGTTCTGTAGCAGTGTGGGAGTAGCTAGGCTGAGCGCGGTTGTGTACAGCTTGACAACAACATAGTGTGGGAACTCAACTGTGCCAAGATCCCGTCTTCCTATTGCGCTGTTGTGTAAAGAACGACGGACACAAGAGGAGCAACTTGCCATGGGATGTAAAGCGGATTCTGCATCACTGGATCAAAGCTAGCCAGGGTGTGTCTACACATACTGCGAATACCCCTGCCACCTGGTTCTACCTTTGGAGTCTCTTAATCAAGATTGTGGGTATGTCTACATGGCAACTAGACACCCATAGCCAGCCTGTTACAGCTGACTCGGGCTGCAGGCTGTTTCGTTGGTTTGTAGACTTCTGGACTCGGCCTGGAACCTGGGCTCTGGGCCCCTCCTTCCTCACAGAAATGAAACCTCCCCGTAGCCCGAGCCCCACAAGCCAGAGTCAGCTGCCACGGGCCAGCAGCAGGTGACTAGTTGCTGTGCAGACATACCCTGGATGATCATCTATAATGTCACCCCGTAACTCAATCAGAAGTTCTGGGCTTAATGAAGGAACGACTTCATTAATGAATGATCTCTGGCCTGGGATATGCACGAGGTCAGACTAGACTAAACTCTAGGGTGGCCAGGTGCCCAGTTTTAGTTGGGAAAGTCTGGTCAAAAAGGGGACCTGACAGTGTCCAGTCAGATCTATAGACCGGACACCCAAAGCCCGGTTACTGCAAGTCGGGGAAGCGGGGAGGCACTGGGTCATCATCCGTGCCAGCCCCTACTCAGCCAGAGCCGCCTCCTATCTTCATCAGACGGCTGCAGCTCCCAGCCTCGGCTCCACAGGCAAATCCCTCCTGACCCAGGCGGCGGTAGGGAGTGGGAGGGGAAAAGCAATGAGCGACAGGGGGGAGGAAGGAAGAGGAGTGGACGGGGTGGGGCCTCAGGGGAAGAGATGGGGCAGGGGTGGGGCTTTGGGGGGAATAGGTAGGACAGGGTGGGACCTCAGGCGGGGAAGAGGCAGGGCAGGGGAGGTTCCAGCACTCCTGCTGGAGTGTCCGGTTTTTAAATATTACCAACTCTAATGCCAAAGACTGTTTTGTCTTAGACTCATGGATGTCTGTAATTTAAAGTAGGACAGTATTTAACCATCTCATCTGCTTTTCCCCTGACCTTGCTGACCTAGTCCACATGCCTGCTACTTTCAATGTGTGTTGTAGTGGACAAGATGGTGTAATTGATGAAGGATGGTTATAAATGACATCATGGAATTGATAAAACGCACAGGGCCCATTTGGCACTGCAGCCGTGTGCTATAATCAATGTCACAGCATTGAGTAACCTAATGACTGATGTCTGAGTCATTAAGAGCTAATTATGTCTACAGATGGTCTCAGTACAGATACAACAGTTAAAGCTGTCATTGGCTTATTGATTAGGTAAATTGATAATTTTCAAAATCAGACAGATTAGGGGGAGGGATAGCTCAGTGGTTTGAGCATTGGCCTGCTAAATCCAGCGCTGTGAGTTCAATCCTTGAGGGGGCCATTTAGGGAACTGAGGTAAAAATCTGTCTGGGGATTGGTCCTGCTTTGAGCAGGGAGTGGGATTAAATGACCTTCTGAGGTCCTTTCTAACCCTAATCTTCCAGGATTTTCTTTCTCCAAAACCAGTATATAAGGCATGACTTGGGGGAGTTAGAAGCAAAGTGAAATGAAACATGATGTCTAATTTCTCCAGTCTCAGATTGGTATGTACATTTCCTTTCTGTATTCTGTATAGTGCAGTATCAAGTATTTGATTGACTCTCTTAAATGACACTTCAACCAAATTAGCTATTTGACGTCACGTTGTATTAAATCTGAACGCACCAGGAAATCTGTGAAAACCTTGTGTGTTCAATGTGTGTGTGCAATAAGTTAAAACAACAGAGGACATGGTTGGTGACGTTAGACTAATTTTGCCATCCACTCTCTGAAAACAATGGGGCATGAGTTTTGCAGATTCTCCAGCTCTGTGGCTTTCATTCATCCCTGCTATCAACTATTCCACTGTCTAGTTAGGGGACTTATATGGCTGCTGTGAGTACGGGAGTGTCTCACAGTCTTCTAATGCTCTGATTCTGACAATTCCCCTGGCAAGGTAGGGCTGGGCTATCAGCTGCATTTCACAGAAGAGCAACCAAGGCACAGTTCCTCAATGGGATTTAAGCACCAAGCTTCCCTTATGCTCAGTGGATCTGGGCCTAGGCAACTCGCCTGAGGCTGGGAATTGAATTCATGTCTCTGAAGTTCCAGGCTAAGACTGCAATTGCTGTACTATGCCTCCTCCCCAAGGGGCCCGCTCCCCCCATCAGCGCCGCCCCATGGCCAGCCTGTTATTCTTACCGGGGGGGACTCGGATGCAGCACCCTCTCTCATCTCGCACGGGTTCATCCCGCTCCACGTTGTACCGGATGAACTCGAAGGACATGAGCATCTGAAAAGCAACGGAGTGACAAAGACGGAAATCAGCTGGAAAAATGACGCCAGCATCCCTCGTGTGCCCACTATCAGGATCTGCCACCTTCCCTCTCCCCCACCACCCCCGCCAGTGATTCCGTCTAGTCCTCGAGTGATTTTCACCTCCATGCAGCCCCGCAGCTGTGTGGCTGCAGCTATGAACTCCTCCGTGGGGCAGAAGGGTCGCTGCTTTTGAGCTTCTGTCGCCAGCGTATCGGCGTGTTGCGGTTTTCGGTGGGGTGCGCGCCGGGGATTTGGAGCATGGTCCATTAAAATAAGGTGCAACCGTCATCTGAGTGCAAGGGGACAAGTAACTGCAATGGCTGCAGTTCAGGAAAGTTGATGTGGGAATACAGCATGGAAGACTGCTTGAGTCATGGAAAGTAACGGACAATCACAATGCCTTGCTGTCTCCGATTTACCAGTACAACTATTGTTGTCGATCTTGGGATTCTAATGTGAGAAAAACCTTTTCCCCAGGGTTTCCATGAAGAAGTGAGCTATTCTCTTGTTTAATTTCATTTTATTACTTCTGAACCCTATTAGTGGCTAAATCCTTCAAAACTGACCTGATCCTAGAATTTGGAATTATATTTCTGCACGAGGGCCACGGAGGTAGCCCCAAAATTAACCTCTGGCCCACGGCATTGAAAAACAGTTGGACCATGTTGGAAAAACACAATCCGCTTGGTAAGTGGATTGAGATCATTGCGTATTTAGGATGGACAAAGGCACTGGCTCGTCGGCACGAGCTTGAGGGTCCACCCACCACTATCCCACACTGCTGTCCGTTTCGCCAGGATCGGCCTGCCTGCTTATCCATCTGCCTCCCCCCACTCTGCGGTCTCAAAGCCTGGATGTTGCCTGCCCTATTCCAATCCTGGTGTGAAGCCAGGATACTCCTGGAATTATGCATCTCAGCATTGAGCAGCGCTGTTCACTATCATGCAGCGCCTCATGCCAGAGCATGGAGCTATGCCGAAATCCTTGAACTCCTTGGCACTTGGGGAGAAGCAAAGGGGCAGAGGTGGCCCTTTACAGAAATCACCGGCATAAAGATGTGCTTGAAACCCTCTCTAAGCAGATGATCCTTCTCAATTCTTCAGTGCCACAAGGAGATCTTATTGAATGCTCGTTGTCCCAGCAATGACATGTTCATGTCCCAGTGCTGAGCTAGAACATGGTCCCTTCCTTCTCTCGGGCCAGGTTGCAAAGCTCCAAGGCTGAATCACCATCAGGCAGGGCTGCAGATGCAGCCTGCGCTGCATAGTGTTGTTAGAGGAACCAACCAAGGCTGTGCTGGACACCTAGTGAGAGACAATCTCTGCCCCAAAGAGCTCACCGTCCAATC